>NC_056737.1:309776647-310122480 GCF_019279795.1 Protopterus annectens
CTTAAGGGCCTTATCCCTGCTTCTCCATCTTCTTCTGCTTCTGTTTCAACTTCAGGGGCTCCAACCCCCTCACAAAATCTAAATTGACAGAGTCCAGGGAGCATAGAAAGCACTCTCCTCTCTGGTCTCTTAAAACTGCTCAGACATCAGAGCTACCACCTAAGATACCCAAGCACTTGGATCTGAAAACCATGAATCAGACTCCTTCAACCTCCAAGTCTGCTTCTCTCCAGAGTCCTCGCTTTTCTCCTTTGTCATTGTCTGCAAGACTGAGGTTTCCTTTCTTACAGGAAACACCAAGAAAGTAATCTCGACCTCCTTCCACTTCCTCTTCAACCAGGTCCTCCAAAAGTCTTTCCAAAACAGAGGTGGATAGGATGATGAGAAAATTTCTCAGAACACAGATCCAGATGGGGGTTTTCTGTCTTTATCTCCCATTGGATCCGTGAGCCTTAAGCCTTCCTCACATATACCATAATTTCTCCTTCTCATGTCCAACTTACTGCTTCGGAGCCTTCGGGTCTGAGACCTCCAAGAGTCTAAGGGTTGTATCTGAAGATGCCTTCATCTTAGAGTCTGGCAACTTCCCTGATCCGTTCAGTGCCAATTTCACAGGATGAGTCTCTGAGCTGAAGTGTCAGCATCGGATCCGGGGGAATGACTTTGACTCCAAAGCTTTTGGAGCCTCTGCACTGGATAGCATGGGTCTGACTCCTCCCTCGGAGTGGAGGATTGGGGGGGGGGTTCTAATCTGAGAGCTTCAGTTCCAGTAAGATTGACCTCAGTTTCTCCTGGTCCCTCTGCCTTTGAGTTGGTGGCGAGGGCTTTCTCTCATCCAAGAGCTATTTCAGCTCTTAACTCCTCGGACCCTATTCCTGTTCCCCTTTTGGCTCAGATTTCTGAGCCTCTTCATCCTACTCCACAGGGACAGCCAAGCTCATAAGAGCTTCTGGGAAGTTCCAGTTAGGGAACTCACTGTCTCTTCTGACACTTGGATCACCCCACTGAAGAGGTCCCCCGGAAGAGGTTGGTACAAAAGGAGGCAGTTGGATTCCCCTCAGGAATATTTAACCAAAGACACTGATTTTGATGACAGGGAAGGGAAGGAAGATCACTACCAGAAAACGTGTCCTATGGAGATATTCTAGAAATCCTACACCAAAAAGGTGGTTGGCTCCTTTGAAACCTCTTCCTAGGAGGAGTTGGTGTTTCTAGAAGCCTTCGGGCCTGACCTGTCTACGTCTTGGGTGATGCCCCCGGCAGATGAGCTTTATAGGTCTTGTCTCCTATCATGCGTGGAAGGACCTGGATACCATAGAACTGATTCCTCAGTGTCCAGATAAGATCCTTGGAACACCATGGTTCTTGTGGCAGTCATCAAGAAGGAGCTGGCTGAATAGAGCTCCTCTGTCCACCCCCCAGTAGAGAATCTAGGACATTGGACAGATGAAGGAAGCAAGTTTACACCTCAGTGACTTTTGCCTTATGGTCGCTATACTATCTGGCACTCTTCACTAGATTACAGAGGGGCTTAATTAAGGGACTGTCTAACTCTACCCCTGGGTCCATGTCGGCAGAGGAAGAGAAGGCTTATTACTCTCAACTGGCCACCCTACAATCTGTATTTCTAATGTGTCTATGAGGCTAATCTCTCATGCAGCTGAAAGTTCTTCACGGGCCGCAGCTTTAGTCATAGCCATCAGAAGACATGCTTAGATGTGAATGTGTGATTTTGCAGAGCCCTTTAAAGTGTCATTCATCAGTGCTCCCTTTGGAAGTTCTCTGTGCCCACCATTAGAGAGACTTTCCTGCAGTTAGGAAGATGGAAAGACCTTGTCTGCTGTGGGAATCTGTTTTTCTACCGTGCAGAGATCTTTTTCTAGGAATCGACATTGTGGTAAGATGGGGTTCCAGAAATCTAAGGCCCTTTTAAAGACTCACATGGAGAATTTTCTCCCAGAGGAAAAAGGGGAAATAATAATTGAAGACGCCACCCATGCGGCAGAGGGGGTCTGCAAACCAAGGGTTGCAAGATTCCTTCTTAGGTAGACCCTTTCAGCGGTCCTGAAGGGTTGCCCAACTATTCTTCTCTGGAGGCAGTGAGGGGCCACTTATCCTTGCACCCAAAAGCCTAAACAACCATCACAAAGGGTACTTTCCTGGGGATCACAATTAATCTTTCAAAGTCCTATCTTCAACCATTTCAAGCCTTGGAGTTTATAGGGCTCGCATAGATACAGTCAGTCATCTCACTCTTTTACCACAAAATACAGTTCTTACCTTGAGGTTGCACTTCATACAAATTCTTTCTCAATCCTCCCCCACAGCAAAAATAGTTCTCCAAACTTTGGGCTCAATAACTGCAACAATTACCTTGATACCTATCGCTTGCCTTCACATGCAGATTCTTCAGTGGACTGTAGCAGTACAGTGGTCCATTCTTTGACATCCTTTACAGCATCTTATAAAGCTGTCTCAAGACTGCAAGGACTACTATGGTGGATTCAGTCCAATGAGATTTATCAAGTATGTCCCTTTATCCTTGCCCCTGCAAACTCCACGTTGACCATGGACGCCTCCCAGTTGGATTGGGGGGGGGGGCATTTCTTGACATGGACTGCTCAAGGCATGTGGTCCCCAGAAGAGACCAAACTTGCATATCACCGTTTTGGAGATGAGTGGTCCTTTTAGTTTTGCAGGCCTTTCATACCTGTCTTCCTCTTGGGACAATTGCCAACCAAAAGGACAATAGGTCAGTGGTGTGGTACATCAGCAGACAAGGAGGAACCAGATCTTGCCCCCCTTTGCCAAGACATAGTAAGAATCTGGCAGTGTGCTGTCTTCTCCATCCACTTTCCTGTAGCAATGTATATTCAGGGGAAATCCAGTGTGTTAGCCGACAAGCTCAGCAGGACTATCCTCATGCCTCACAAGTGATCTCTCAGACAGTGGCAGAAATGATCCCCCACAAATGCGGTCAACCTTGCTGTGACCCATTTGCTTCTCCCCTAAACAAGTGCAGCAGTTTCTTTGGCCTAATTCCACCTTGGGGCCAGTCACCCAGAGATGCAGTAGTCTACACTTGGCCTTCTGGTCTACTATATGCTTATCCTTCTCTACTTCTAATCCCCAAATTTTTCCAGAAAGCAGTCTTGTTGGAAGAGCAAGGCAAACCTCATTGTCCACTTCTGGCCTCAGTAAGTTTGGTTCCCTTTCCTGTAGTCTTACCTAATATGTCCCCATTATTCACTGGACCCTGTTCCAAAACTGTTATCACATCTGTGAGGAATGACTCATGTGGACGTTACGGGTGTGATTGACCGCATGGTTTGTCCAATTCCAGTGATGGCTAGACATTCCAGCCTTTCCCTCTCCTGTTTGCCAAATTCTATTTTCATGTCAGAAACTCTCTACATGAAAAGATTTATAAATAAATGGAAGAAATTTTCCTTTTGGGCACAGCATAGAGAGTTAAATCTTTTCACCACTCTAATCCCAGCTGACGTTCATCGTGTTACACTGCTGCAGTCATCACACTTGGGTTATCCTGCCGTCAGACGGTCCCGCAGTCGGCCCGAGTTCCAAAGTCTTGGTCCGGCATCGCTTCTTCCCTGACGTCAGTGCGTCAGGGGTATATAAGAGGCATCCAACGCCATTTTCTTCAGTCTTTCTTGCTGTGTGGTGCCCGAAGCAGAAGCAGTTCGCAAGTGCCGGTTGGCCGACCCCTGAGATTTTCAAATCGAATTTCAGACCGAAGTCTTCAGTAAAGCTAAGTACCCCATTGGGGAACCTTTTCTTGCCTCAGTCCGATGTCAGAAAAAGTTAACAGTCGCATTTCTTGTGGGAAGCAAATACCTCATAAGGACTTTCATTCTTACTGTATTCCTTGCCTAGGCCCAGACCACGACATCACAGGTTGTTGGTTTTGTGCTAGGTTTAATAAACGAACTATCAAACGTCGGTTCGATTTCGCCCAACATTACTTTGGTAGGAAATTTAATTATACCATGCCGTCGGAGCAACCGACGACCGGCATGCATAAAAAACACAAGGATAAGGATATGCAGCCTAGACCCAAACTAGACTCAGAGGCCTCGGCTGGACCTGTCGCCGGTTCTCCGGTTTTCAGTGAGGCGCCTACGCAGCCACTGATGACCGCTGAATTAGAACCCCAGACAGCTTCTGATTCACAAGCGGAGAGTATTAGGCCGGCGCAGCCTTCTTCTTTAGGCCCTTCCGACTCCATAGCAGAAGGAGATTCCGGTACAGTAGAAACGCCTTCGGTTGCAGAAGGTGTCTTCAGACCGATTACACTCACCATTAAATCTTATGCTAAGCTTAAAACTCCATTAAAATCTAAAAAGACTGTACATCATTCTCCAGCACAAGGCCCCATGCCTAAGAAACAAATGCTTAAGATGGCTGAAGATGTAATTACCCTAATCAGGGGTTCCCATCCCCCTCCTGAAAAAAAGGCCAAGACCAGAGGAGGATTATGCTTCCTCTGACCAGGTTTCAATTTCCTCAGATTCTTCTGAGTAACAGGAATACTCTTTTCCCCCTTATGAAGATTCTGATGCTGAAGAGTCTATTCCCTCAGCATCTCCTCCAGAAGACTACTCCTTTGGGGAAACTTTACATACCATGAGGGAACATTTCCACTGGGAAGGCCAGAATTTTTCTGATTCTGAGAAAAGGCTCCGAGAGTTCCTTTTACTTCCCCAGCACATACCACTTACTATCCATCCTGTGTTAGACATTGTGGATGATGTTTACCTAGAATCTAGTCTTAACCCAGACTCTCTACCTCCTGCTCCAGCCAAACCAGACAGATACTACAGAGTCCCTGACTCACACAAATTCCTATATAAAAGCCCTGTTGCTGACCCAGAAACAATTTCCCAGGGTCCCAAAGGGGTTAAGGCCTCCATTGCTAAAAATCCTGTACCCTCTGAAAGGGATTCCAGAACACTAGATAGATGGGGAAAGAAGGTATACACCTCAGCTACTCTAGCTATGAGAGCCTTAAATTGCCAGTTTCACATGCTAAAATATCAGCAATTCCTAATGTCTCAATTAAAACAAAAAATGAGCACACATTCAGAGCAGCCTGATTTCAAGAAAATGCAGGATCTGTTACATGCAGCTGAACAGGTGGGCAAACATACTTTACAATGTGGATTTGATTCATTGGAAGCTTCCTGTAGAGCAGCAGTGACTGGGTCTGTCATACATAGACATGCTTGGCTAAAAGAACAAAACCCTGCCTGATCATGTTAAAGCAAAGTTATTGGATGCACCTTTACAGCAGGATGTTTTATTTGGTGTAAAGGCAGAGGAGGTTTTAAAGAAAATGGAGGATAAGGCAAAATCTATGCAGACGATCAAGGATTTTTTACAGGTTCAACCCCCTCGGTTCAGCAGAAATTGGCTAACAAACAACTGGTCCTTTCCAGCATCTGACAGACCACAGAGGGGCAAATACAGACTCCCAAGGGGCAGAGGTCAGTCACAAGGCCCTTACAAACCTCGCCAGTGGGGTATCGTTACCCAGGAAGGAGGAGAAGACAGGCCCCAAGCTAACAGAAGACACACACAATAACTTAACCCTCAGACTGCCAAGCAAATCTCTCTTGGCAGCTCCATTGGGAGGAAAATGATCACTTTTTGCAGACAACTGGCACATAATCACAAAAGTCAAATTGGTCCTAAACATTGTTTCACAAGGATACAGATTCCACTTTCACACCTTGCCAAGGATAAAAGGGATGCCAAACCTGCCACCAAATCAATGGGTGGAGGCACAAAAACAAATTACAGCTCTCATGGACATGAGTGCCATTCAACAGGTACATGCACAGGAGCAAGGACAAGGATTTTACTAAAGACTCTTTCTAGTCCCCAGAAAGGACAAAGCCTGGAGACCCATTCTGGACCTTTCAATTCTAAACACCTATCTCCAAGTACCCAAATTCAAGATGCTAACACTACAGCAGCTTCTTCCCATGCTGGGCAAGAAGGCTTGGCTAGTAACTTTGGATCTCAAGGAGGCATACCTGCATGTCCCTATCAGACAAAATTGCAGAAGATACCTCTGTTTCATTGCAGGTTCAACTCATTATCATTTCTCTGCACTGCCCTTTGGCTTGTCTACTGCGCTCAGGGTCTTCACAAAATGCCTGGCACCAGTAATTGCATACTGCAGACAAAGAGGAATTCAAATATATCCATACCTGGACGACTGCCTTATTCAAGCAGAAAGCAAGGACATTCTTTTAAAGCATATGGCGTTTGTCAAACACCTTTTAAGTTGCCTAGGGTACACAGTAAACGAAAAGAAATCAAAACTAGTGCCCTCACAGAACATAACATTCCTGGGTGCCAGCTTGAATACAACGGCCCAGATGGCTTATCTCACGCCAGACAAGCAACAACAGCTGATTCAATATTTTAAAATGATGGCAACAAAGACCCAACTCCCTGCAAGAAAAATTCTGCAGGCCTTGGGATTCATGGCATCTTGCATACTCCTAATACCATTTTGCAAAACTGCATATGAGGAAATTACAATGGTACCTGAAGAGCGTATGGACACAGCACAGCCACAGCTTGGAAACAATGATACCACTCATTCCCTGCCTTCAGCAGGAGTTCCTATGGTGGGCACAGGCATGTCACCTCAACAAGGGTCAGCCTTTTACCTTGCCTACAGCCAGGCAATCTATAACAACAGATGCATCGGACTATGCCTGGGGAGCACACATGGCAGGACAGTGCATTCAGGGCAAATGGAACACAGATCAAAGGCATCTGCATATCAAGCAAAAAGAAATGCTAGCTGTACAGAATGCTGTAACAGCTTTCAAGGACCTCTTACATCCAGGCCAACTCCTAATAAAGACGGACAATACCACAGTTATGTGGTACATAAACAAGCAAGGGGGCACACACTCCTACCCCCTATGCAGGCAAGCAATGACCTTGTGGAACACAGCACTGACTTACCAAGTTCAACTACAAGCACAATTCCTGCCAGGAAAGAAAAACACATTTTCAGATGACCTAAGCAGAAACATCATGGATCACCACGAGTGGAAACTGGATCCTCAAGTATTTGCAATGATAACTCAAAAGTGGGGATGCCCAGACATAGATCTGTTTGCCAACCCCCAAAACTACCAACTTCGAAAATTTTGCACAAGGACATTCCACCCACTAGCTTGGAAGGTGGACGCGCTCTCATTCAGTTGGAAAACATTAACAGTGTATGCCTTTCCTCCACTGCCTCTTCTAGCAAAGGTGCTGCTGAAAGTCAGATTAGAGAGGCCACAAATGATACTCATTGCTCCAGACTGGCCACGCCAACACTGGTATCCAATACTAAGGACCATGGCCCATGGCCCACCATGGATTTTACCCCAAATTCCTCGCCTGCTCACTCAGCAAAACAATCAGATTCTACACAGCCAGCTCAAGACTTTAAATCTGGCTGAATGGCAAATTACCTAAACAACCAGCCAACACCTCTATCTAAAGCTGTTGTCATTCTGGAGACCAGGAGGCCCAGCACCAGGAAAGCCTATTCAGACAAATGGAAAAGATTTTACGCATGGAACCAGGCTAAAGGCCAAAATCCCCTTGTTCCAAACATTCCTCAGATTCTACAATACTTAACTGAGATGTTGCACAAAGGACTTTCTTTTTCATCTGTTAAGATCCACGCCTCGGCGATTTCAGCTCACTACAACACGGATCCTCCTTTATTTTCACATCCACTCCTAAGACAGTATCTCAGAGGGGCTAAGAACATAAGACCACCCAGAAGAGCACCAACACCAACTTGGGATCTCAACTTTGTTCTGGAAAAGCTTACACTACCGCCCTTTGAACCAGCTATTTCAGCAGAGTTAAAGTTTCTATCATGGAAAACTGCCCTGCTACTAGCAATAACTTCAGCTAGAAGAGTCTCAGAGCTACAGGCCCTAATGGCAGTGGAGCCTTTCCTAATTTTTCATCAAGACAGAGTCGCTTTACAGACTAACCCTTCCTTTATGCCAAAGGTGGTATCCAGTGTGGCCCTAAACCAAACCATTCATTTGCCCACCTTTTCCCCAGACCCCCAGAACAAAGGAGAAAGACTCCCTCACTCTTTGGACATTCACAGGCAATTACGTTACTACTTGGATAAAACTAAGGTTTTCAGAAAATCTGACCAGCTCTTGTATCCTATGCAGCAGGATCACAAGGAAAAGCTATCCCAAAACAGACCATTTCAAACTGGATAGGGCATCGCATACGTTTCTTTTGCACACATCATGGGAAACCGGTACCTGCTACCATTAGGTCCCACTCCACCAGAGCTACATCTACATCAACAGCCTTTCTCAGGGGGGTACCAACCAAGGATATTTTGGAAGCTGCAACTTGGAGTTCAGTGCATATCTTCACCAAGCACTATCACTTACCTCTATACTCTAAGACTAGAGCTGGTTTTGCCACTGCAGTTCTGCAGGGCCTACTAGCTTCTCCAAACCCTGTTTAACTCCAGCACCCATCCTTAGCTTTGGGATTCAACCCAAGTGTGATGACTGCAGCAGTGTAACATGATGAACATAGTACAGTTTTGTACCTACCATAAATGTAGATGTTTGAGTGTTCACACTGCTGCAGTCCAGGTTACCCTCCCTCCATCCCCTCTGAACTACCTGAACTTTTCTATACCCTACTATCTCATACAACCTTTGTGGTGTATTTGCTTATAACTGAAGATATTTATATTTTCTGTACATGTTTCATTGGCAATATGTATTGTCCACCTACTAGGGGGCACCTGACATCTGGGGCAAGAAAAACTGAAGAAAATGGCATCGGATGCCTGTTATATACCCCTGGCGCATTGACGTCCGGGAAGAAGCGACAGCAACCGATGCCGGACCAAGACTTTAGAACTCAGGCCGACTGTGGGACCACCTGACGGCAGGATAACCCAAGTGTGATGACTGCAGCAGTGTGAACACTCGAACATCTACATTTATGGTAGGTACAAAACTGTACTTTTTAGATTTTCTTTCTTTGATTTTTCAAAGTGGTGCTAGTGTCTCCAGCATTAACGTTCAGCTGGCAGCTGTCTCTAACTATCACATTGGAGATTATGCTAATGCGTTAGCGTCATCCAAGTAAAGCATTCCTTAAATGCACATTTTTAATTAGACCTCCGATCAAGGGTCCCACTTCTCCTTGGGATGTGACTCTTGTTTTACAGTTTAATAGGATTGCCCTTTGAGCCATCAGCTAAGTCAGATCTCAAATTCCTTTCATGGAAAACGGTCTTTCTTGTGGCTATAACTTCTGCGAGGTGAGATGTTCATCGTGCATACAGCTGCAGTAATAACATATGGGTTCTCTGCCGTCAGGCGGTCCCTCGGTTGGCCGAATTCCAAAGTCTAGGTCCGGCGTCGGTTGTTGTCGCTTCCTTTCCTGACGTCAGTGAGGCAGGAGTATATAAGACACAGCCGACGCCATTTTCTTCAGTCTTTTTTGCCGCACGGTGCCCGAAGCAGAAGCAGTTCGCAAGTGCCGGTCGGTCAGCTCCTGAATTTACGAAAAATTTGGAAACCGAAGTCTTCATTAAAGCTAAGTACCCTATTGGGGAAACTTTTCTTTTCTCAGACCGATGTCAGAAAAAGTTAACAATTGTATTTCTTGTGGGAAGCAAGTACCACATAAGGATTTCCATTCCCTCTGCATACCTTGTTTAGACCCAGACCACGACGTCTCGGGCTGTCGCTTTTGTGCTACTTTCAATAAACGCACTATCAAGCGTCAGGCGGAGTTCGCCCAACATTTATTTGGTAAAGCAATTGATTATAAAATGTCGTCGGAGACTCCGACTACTGTTTTGTCCAAAAAACGCAAGGACAAGGACCGACACGCGAGGTCCGCCGTCTCCACCGACACCACGCCAAAACCGGCTACACGTGGTCTGGTTCTCAGCGAGACGCCTATGCAGTCCCTGACTACCGACGACACTTCTTTGGCGGGGTCTTCTGTACCCGAGACCGCAGGTACCTCTGCCCATACCCAGACTACAACCACCGAAGCCACTGTGAGCGTTGAGTCTCTTAATGTGGACAGGTCCACTTCCACCCATGGTGTCTTTAGGCCCTCATCTTCCTTTTCCATTAAGGCCTTTACTAAATCCAAATCAGCCAGGCATCCCAAGAGGCCTGTTGCACAGGGCCCATCCACAGGCCCCATGCCTAAAAAACAGATGCTTAAAATGGCTGAGGATTTAATTACTCTTATCAGGGGTTCCCAACCCCCTCCTGACAAGAGGCCTAGAGTGGAGGAAGATTCTCCCTCTTCTGATCAGGGCTCCTTTTTTTCAGAACACTCTGATGTAGAGGAACACTCTTACTCCCCTTTTGAAGATTCTGATGCAGAGCAATCCGTTCCTTCTGTATCTCCTCCTGAGGATTATTCTTTTCAGGAAACCTTGCACACTTTGAGGGAACACTTCCATTGGGAAGGCCAAGACTTTTCTGATTCCAAGAAAAGACTGAGGGAATTTCTTTTGTTACCTCAACACAGACCTCTGGCGATACCTCTTGTCTTGGATGTACTTGATGATGTTTATTCGGAGGCTTGCCTTAACCCGGATTCCCTGCCTCCTGCCCCAGTCAAGCCTGATAGGTACTTCAGAGTTCCTAACTCTCACCAATTTCTTTTCAAAAGCCATAATGCTGACCCTGAAACCATTTCTCAAGGCCCCAAGGGAATGAAGGCCTCTACTGCTAAGAATCCACTACCTTCCGAAAGAGAGTCAAGATCTTTAGAAAGGTGGGGAAAAAAGGTATATACCACGGCCACCCTAGCCATGAGGGCATTAAATTGTCAGTTTCATATGCTTAAATATCAGTAGTTTCTGTTATCACAATTAAGAAATAAAATGTCTCAACCTGAACAACCAGATTTGAAGGAGCTGCAGGATATGATGCATAGTGCAGAACAAGTGGGTAAACACACCTTACAATGTGGTTATGATGCCCTAGAGGCCTCAAGTAGAGCTGCTGTTACAGGATCAGCCATTCGTAGGCATGCATGGCTTAGGGAACAAATCTTGCCGGATCATGTGAAAGCTAAATTAGTAGATGCTCCTTTACAAAAGGATGTGCTATTTGGTACTAATGCTGAGAAGATACTACGGAAAATGGAAGAAAAAGCAAAATCTATGCAAACTGTCAAAGCTTTTCTACAGGTTAAACCACCACGTTTTAGCAGAAATTGGCCTTCTAAAAACGGGTCCTTTCCAGCCACGGACAGGCCCCAAAGAGGTAGATATAGGCGCACAATGGGCAGAGGGCAATCATAAGGATCATATAGAGGCAGGCAATGGCAAACTCCAGCACCAAGTGGTGGCGAAAACAGTGCACAGCAATACAGGAAAGAAACCCAATGACTTCCTCCTTTCCATGCCAAGCAAGTCTCAGCTGGCAGCACCCTTGGGAGGAAACCTGGCATTATTTACAAGAAAGTGGCATATGGTCACAACAGACAAATGTATCCTGGACGTTATAAACAGAGGCTACAGATTTCATTTTCATACACTCCCAAAAATGAGAGGCATGCCAAACCTGCCACACAATCAAAGGGCAGAGGCACTAATACAAATTTCAAAGCTCATAGACATGAAAGCTATTCAAGAGGTACCTACTCACGAACAAGGTCAAGGTTTTTACTCCAGGCTATTTCTGGTACCAAGGAAAGGAACCGACTGGAGACCCATTTTGGACTTATCCATCCTAAACACATTCTTACTCTTACCAAAATTCAAGATGCTCACATTACAGCAGCTTCTTCCCATGCTGGGCAAGGGGTTTTGGCTGGTAACATTGGACCTCAAGGAGGCATACCTGCATGTCCCAATCAGACAAAGCTGCAGAAGATACCTCAGATTTCTTGCAGGTTCACACTGCGCCCAGAGTATTCACGAAATGCCTGGCATCAGTAATTGCCTACTGCAGACTTCAAGGGATACAAGTTTACCCTTATTTGGACGACTGCCTGAGCCAAGCGGACAGCAAACGCATACTTCTGGAACATCTGGCTTATGCAACACGGTTACTGAATGCTCTGGGGTACACAATCAACAAAGAGAAATCCAGACTAACACCAGCTCAGAAAATAACTTTCCTGGGTGCCAACTTGGACACAAACACCCAGATGGCCTATCTTACGCCAGAAAAGCAGAGGCAACTAACTCAGTACTTCAAAATGCTAGCAAATTGTACCAGGCTTACTGCAAGGAAAATCCTGCAGGCTCTGGGATTCATGGCATCTTGCATTCTTTTAATCCCATGTGCAAAGTTGCATATGAGGAAACTTCAATGGTACCTAAAAAATCTATGGTGTCAACACAGCCACAGTTTGGAAACAATAATACCAATAATTCCATGTTTGCAAAAGGAATTTCTATGGTGGGCTTAAGCATGTCAAACAAACACAGGTCTCCCATTCTGCAAGCCTCAAGCAAATCAAGTCATCACAACAGTCGCCTCAGATGACGCCTGGGGGGAGCGCACATGACAGATAGGTGCATTCAGGGCAAATGGTCCCAAAAGGAAAAGTACCTTCACATCAATCAAAAAGAAATGCTAGCAGTGATAAATGCAATTACAGCTTTCAAGGACCTCCTGCATCCAGGACAATTATTGATAAGAACAGACAACACCACAGTTATGTGGTACATAAACAAACAAGGAGGAACACATTCATACCCCCTGTGCAGACTAGCCATGACACTTTGGAACTTGGCTCTGGAATGGCAAATCGAACTTCAAGCACAGTACTTGCCAGGTTTGGAAAACACACTGGCAGACAATCTAAGCAGAAATATGACAGATCCACACGAATGGAAGTTGCATCCTCAAGTGTTTACAAAGATAATCCAAGCGTGGGGGAGGCCAGACATAGATCTCTTCGCCTCCCACAGGAATCATCAGTTGGAAAAGTTTTGTTCAAGGACCTTTCATCCAAAGGCCTGGAGAGTGGACGCCCTTTCATTCAGTTGGACAGCATGGACAGTTTACGCTTTCCCACCTCTGCCTCTTCTGCCCAAGGTGCTCTTGAAAGCAAGAGCAGACAGACCAACTGATGATACTGATTGCTCCAGACTGGCCAAGACAACACTGGTACCCACTCCTGAGGAGCCTAACACATACTCCTCCCTGGTCCCTACCTCTAATGCCTCTTCTGCTGACTCAGCACAACTACAAAACTCTTCACAGTCAGCTGAAAACACTCAGTCTCGCTGCATGGAAAATTCCTTAACACCTCAACAGACCTTACTCCCCAAAGAGGTACAGGATGTCATTTTGGAGGCCAGAAGGCCATCTACTAGAAAGGCTTACTCAGCAAAATGGAAACGGTTTTGCTCTTGGAATGAGAAAAAAGGCCAGGACCCTACAAAATTAAATTTGCATCGGGTATTACAGTATCTAGCTGAGCTGCTGAACAGTGGACTTTCATTTTCCTCTATAAAAATCCATGCCTCAGCCATTTCTGCAGAATTCAACACGGATCCACCCTTATTCTCTCACCCACTCTTAAGACAGCTCCTCAGAGGGGCTAAGAATATAAGACCACCAAGGAAACAACCAGTGCCAGCCTGGGATCTTAATTATATTCTAGAAAAATTAACATTGCCTCCCTTTGAACCAGCTGCCTCAACAAATTTGCAACATTTGTCCTGGAAAACAGCCTTCCTTCTGGCCCTTACCTCAGCTCGTAGGGTTTTGGAACTACAAGCCCTCATGGCTGTGCAGTCCTTTCTCATTTTCCATCAGGACAGGGTTTCCCTTCGAACCAACCCATCATATATGCCTAAAGTGGTATCCAGGGTAGCTTTAAATCAAGCCATACACTTGCCTACCTTTTACCCCAATCCTCAAAACAAAGGGGAAAGGCTGCTACACTCTTTAGACATCCATAGACAGCTACGTTATTGTTTGGACAGAACAAAGCCTTTTAGGAAATCAGAACAACTTTTTGTGTCCTATGCTGTAGGAGCTCAAGGGAAGCCAGTGACCAAACAGACAATTTCAAAATGGATAGGCCACTGCATACGGTTTTGTTACTCCTATCATGGAAAATCTGTCCCTACAGGCATCAGATCCCACTCCACCAGGGCCACAGCTACCTCTACAGCCTTCCTCAGAGGAGTTCCTACCAAAGATATTTTGGAGGCAGCCACTTGGAGTTCTGTGCATACCTTCACAAGACACTACCACCTGCCTTTATATTCCAAAACTAGAGCAGGCTTTGCTACTGCTGTGTTGCAGGGCATTCTGGCTCATCCCAGTTCTATCTAGTGCCTACCACCCTGTGCGTAGCTTTGGGATTCTACCCATATGTTATTACTGCAGCTGTATGCACGATGAACATAGTACAGTTTTGTACCTACCATAAATGTAGATGTTCGAGTGCTAATACAGCTGCAGTACAGATTTCCCTCCCTCCTTCCCCTCTTGGTAAAGGCTTAGGACCTAACCCCTCTTCATACAATCTGTTGGGGTTATCCTTCTATGGTATATTTGCTTGCAACTACTGTTTTTTGATTACATTGCATTGCATGTATATAAATATAATTTATGTATTGCCTTCCTACTGGGGGTACCTGACATCTGGGGCAAGAAAGACTGAAGAAAATGGCGTTGGCTGTGTCTTATATACTCCTGCCTCACTGACGTCAGGAAAGGAAGCGACAACAACCGACACCGGACCTAGACTTTGGAATTCGGCCGACCGAGGGACCGCCTGACGGCAGAGAACCCATATGTTATTACTGCAGCTGTATTAGCACTCGAACATCTACATTTATGGTAGGTACAAAACTGTACTTTTCTCAGCTTCAAGCACTCTCTTCAAAACCATCTTATTTGATTTTCCACAAAGATAGGGTTATCTTGTGTACTAATCCTTCCTTTTTACCCAAAATTGCCTCTGAAACAAACATTAATCAAGTAATCAATTTGTCATTTTTCTTTCCTAAATTTGCCAACAAAGGAGAATGCATGCTTCACCTTTCAGATGTACGTAGGTAGCTTCATTTTCTATATTCGTAGGACAAAAGAATTCAGGGAAACTGACCAATTGATTCCTTTTCCAGTTACAAATTGGGAAAACCAGTATCCAAAAGTACCTTACCAAATGGATAGCAGATTGTATCTCTCATGTTTATTCTTTTAGAGGTTTAACCTTACCAAGGCATCCAAAAGCACACACAACCAGGTGAATGGCTACGTCAGCTGCTTTTTGGGCAAGAGCCTCCATTGATATTTGCGCAGCTGCCACCTGGTCTAATGCTCATATATTTATTGCTCATTACAAGTTGGATCTTGTCTCCAGAAATATGGCTGCATTTGGTTCTGTGGTTGTCCGGAATATCCTTTCATGACGGCCACCCAAGGTTAACATAGCTGGGGACTCTAGAAACAGTCACAAAAATGTACCAGTTAGAGGTGCCAAAATAACCATGAAGCAAACGTGTAGCAGCCATAAACTGTTTAATACATAAATGCCAACATACTCCACAGCTTTTTCATCCACTGACTTCATCAGATGTAACAACAAACCCACAAAGTGAGGCAGCTTTTGTACCCTCCCCATGACATTTAATTGAATAATTTATTAACATATCCAATTAATTCCATTCAACATCCACCATAAAATATCATAGATATTGGCTGAATAACATACCAAAATACTTATGCACACAGACAAATATATAAACAGTACATTTTTAAAAACCAAATGAGAGACTTCATGTTAAATGAATCAAAATCCATATTAATAAGTGACCCTTTAAAAATTGCTTATAATCTAAAAAGTAGATGCTTACTAAAAATTTTTTTTAAAAATGTGTATTTAAAAATGTGCATTTAAAAAATTGTGAAAGCAACTGCAATTTATATACAAGAACAATAATAAAAAATGTATTACATCGCAGAATAAAAACTAGTAAACCACTTGGACATGTTTACAATTTAGCAGCCCTCATTCTCAAAATAGGGGCAATAGAAATGTGTTCATTAAGCCCAGGGAATTTATTGGCTTCTAAAAATAATTGCCAATATACCTCTCTTACTTCTATCCTATTCTCCCATGGAATCCTGATGTACCATTTCAATTACAAAAAAGCCCCACTTAGCATTGGGACATAAGCTGTTTGTATAATGCATTGTCACCATCCTTTGTTCTAATGGCATTTAAATGTTCATGTAGTCTCCTTTTTAGTTTTCGTGTAGTTTTGCCAATATAGAATGCACTACATGTCTTACAAAGACCTAAGTAAACAAGTCCTTCACTGTTGCAATTAGAAAAACTACTGCTTTTGACCAAGTAGTGCCTATCCTTAATATATACCGAATCCTGCCTAAGAATAGATGGGCATTGAGCACAAGATCCACACCTATAGGTCCCTGGTTTTCTTCCCTTCTGCCCCTTATAATTGTTTTCCAGTAACTCTTTGAGGTTGTTACCTTTTTTGTAAGTAAATTTCAATGGATTTTTAAACAAGGTTTCCAATTCAGAGTAACTACTAAACCTACTCCACTGTTGTGTTGTAATGCGTTTAACCTTATTCGTATTCTGAGTATAAAACATCACATAATTATTCATATAGGTCTCCCCACTGTTCAAAAGTCAACTGTGTCCCTTCCCCTATACTATCCTCCTGGCCAATTGTTGATGTAACTTGCCCTTGATGTTTCCTCCTCCCTCTAGTCCTAAGATGGGGGCAAATCTAGAACTTCTTTCATTCCATCACAACCAGGTGAATGGCTGTGTCAGCTGCTTTTTGGGCCAGAGCCTCAGTTGATATTTGCGCAGCTGCCACCTGGTCTAATGCTCATATATTTATTGCTCATTACAAGCTGGATCTTGTCTCCAGAAATATGGCTGCATTTGGTTCTGCGGTTGTCCGGAACATCCTTTCATGAGGGCCACCCAAGGTTAACATAGCTGGGGACTCTGTTCCATTTGTTGAGGATTGAATGAAAATGACATCAGATATTAAAGTTATGTACTGTACTCACCATAACTACGCATCTGTGCTGTCCATTTTCATTCTTCCTCAAATTCCCCACCTTCATCCCCTATCCATGTCTTTGGCATGACCTGATTACATTTTTGTTGGGAACCACTGTTCTTGTTTAAGTCCTTATTCTGTTGCTCTCCTGTTTGTCTGTATTTTTATTATTATTACTGTTATTATTGTATTTTATATTGTGATTGTTATGTAGTAACAGCAAACTCAGTCTAAGGTTATTCAGTGGTCAGAGGCATTATGGGTAAAGGGAGGAGCTCGAGAGTCAGATCCAAGAATCTAGAGAAAACCAGCTGAGTTGGATCAGAGACCCATTCATTGAAGAATGAAAACAGACAAGACTGATACATAGTTATTGTGAGTACGTAACTTTAATTTGTGTAGTTTGGAGAAGCAAAAGGAGTCTGACTGCCTTTCAGAGTCTGCGGGTGCTGTGGGTAGTGAAGTAAGAGTAATAGTTTTAGAACAGAATGTGAAGTATGAATTGCAGTTTTTTTTCTGAATATGACATTGTGCAGACATTCGTTATTTGTGTTTACGTTTTTTTTTTTCTTGATGTGCATTGGAATGTTTTAAAAAAACTTTTTAATTTATTTTTTATTTTTTATTTGCTGTAGGCTGAATCTGCAAGCACAAAACAGCAACAGATGGATCCCTTCACGAGAAGACAGTGCAAGCCTACTATGGTCTCTAACGTAAGGACAGTCATCTTGTGTTGCAGGACTCTTGGGAGTGTATATATTCCAATATAATTTGAAAAAATTTAACAGACCCTTAATTAAAAATCTTTTCATTGACTTCATTACAGCCCAATTTGTATTTTGATGTGCTTTTTAGAAGTGTTACATTACTGAAGTATTTTTTTCATGTAATTATATTTAGTTATGAAAAAGCTGTTAATATATTTTATTGTGAAGGTCTCCATCTCTCATAGTGTCACACAGAGGTGTCCTTATCTGCTTTACTACTAGAGTAAGTCTCATTTTAATATGTCCTTCATAAGATGAATGAAGCATTCATAAAAGAAGCAAAGGAACTCTCACAGGCTCAGGTAAGATACACAGGGACTTTTATGGACCGAGTCAAAGCCACTTGCTGTACCTTCAGTCATAAGAAGTGCTGGTAGATGTATTTGCCTCATTTGATTCAGGGTTCCCATACATTTTTGTACAAGTGTCTTTTAGTTGATCTAGTTGTGGTCTACTTGGATGGTGGCAAATGCACACATTCAGCTTCCTCTCGAGATCTAATTCTCAGTAGTAAGGAAAGCAGGAACTTGACCTTACTGGGGGAAAAAAAACTTAGACGTGCGCTACATTGGACTTGAAGGTTCTTAATTTCCAAATTCACATGTTGATGCTTCGTGGTGCTGCGGTAGCGTTATCGTCTCACAGTAAGATGCTGTCCGGTTCGATTCTCAGCTAGAGCGTCTTCTGCATGGTGACATGCGTGAATGGGCGTACCTTCTTTGAAGGTTGTGCGTCAGGGCTGGTAACTCGGCACGTAAAAATCAACTACCAGTCATTAGCGGACCGGAGTTCCGCTGTGGCGACCCCTAACCGGGAAAAAGCCGAAAGACACAACAACATGTTGATGCTTCAAGAGTCTTATTAGCGTAACTGAAATCTAAGTCAAAGGAAATCAAAGTCGTGGATCTGAAATGGGAGATGCTTGAGCTTTGTAGCCCCAGTTCTCGGGTTGCCAAGCACTCCATGAAATGTGGCTATGATGCATCATATGGGACAGCACCTTCTAAGTCTGTGTTTAGGGAATTGCCTGGTAGAGGATCTCGCTACTGCCAGACAGTGTGAAGAAAGCGCTCCTGAATGCACCACAGAACAATGATTTCTTTAGACCCTCAGCTGAAAGATTTTTCAAAGATTGGAGGAGAAAGAAAACTATGCATTTTGCAAAATTAGCAATTCTAAGAAATTCCTCCAATTCTGAAGGAGTAGACTCACTTGATCCCAGCACTATAGAAGGATCTCCTGGCTCAAGAATTATAAAAAGATTACCAAAAGGGGAACAAGATAGGATTTTACTTTAGGCTTGTTTTTTTCTAGTGCCATGAAAAGAAGGCACTTGGATTGCAATTTTAAATTAGTAAAGGGTAAACAAATTGTTAAAAGTACCAGAATTCCCTCAGGCCTTTCTAGTCACTTTGGACCTAGAGGAAGCCTGGCTCTACATTCTCATTGTAAAGATGTACAGAAGTTTTTGAAGATTCGAGGCAGGTCGAGTTACGATCAGTCATCTCCTTGCCATTTGGCTTGTGTGCTGCACCCAGGATGTTGCGCAAGTGCCTTGCTTCTGTAATTACTTTTTGCAGAACCAAGAGCATTCATATCTGTCCTATCAAGACAGCTGCCTGATTCAAAGAACCTCTGCAGGGGACTCAGAAGGTTCTGCATTTCACCCTAGTATATTATAAAGTCCTAGACCTACCTCTGATCCTAGCAAAGGTCCTATCTGGCCCTGGTGAGTCAAGTTTGGATGATCTTCATTAGATTACTGTTGCAGTATTAACATCTGGGAATTTTACCTGCAAAGGTCCTGTCCATCCAGCCAATCAGCCAAAGCTCAGGATCCTTCCCACTGTGAGGCATAAGTCTGCCGTAGGCACTTTCCAGCATAAATGATAAAGGAGGAGTGTACAGCTTCGCTATGTTCAGAACTTTCTTGCAGTGTTTTTGTATGCAGATGTCTGACAGCATTGGAAATGGTGTACATGTTTTTCGATTACAGTCTTTGAAGCTCAGGAAGATAAGAGCCCCATTAGAAATTCCTTAATATTTTTTGAGAATTTTTCTGTTATGTCTGTCTCAAAGGGGTGAAGTGCGATTATAATATGCAAATGTATTATTATGACTACTACTGTAGTCTGTTTTATGTAGGGGCACAACATAACATTGAATCTTGTCAAGTCTGTTAGGGATTTGCTCCTAAACTGTTAAGAAACCACCTTAGGACCCTCTATCATTGTCTGGAGAAAAAGTGGTTCTGTCTGTTGACATGTGTTGCTATGTTGTCTGTCACTAAAAAGAAGAATAGAGATAAAGTGCTGAAAGAAGCAATGACTCTGATAGGATCTCCACTTTACCTATAGGTTCAGAGACCGGTTCCTGATGAGTAGCTTTTGTAGCAACTGGACTATTTGCCAACTTCACTAAGGCCCTCTAACATTCCCCCTTTGGAGGCCATTATGATTATAAAAAACACATGCATGGCCACTGTCCATCCTCTGTCTTTCTTTTTTGGACATCTGATAACCAGTCACTTTCAACCAGGAGTTATTTCAAAAGGTGGGGTGGGAGGTATATGCCAGATACTAATGATGGAAGAGAATTGAGGATTATGGAGTGGAGGTCCATCCATCAGTGTAGAAGCCTCAGGTAGACATACCACAGAAAAGGCAGAACATGAGGCATTTATCTCTTACCATTCCTAAAAAAAAACTATTTCTCTTACTTTTTAAGATGACTGTTTTGCTTTGACCCAGGCTAGTTAAACGCTATACAATTCATGCAGCTTGGGCAAGCTACTACTATTACTATACCAGAAAGAGATTCTCTTTTCCTTTTGGATGAAGTAGAGGATTGTTCTGTTGCAGAAGGTTTAGGATGTTCTTCATGTTTCACTGTTGCAGTCATCACTTGTGGGTTATCCCTGCTGGGTAGGTCTCAGCTGGCCCAAGTACCAGAGTAAAAGGTTTCCCTCCTGTGTTGGCTGTTCTGAGAGTGTGACTGACGTTAGGTGTCAGCGTTATAAAGGGAGACGGCCTTCTCCATTACATCAGTCTTTCTTGCCATGGAGCCTGAAGCACAAGCAGTTTTGCTAGTGCATCAGTTGACTGTTGCCAGAGTGAAGGCAACGGTCTAAAGCTAAGTACCCCATTGGGGAATCTTTTTTTTGCCTTAAACTGATGTCAGAGAAAGTTAATAACCATCTCAGTTGTGGAAAGCAGATCCCACACCGAGACTTCCATTCTCTCTGCGGCACCTGTTTAGGCCCAAACCACGATGTTCCAAGGTGTCTGTTCTGTGCCCTCTTTAATGCTTGAACTATAAAGAGAAGAGCTGATGTTGTAACTAGGCATTTTAGTCAGTCTTTCCAGCAACACAAAATGGCATCAGTCTCTCAGGCAGTCACTGATTTTCCTAGGAAGAAAAAGACAAGGATAGTCCTCCAAAAGTCAGGCCCTTTGACGACCCCGGACTAGAGTCCACCTTTACTCAAAGCAAGGTTACAGCTGAACTCACTGTGGCACCTTTGCAGCCCCTGAAGACAGCCGACAATCTGCTGCAGGCCTCTGCCGAGACCCATTCTGAGTCCCGTATGCTGCCGGATCAACCTTCTCCCGAGATGTCATTTGTTCCTCAGTTAGTCGGGTCTGGAGCCGCTTTGCAGGCACCAGCTTCCGCAGAGTCCCCACTGACCAATCACAATGCTGCCGGTCAAATTAACTCTGTATAAAACTACTGATCCAGCTAGGCCCAAGCCAAAATCTACCCCAAAAAAGTTCCCTTTGCAGGGCCCCAGCCACCAGCCTTCTATTAGCCAGCCAGCCCCTCAATCACAGCAACTTCTCAGAATGGCAGAGGACCTGATGACTCTGATCAGGGGTATTCAACCTCCCCCTCCCATACCAGCCAAAAGAAAAAGAGACACTCCCCCAGATATCCTAACTGACCCGGAATTAGTGGATTCAGATCTAGAGGAGTCGGACAATGGAAGACCAGCCCTTAGCAGCATTTGAGGACTCTGATGCTGATGATCCCAGTGTTCATGTTTCACTGTTGCAGTCATCACACTTGGGTTATCCTGCCAGGGGTAGCCTTCAGTCAGCCCGAATACCAGAGGCTTAGTATTTCTGCGTTGGTTGCTGTCGCTCCAGGACTGACAGGTCGTCAGTGGTATAAAAACAGGCAGCTGACGCCATTACATCAGTCTTTCTTCCCAAGGAGCCCGAAGCAGAAGCAGTTCGCATGAGTGCTGGTCAGACGCTACCTGAGTTTTCGTTTCTGAAATTGAAGTTGAAGTCTTCTAAAGCTAAGTACCCCATTGAGGATCCCTTTCTTGCTCTAACCGATGTCAGAAAAAGTTAACAATTATTTCACCTGTGGAAAGCAAATACCACACCGAGATTTCCATTCTTACTGCGTCACCTGTTTAGGCCCAGACCACGACATCCTTAGCTGCTGGTTTTGTGCTTTGTTCAACGTCCGAACTATTAGTCGTTGGGCCCTTATTGTAGCTAAATACTTTCGCTCTCGATCTCCGTATTCCGAAATGGCTTCAGTAAGCCATCCGACTACTGATCTTCCGAAAAAAGTAAGGATAAAGACAGACTGCACAGGTCCAGAACTGCCGACGACGCTTCCGTTAAGCTAGTCACCAGTTTGCCGGTACTCAGTGAGGCGCTTTCTCAGCCCCTGATGCCCGCATTGATGGATTTGCAGGCCGCTACTGAGACCTGTTCGGAGTCCAGTATTCCACGAGACTCTTGTTTGACTACGGAACCTGCAGATGTCTCTCCCTTGGATGGGTCCGGAGCTGCTGTGCAGGCAGCGGCTTCTGAGGAAGGTCTTCACACTACCGATATTCGACACAAACTGACTTCTTTCTCATCTTGAGTTCTTTGTAAAACTACCAAGTTTCTAAGGCCAAGAGTACGAGCTACGCCTAAAAGACCGACTACCCATACTCACACGCCTGCTTCCTTGCCACAATCACAGATGCTTAAAATGGCGGAAGACCTTATCATGCTGATTAGGGGAAGCCAACCTTCCCCTGCTAAAAGGAAAAGAGACTTGTCCCCAGCACATTTATCTGACCAAGACTCTGAGGTTTCTTAGTATGAAGACATGCCTTTATGAGGATTCAGTTGCAGAGGAATCCATTCCTTCTATCTCTCCTCCAGAGGATTTTTCTTTTGGTGAAACCCTGCATAATTTGAGAGAGAACTCCATTGGGAATGCCAGGATTATCCTCAGTCCAAAAAGAGACTCAGGGAATTTTTAGATTCACCACAGCACAGACCTTTAGCTATACCCCATGTTCTGGATGCTGTGGAAGATGTCTTTATGGAATCCGGTCTAACCCCTGATACTTTACCTCCTGCTCCCAGGGAGCCTGACAGGTATTACAGAGTCCCTGACTCACAAGTTTCTTTTGAAAAATCCTACTGCTGACCCAGAGGTCATCTTCCAAGGGCCTAAAGGAATAAAAGCAACTACAGGTAAAAATCCCACCCCCTCGGACAGGGATTCTCAAGCCTTAAACAGATGGGGTAAAAAAGTATTTACCTCTGCAACTCTTGCCATTAGAGCATTAAATTGGCAGTTCCACATGCTGAAATACCAGCAACACACAGTGGAACTCATTAAACAAAAATTTTCTACCTTTCCTGACTGTGCAGAAAATAAAGTTTTACAGGCACTTATGCATTCTGCAAGCCAAATTAGTAAACATATCCTGCAATGTGGGTTTGATGCCCTAGAAGCATATTGCAGGGCAGCAGTCACAGGTTCTGTACTTAGAAGGCATGCTTGGCTTAAGGAGCGGTCCTTGCCAGATCATGTCAAATCAAAATTATTGAACGCACCACTGAACAAAGACAGTCTTGTTTGGCACCATAGCAGAAGAAGTTTTAAAAAAGATGGAAGAAAAAGCCAAGTCTATGCAGACTGTTAAAGACTTCTTGCATGTCCAGCCTCCAAGATTCAGTAGGCATTGCCCCTCAAAACATTGGTCCTTTCCAGCCCACCTCAGACTAGACCTAGGGGTAACAGACCCCACCCAGACAGTCTCAGGGTATGCAGAGATTTAAGCAATGGAATACCTCCACTTCTAAACCATGGAGTGCTAACCCCCACCCCCTTATGGAAAGAATTCCCAATAACTCCTCAACTCTTCTCTCCTCTGCCCATCTGCTCATGCCCCTAGGAAGAAAACTTGCCTCCCATGCAGAAAACTGGGCCTCCATCACCAACGATCGATGGGTCCTCAACATGGTGTCCCAGGGATACAAATTTTATTTCCACACGTTGCCAAACCCCAAAGGCATACCCAGATCTTCCTCCAAATCAGTGGGCAGAGGCACAAAACCAAGTTCCTTCCCTGCTCTCCATGAGGGCATTTCAGCCTGTTCCTACAGATCAGATAGGCCAAGGGTTCTATTCCAGACTTTTTCTGGTACCCAGAAAAGAGGGCACCTGTCGCCCAATCTTAGATTTATCTGTTCTAAACACCTTCCTGGTGGTACCAAAATTCAAAATGCTCACACTGCAGCAGCTTCTCCCTATGCTGTCCAAAGATGCCTGGTTAGCCACTCTAGACCTCAAAGAGGCCTATTTGCATATCCCAATCAGAGAGTCTTGCATAAAATATCTACGTTTCAGGGCAGGATCTATGCATGATCAGTTCTCTGCACTTCCCTTTGGCTTATCCACTGCTCCCAGAGTTTTCACAAAATGCCTAACTCCAGCCATTGCTTTTTGCAGACCAAGAAATATTCAGATTTACCCTTACTTAGACAACTGCCTGATTCAGGCAGACAGGAAAAGCTGTTACAGCACCTGACATTTGTAAAGGACCTACTAACTTCACTAGGGGTACACTGTCAATGAGAAGAAATCCAAACTAGTCCCCAGTCAAAAAATTGCATTCCTGGGAGCAAGCCTGGACACAACATCCCAGATGGCATTTCTAACTCCAGAAAAACAAGCCTATCTGATAGGCTACTTCTCTCGACTGGCCACCAGAACCCATTTATCTGCCAGGAAATTCATGCAAGCTCTAGGGTTCATGGCCTCCTGCATTCTACTAATTCTGTATGCCAGACTGCATATGAGGAAACTTCAGTAGTACTTTAAAAGCCTTTGGTGTCAACATTCTCAGGACCTGGAAGCTATTATACTTACGATACCCTGTCTAAGGAAAGACTTTCTTTGGTGGGCAGCAGCATGCAACCATAACAAGGGACTTCCCTCTTCACAACCCCACGCCGCCCAGACCCTAACCACGGACACATCAGACTTTGCTTGGGGTGCTCACCTGGACGGCAGGTGCATTCAGGGCCACTGGAGCCCAAACCAAATTCATCTGCACATCAACCAAAAAGAGATGCTAGCGTTTCAGCACGCTCTGACAGCTTTCAGATCCCTGCACTCTCCAGGGCCTCTACTAATTAAAACCGACAACACCACAGTAATGTGGTACATCAACAAGCAGGGGGGAAATGCACTCTTACCCACTCTGCCGGCTAGCCATGACCCTTTGGAACACGGCCTCAGCCATGCATATTCATCTGCAAGCTCAATTCCTGCCAGGGAACCAAAACTCTCTGGCAGACAACTTAAGCAGAAATCACCTAGATCCACACGAGTGGCAATTAAACCACAACACCTTCAGCCTTGTGACCCAAAAATGGGGTACCCCGAAGGTGGACCTATTTGCCTCCCTTTACAACCACCAGCTCAGCAAATTCTGCACTAGGGAACCTCACACAAGGCCTGGAAAGTGGATGCCCTATCCTTCCAGTGGGCAAAACTCTCAATCTATGCATTTCCCCCTCTACCTCCTCTTACCAGAGTATTACTCAAAATAAGGGAGGAAAGACCAAGGTCAATCCTGAATGCCCCAGACTCACCACGCCAACACTGGTACCCACTACTGCACAGTCTATCCCCGTTGCCTCTATGGCACCCCCCCCCCCCAGATTTCAACTCTCCTGACTCAGCAGGAGGGAGCGTTCTTGCATCCACAGTTGCAGACCCTGAACCTAGCAGCCTGGCTTATTCCTTGACTTCTCCTCCAGGGGCCAGCCTAACCAAACAAGTCCTGGATGTCATAAGTGAAGCCAGACGACCCAGTACTGGAAATTCCTGTGCTGACAAGTGGAAAAGGTATAGTTCCTGGGTCCAAACTAAAGGAGCTGACCCAGCACAGCCCTCCTTACCTCTCATCCTGGATTACCTAGCAGAACTACTCCACAGGGGCCTATCCTTCTCTTCCATTAAAATCCATGCCCCTGCCATCTCTGCACATTACAGCACTGAGCCATCTGTCTTCTCACACCCTCTCATCAAACAGTTCCTGAGTAGGCCTAACAACTTAAGGCCACCAAGAAGTGCCCCTACCCCTGCTTGGGACCATAACATTGTGTTAGAAAAGCTCACGCTCCCCCCCCCCTCTTTGAGCCTGCAGCTTCAGAAGAGTTAAAATTCCTCTCTTGGAAAACAGCCTTGCTTCTGGCCATCACTTCAGCTAGAAGAGTGTCTGAGCTACAAGCACTTATGACTGTGGAACCTTTCATCATTTTTCATGCTGACAAGGTCTCCCTCAGGACTAACCCAACCTTCATGCCTAAGGTGGTGTCCAGTGTGGCTCTCAACCAATCTTTTCATTTGACCACCTTTTTCCCTAAACCTCAAAATAAGGGGGAAAGGCTCCTGCACTCTTTAGGTGTGCACAGACAGCTCAGATTCTACCTGGATTGGACTAAGCTCTTTAGGAAATCTGACCAGTTACTAGTCAGCTTTGCAGCAGGGGCAAAGGGCAAAGCCATATCAAAACAAACCATTTCCAAATGGATAGCACACTGCATCTATTTCTGTTACGAGCACCATGGGAAAACCACCCCCACAGAGGGTCAGAACACATTCTGCTAGGCCAGCTTCAACCTCTAGATCCTTTTTCAGAGGCGTCCCTACCAGGGACATCCTGGAAAGCTGCAACCTGTAGCTCTGTTCATACCTTCACCAAGCATTACCACCTGCCTATCTTTTCAAAATCCAGGGCAGACTTTGCAACCACAGTCCTGCAGGGCATACTAGCCAGCCCCAACTCTTCTTGACTGCCTCCACCTGTTCCTTAGCTTTGGGAATCAACCCAAGTGTGATGACTGCAACAGTGAAACACAAAAAGTTGTATACACTTACCATAAATGTAGATGTTCAAGTGTGTTCACTGTTGCAGTCCTCGTTTCCCTCCTTCCAGCCCCCTTGTATCTCTCTCTCTCTCTTCCTCACCCTTACAGGGCTATTGGTATTTACTTTCTACTGGTGGTGTTTTGCCAGAATAACTTAGCTCCCTATTAGGGGCTTCTGACATTTGGGGCAAGAAAAACTGATGTAATGGCGTTGAATGCCTGTTTTTATACCACTTATGACCTGACGTCAGTCCTGGAGCGACAGTAACCAATGTAGAAATACTAAGCCTCTGGTATTCGGGCCGACTGAGGGCTACCCCTGGCAGGATAACCCAAGTGTGATGACTGCAAAAGTGAATGCACTTGAACATCTGCGTTTATGATAATTGTACACAACTGTACTTTCTGACTGCCTCTACCCCTGAGAACCTTTCCTTTGGGGAAACTCTAAACACTCTGAAAGACCATTTTCATTGGGAGGCCCAGGACTACCCCCAGTCTAAAGAGACTCAGGGAATTTCTAGATCTGCCTCAGCATAAACCTCTGGCTGTCCCTCCTATCCTGGATATAGTAGAGGATATTTTTCTGGAATCTGCCCTCTCTCCAGATTCTCTCCCTTCAGCACCCACAAAACTGGATAGATATTACAGGGTGCAAGACTCTCACAAATACTTTTTTAAAAATCCTACTGCAGACCCTGAAGTAATTACTCATGGCCCTAAGGGAGCTAGAGCTAGTTCTTCAAAAAAACTCATCCATCCCTACTGACAAAGAAAGCAGAGCTTCTAGACAGGATGGGTAAAAATGTTTACACCTCAGCCACTTTGGCTGTGAGGGGATTAAACTCAATTTCATATGATTAAATTCCAGCAGAATGTGCTCAACCTCATTAAACAGAAAATATCTCCCTTGCCTGACAGTAACACTACCAGAGAACTAACAGACCTCATACAGTCAACCTCTCGGGTAGCAAAGCACTCCTTACATTGTGGTTATGATGCTTTAGAAGCCTCTACCAGGTCTGCAGCTACAGGGTCAGTTATCAGAAGGCACGCCTGGTTAAGGGAGCAACCTTTGCCTGACCAGGTTAAATCCAAGCTTTTAGATGCCTATTTGGATAAAGAGCAATTTTTGGCCCCAAGGCCGAGGAAGTAATAAAAAAAATGGAGGACAAAGCCAAATCCGTGCAGACTGTCAAGGACTTTTTGCAGGTACAGCCTCCAAGGTTCAGCAGAAACTTCCCTACCAAGCTCTCTGGTCCTTTCCCTCTCAGGCTAAGCCAATACAGAGAAAGGGACGCAGAGACAGAACCCTTAGTGGCCCAGGCCCACAGCCAACAAAGAACTAGGCAGTGGTCCACTGCCCCTCCAAGGCAGGGGAGTTATAAGCCCACTTCTTTCAACAGAGACTCACAGTGATTCCCTGCCAGGTCTCCTTCCCAGGTCTCCAGACAAGCTTGGAGGAAGACTTTCCCTCTTCCTAGAAAACTGGCAGGCCATCACCTCAGATCTATGGATCCTGAAAATTCTTACCAGAGGGTACGGATTCTATTTCAAAGAAAAAACAAGGAGGTCAGTTTGCCCAGATGTCCCGGCAAACCAGACAGCAGAAGCTATTCACCAGATCCAAAAGCTTTATGCTCAGAGTGCTGTAGAACCCCTTCCCAAGGAATAGACTGGAAAGGGATCTTACTGAAGACTGTTCTTGGTTCCCGGAAAAGAGGACACATAGCGCCCTATCCTGGACCTCTCTTACCTGAATTTGTCCCTTCTAGTTCCAAAATTCAAAATGTTGACACTACAGAAAATACTACCTATGCTCCTACTAGAAGCCTGGCTAGTGACCCTAGATCTGAAGGATGCCTAACTGCATATTCCTATCAGAGAGTCCTGCAGGAGTTAGCTAAGGTTCAGAGCAGGGTCCCAACACTTTCAGTTCTCTGCACTGCCCTTTGGCTTATCCACTGCTCCCAGTGTCTTTACAAAATGCGTGTCTCTAGTCATTGCTTACTGCAGACAGAGGGCCCTACACATCTAACCCTATCTATATGACTGCCTCATCCCAGCTGCTACCCACACGATGGATTACCTTCCTGGGCACTCTGCTAGACACATCCACGCAAATGGCCTCACTTCCTCCCCAGAAGCAGACCTTTCTGCAGTCCAGCTTCCAACAGCTGGCACACAATACCCACCTCACAACCAGCAAATATTACAAGTCCTGGGATATATCCTTGCATCCTGCTGGTACCCCTTGCCAGATTGCATATGCGGAAACTGCAGTGGTGCTTAAGGAACCTGTGGTGCCAACACTCCCAGTCTCTGGAGCGCCAACTACCACTAATTCCTTGCTTAAAGAGAGATCTCTTCTGGTGGGCCCAAGCTTGCTCTCTAAACAAAGACCTTCCTTTTGTCCTTCAGCCACACAAGCAAACCTTGACCACGGATGCCTCAGACATTGCCTGGGGAGCTCACACTGGAACACTGCAACACCCAGGCATTTTGGGAACAAGAAGTTCTAGGTCTACACTTCAAGTTGAAAGAAATGCTGGCACTGCACAGAGCTATCCTAACCTTTCAAGAGCATCTGTCACCAGGGGTACTCCTAATTAGGACAGACAGCACCACTGTCATGTGGTAAATCAACAAATAGTGGGGCACTCATTCCTATCCCCTATGTCACCATAGACAACACCACTGTCATGTGGTACATCAACAAACAGTAAGGCACTCATTCCTATCCCCTATGTCACCTTTCCATGCAAATCTGCCAGTCAGCATCAAAGCTGGGACTGCATCTCTTAGCTCAGTACCTCCTAGGGAAGCAAAACACCCTGGCAGATCATTTAAGCAGACAGATCCACGGACCCCCATGAGTGGCAGTTGCACAGAGAGACCTTCTTACACATCACTCTTATCTGGGGGGAACCAGACATAGACTTCTTTGCAAGTCACCAGCACCGTCAACTGGCCAAACTCTGCTCAAGACAGTTTCATGCAGAAGCCTGGAGGGTGGACTCCCTCTCCTTCCACTGGGGGCAGCCTGTTTGTGTATGTCTTTCCCCCACTTCCTCTGATACCCAGGGTTCTACTCAAGATCAGACAAGAAAGGGCTATCCTGATTGACCCAGATTGGCCAAGGCAGCACTGGTACCTCATGCATGAGCATTCAACCACCTTTTACCATGTCCTCCAACGCAGACCTGATCACATGACAGGGAGGGAAGCACCTGCATCCGGGCCTTGCCACACTCATTAACAGCATGGCTGAATCCTCAAAGACCGTTACCACTGCAGCCCTCAACAATCAGTTGTTAGACATTAAGGAGGCTCGCAGACCCAGCACCAGAAAATCTTATTCCTCTAAATGGAAAAGATTCACCTGCTGGTGGTGCTCCACTAGGAACACCACCAGCACCAAAGCCTCTTTACCCCCTGGTCCTGCACTATCTGGCAGAGCTCCTCCATAAGGGTTTATCATACTTTTCCATCAAGACTCATGCTTCGACTGTCTCAGCCTTTATTCTCTCAACACCTCTTGAAGCAGTTCCTCAGAGGGGTGGCCCACATCAGATCGCCAAGAAGACCCCTGTACCAGCTTGGGATCTAAACTTTGTCCTGGAAAAGCCGACTCTGCCCCCTTTCGAGCCAGCTTCCTCAGCAGATCTCAAGTACCTCTCTTGGAAGACTACCCTTTTGCTAGCAATCACTTCTACTAGGAGGGTATCTTGAGCACCAGGCTCTTAGGGCTACTGAACCCTTTATCATCTTCCACAGGGTCTCTCTAAGAACCAACCCCTCCTTTATCCCTTAGGTGGTCTCTGATGTAACACTCAACCAGGCCCTACACCTACCTACCTTCTTTCCTAAACCAACAAATAGAGGGGAGGGAATTCTGCACACCTTGGATGTGCACAGACAGTTGAGATTTTACCTTGACAGAACCAATTCAATCGGCAAAACCGACCAACTCCTGGTTTCATTCGCCCCTGGGGCAGAGAGGAAACCCATTACTAAGCAGACCATTTCCAAATGGATCTCTCATTGTATACATGTCTGCAATACCTTCCATGTTAAGAGCCCTCCCAAAACTGTCAGATCCCATTCCACAAGAGCAGCCTCTACCTCCACAGCCTTTCTGAGGGGGGTTCCTACCAGGGAAATCCTGGAAGCTGCTACTTGGACATCCATCCACAATTTCACCAAGCACTACCAGCTGCCTACTTTCTCTAAAACCAGGGCAGGATTTGCATCTGCAGTTCTCCAGGGCATGCTAGCATCCCCTTAATTGTGCAGCTTTCCTCCACCCACTTCCTCTGCTTTTGGATTCTTCCCACAAGAGATGACTGCAACAGTGAAACAAGAAGAACATAGTACATTTGTGTGCACTTACCATAAATGTAGATGTTTGAGTGTATTTACTGTTTCCCTCCCACCTACCCCCTTTTTCTTTACTATTGTATATCTCTTATCTGGGGCTCCAAAACCTTTAGGGGAAAGCAACACTGATGTAATGGCGTTGGCCGTCTCCCTTTACAGCCCTGATGACCTGACGTAAGCCACACTGTCAGAACAGCTGGCACAGGAGGGGAAACCTTCACTCTGGTATTCGGGCTGGCTGAGTACTACCCAGCAGGGATAACCCACAAGTGAAGATTGCAACAGTGAATATACTCTAACATCTACATTTATGGTAAGTTTGCACAACTGTACTTTATGCCTCTTCCCATCAGATTATGAGTTAGATGTGGAAGATGTCATTTTCTCTTATTCTCCAAATTAGGAAATTTCTTTTGATGAGACCATTTCTGAAATTAAGGAATTTTTCAGGTGTGAAGAGAGTGAAATATCTGACATTGGAGGTATTTTGACTTTCTCCACATGGGTATTCCCAGCCCATACACACACCTTCTTGGCTGATGCTTTAGAGGAGGATACCTTTTTAGCAGCTTCTCTTAAACTTTACTCTCATCCTCTAGCTTATAAAAAGCCTGACAGATTTGCAGGGTAAAAATCTCACCGAAATGTCTATATAAAAAAACCTGTTGCTTACACTTCAGTTAACTCTGTGGACTCAGAGAAGGGAGCTAAACAAATTCCTGTTCCTAATGCTCTTCTAAATGATAGAGAGCAGATCCCTAGACAGGTACGGTAAAAAATGTGCATGTGTAGATTGCTGTGGCCTTTAGGGCTGCTAATTCAAACATGCATGATAAATTTATTTTAGATGTGCTGAACAGTACGAGTTAAAAAATTGCTGATGTTCCTAATCAAGACATGAAATCTAATTTGTTAGAAGTGGATATGATGCCATAGATACTGCTTCTGCTACCATAGGCATGCTTAGTTAAGATTCCAGGCTTTACCCGAAGATGTTAAGACCAGTTACTGAATGATCCTCTGGACAGATATTTTGTTTTGGGGTCCCTCTACTGAAGTCTTTTTGATGGAGTAGAGTAGTAAGGTGATGCAGGAGATATAACATTTATTTTTCTCCAAGACCAAATATGACTGAAATTACCTTTCAGAACCAGGTTCTTTCTTCAAAAAGCAGTCCAAAGCCAAACAACACAAGTCAGGCAAAGGGACAAAACCGTTTGAGTTGCAATTAATAGAGATCAGTCCTGAGTATTCCTGTCCTGCTGCTTTCCACTTCTCCCAGAATTGCTGATAACCATTCTCTTTGCCTCCCATTATGGGAAGCAATTACTTGAGTTTTAAGCTTTATAAGAGGATGTTAAAGGCTTCAGTAGGATTCCAAACCAATCCCCTCAGTCATTCCTCAGCTTCCAAAGAACAGAGATGGCTTAGACCAGCCATTTTACCACACTTTCTGTCAGGAATTATACAAAGGGAATAGCCTTGACATCTTGACGAAAAGGATTTTATTCAAAATGAAGCTGGTTGGAGGCCTCTCTTAGATTTCTGTAGACTCAACACTTTTTTTAAGGTTTCTTTGCTTCAGAGTGATTATCCTTGAGACTCTCTTGCTCCTTCTGCACCCAAACACTGTTCTTGTTGCTCTGGATTTAATCGATGCTTATTCACACTTGACCACAAAAGTCACATAAAATATTTGAGATTTTGTATCATTATGCTCTGTTTAGTACTTTGTCCTTTTTTGGCTTTCCCACAGCACCAAGGGTATTTACAAAGAGCTTGGCCCCATTCATAGCCTTTTGCAGTCTTCAAGGAATTTACATCTGCTTGTCTGAATGGTTCTCTGATTGAGGCTAGTTTTAAAGGTTCTGAAGGCCTTAGTATTTTCTGTGGACCTTCTCCAGAATCTAGCATTCACTCTCACTTTAAAAAAAAAAAAAATTCTGCATAATTCCTTCAGCCAAAGGGTTTTTCTAGAGTGACATTACAAGCCGTCTTTCTACTCCCAGGCAAAACATGTTAACATTCAGAAGCTACCTTCTGTATCTAGCAAAACAGAATTCTGCCTCTTAAAGCACATGGGTTCATGACTTCAACCATTCTCATTATTCCTTTTGCTAGGCTTCACATAAGGAGTTTCTTGTGGTGTGTCAGGTCAGTCTGGATTCAGCACCAGAATTATCAGCCAACAAATTGTGATTATTTCTTGTCTGGTAAAGGAATTGTTATGGTGGGTCAGTCGAGTAGATTCTAACCCAGGGATTTCCTTTGTGCAACTTCTTCCAGCTCAGAGCATTGCAACAGATGGCTTCAGACTTTGCATGGGGAGCTTGCTTCCAAGAAGCCAAGGTTCAGGGTGTATGGGAGCCCCTTATTCAAAAAGAGTATGATCACTGTCAGAGATGGGTGGGCCTGATCATTTATCTCAAAGCTCTGCACCAGCTGTAGACAACCAAATACTCTTCAAGTAGTGACAAAAAGTTGTAATGCATAAAGGGATAAGGTACCTCTCAACCTGGAAACCTCAAAAATCTGGACAAAGCCCCAAGAAACGTAGGTACAACTGGACAAAAAGCTGTATGCTGATTAACATAAAATTTGCATATATAATTAAGTAACCCCTACCCACTCCAATGGAATTGTGGGATACCAGTATTCAAACACAAATTGAAGAACAGACAAAATATTAAACACAAAATATAAACAGAACAATAGTGTTTCACTTGTATAAACATCTGAACGTGAATCAGACTTTGAACTTGTATAAAACTAAAATACAGTTTTCTTTTATAAAAATAAAATTAACTGCATTGAATTGAGAGATTTTGACAGCTGACAAGCAACAGCAGACCCCATGTAGAAAATCGGGGAAAAAAAAGGGAGGGGGTGTTGATGATGATTTAATTCAAGTCAGGCTTGCATTACACTAGTTAGCCAACAGCTTCATAGTTACTAGGTATCTACTTAAAAGGAGGGCATTCTCAAGACTGCAGCATCTACCCCCCTTTAAAGGTACAACACAGTACAGTATCAGCAGTCTATCTACATACTGTGGGAGTAGAACCCACAGCCTTCAGCATGAAAAGCAAGTGTGTACTACCTGTTGTGCTAACAATGGAAATAAGCAGCACTAAACTTCTCTTCCCTTGAAGCTCTCAGCTCCTTGTAAAATTCACTTGACACTCAACTGTAGCTCAACTTTGCAGCGCAAGAAATCTTGAAAAAGCCAAAAATTATGGGGGGGGGGACAAAGGCCCCAAACCCAGGGACACATTTTAAACATTGCTTGTATAATATTGGAAAGTTGCTAGAATAAAATTTCTGTTACATGCATTTCCTGAAAATCTTAAATAGCTATCATTAGTTAATTAATTTTTCACTGATTTGCCAGAAACCCACAAATTTTAAGAGAAACAGACCAAAAGTATTCTAGACATTCTGGGAAAATGTGATATATGTTGAGCCCCTAGCTCTCAAGTGGTATGGGAATTCAGGCTCGTGCTTCCTGTACCTAAGGTACAGGGTTTGAATCTGAGTAACAGTAACCACCAGGTATACTTAAATGGGACATTTTACACACACACACACACACACACACACACACACACACACACACACTCTCTCTCACTCTCATAGAGCACCAGCAATCTGTTGGCTATACAAACACACCCCTCTCTCTCTCATTGAATATACAAAGGGAGGAGTAGCCAGCAATCGCACAGTAAATAAGCAATCTGTTGAACTTCTCTTTCTCAGAGCTTATATGGACAGAGCAGCCAGCAACCGCACAAAAAACAAACACACAGAAATCTACTGAACTTCTGTCTCTCATAGAGATTGTACAGATGGAGCAGCAGCAAATCACACATCTCTACCTCTCTCACACAGAGAGCAAGCCAGTACAGTAATCACGCACCTCTACTTCTCATAGAGCAGCAGCCAGTCCAGTAATCACACACACTTCTCTCGCTCTCTCATATAGCACCAGCAATCTTTTGAATATACAAACAGAGGAACCAGCAATCGCACAATAAATAAGCAATCTATTGAACATCTGTCTCCTAGAGCTTATACGGGTGGAGCAGCCAGCAATCGCATTTGAACAATAAGTAAACACACAGCAATCTGTTCAACTTCCGGAGCAGCCCGCCACTGTACAATAAAGAAACTTGCACAGTTCTCTTTTAGAGTAGAGCCGCAACCAGAAATTTATTAAATATACGGACAGAGGTAAAGTATCAGCCAGCAGTCTATTGAATATATGGACAGAGCAGCCAGCAATCGCACAATAAACGCAGCAATCTCTCGGAAGCATCCCACTGGCAGCCACACACACAAAATACTGAGCATTAGAGCAAAAATATTGAGCAGCAAGCAGTCTCCCAGAAGCAACGTTCTGGCACACAAACATGCACACAACTGAATTGAGAAAAAAAAAAAGCTAAAATGGTTTACAATTGTGTGGACTGACAGAAAAACAGGCTGTGAGCTGCCCCCCCCCCCCCCCAGCTACACACACGCACGCCTACAAATAAACTGCATTTTGTATTCTTTTTTCTTACCTGAAGGCTTTTCTCATCAGAAACAAATGGATGGGTGCTGAGCATACTTTGCAGAAGTGTGCACAGTGAAACTCTGCTCCACTTGATGCCCTGTTGCTATATATATATATATATATATATATATATATATATATATATATATATATATATATATATATATATATATTTTCCCCTCCAGAACAGTTAAAATGTCTGACCAAGACAGAGTCAACAGGCAGTCACATGAAGCTGATGTCATCATGCTATATATTATATATAAATAAATAAATAAATCAGGAATTAAAGGGGCCACTCGGGAATTCGTGGCACCCAGATTTTTTCCCTGAAAACTGGTAAATATCGATGAATTTGGTATGGATGTTCTTCAAGAATGCAACTGCAGTCCTGACATATGGGTTATGGTTGAGAGGTATGGGACAAAGTCTTTTCCACCTGTGCAGACTCACCATAGCAGCTTGGGAAATAGACATTCAATGCAGCCTCTGTATAGAAGCGGTCTACACCCCCCCCACTTGATACAGTGACAGACTGTTTTTTGTAGGTCCAGGACAGGCTCACATGCATGGATTTTAAACAGAGAGGTCTTCAAGTCATCCATCAGATCAGATTTGGTTGCATCAGTGCAAAATAAACAACTAAGACTGTTTTGCTACATGTTTCCTTGCAAACAAGCAATGTCAACAGATGACTTCTCATTAGTTTGGAAGGGGAAGTCTCTGTATGCCTTTCCATCTTTTCATATGGTTCCCAAAGTGTTATAGAATCTTAGAAGGGACAGTCCTAGGATGATGCTGCTTTACCCCATTTTGCCCAAGGCAGCATTGGTGTTCTCTTCTTATGGAATTGGATAGGGGACATTACCAGGCTCTTCCTTTCTTGTTGTACCTTCTTACTCAAGACAAGGGTTCAGTTATACTTCCATGTTTACAGACCCTGAAACTTAGAGTGGATGAAAGGATTTTAATTCCTTTCAGTCACAAGTTCTCTTGGGATATGCTTCAAATACTTAGAAACTAGAAAACCTAACACCGGAAAAGTCTTTTATATCAAATTGGAAAAGGTTTTCTGTTGGTTGCCACTACAGAACAAAAACCCAGTAAAGTAAGAGTGCCACTGGGTCTTCAGAATACCTGCGAGTGTCTTAATACTGGCTTATTCTACAAATTCTATCAAGGTACAGCATTTAGCTGTTTCTGCTTGTTTGCCGCTGGATTCTCCCTTTCTAACTCTAATCAGACCAAACCGTTTCTCGGGGTGGGTTCCTGCACATTATATATTGGAAAAGCTTAACACTTTTCTTACAAGATTCTAATTATTTGAAGTTTTTGACTCGGAAAAACTGCTGCCTTAGTAGCCTTAACCTCAGCAAGAAGAATTTGAGTTAGATGTTGTGTATTCTTCCCTTTTCGTTTTTTCATAGAGTAAGTCTTCAATCCAATCCTATAAGTGAACAGGACTCAAACCAAGAAGTAGCAAGTGCGGATGACCTAAAACGTCTTTACTGCAACTGCAAATACTCCCTTGGTGAAATACCAAGCTCACGCTGTTGAATACAGCTTCAAAGTTGTATGATGAGTGACCAAGTATATCCAAAATAGCAAAAAGCAATGCGTTGCAAACAAAAACTGCTTTATTTCAAAGTAAACCACAAGCGCTTTCGCCCGTTGGTAACGGGCTTTTTCAAGTGTGCCAGCCAAGTTGAAAAACAGTGCTTATATAATGCTGTAACCAACAAATAATAAATTAATTGACTCAAGCTGATTAATTAATTGTTCTCATCATGGACAAGTTGTCTTAAAAATCTGATACTTTGCCTAAATAAATGCTTAAACAGTGCTGTTGAATGAATGCTGTTAAAATGCTGGTGCAAAAATAGCATTACGTTTCTGTATAGAAATGTTAAAAATGAAAATAAAAATACATTTCTTTGTCGATCCTTATCATAACCATTAAAAACAAGTGCTTCATCCACTAAGATCTGTAGAAACTTAAAAACATTGTACTGAAGGGTTCATAATGATGAAACCTGTTACATTATCTTGAAGATAGATTTAAAAATGTTGAACATAAAACATATTTAAAAACTGATCGTTGAATGTGCATTGAAAAACAAGATAAAAAACTTATTACAAATAGCTACTTAGCGTTTAGATCATTTTGAAACTAATAGCTGGAAATGTAGTGTGCAAAATGCATCATTTAACAAGTGTATCCATTTAAATATAATAAAAATATATTGGGAAATGATGTAAACTGGAAGAGCTACAGATTTTGGTGTGAGTAATAAACATTATAACATATTCCTTTTGGCTTTTAAAATACTGGCTAAACTAAGCCCGTCATTTAATCCTGGATGCTTAGTGGCGTTTAATCTGATTTGCCACATCAATTCACTAGTACTGAGTGCTGTTTCCCAGTCACCTCCTCTCAAATCTTGACGGACCTTGTCTAGGACAAAGAAACGAATGGACATGTTAGCACAAGTCAAAGAATGCTTAAAAAAAGCATTAGACTCCTTTTTAGTTTTGACATCATACATGTGCTCGTATATCCTGCGTTTCAGTTCCCTTTCTGTTTTGCCCACATAAAATGATGGGCAGTTCTGGCAAAGCCCTATGTAAACTACTCCTGAAGAATTACAAGAATAGTAGTACTTGGATGTTAATGTGAGTTTACGAGAGGAGATATGCACCTGGTCAGAATTGGCAGTAAATGAGCATTGGTGGCACCTGCCACATGGAAAAGTCCCCCTCCTTTTAGAAGTACCATAATTTTGTGCCTTGTCTCCCGTACAGATGTTTTGCTCAAACATACCCTTTAGATTAGTGTTCCTTTTTCTGATGAAGGAAATTTGGTTGGAAAAAATACCAGTGAATTCCTCATGTGAAGAGACAATGGGCCAAAAGCTTTTAATGGTGTTTTCTATAAACAAAGCATCCTGCGAATATGTATATACAAAGTTACTATGAGTGTTAAAGTTTGATTATTCATGTGTTCTAGGTGTAAAAGTCCCTAGACCTAAAAGTGAGGGAAAATGGTGATCCCTTTTCTCCAAAATTTCTTCAAAAATGGCTTGAAAAAATGTGGGTGGATAGCCCCTGTTTAAAAATAAATCTCTAAGGAAATCCGCCTCATCCAAAAACAACTCTTTAGTACTGCATATTCTGGAAGCTCGCACTAATTGCCCCTTGATGATACCTTTTTTAATGTATGGGGGATGCCCACTGTCAAAATGCAAATAAGAGTTGCAGTATGTGTCTTTTCTGAAAATTGTAGAAACAAAACCTGTTTTGTTAAGGTTTTTTGTTAACTGTATATCCAAATAGTGTAGTGTTGTATCATTAATTTCATAAGTAAATTTAAGGAAGTCTCTGGTGTTGGTCAAATAATCTATAAATTTAAAAAAACTGTTCTTTGGAACCAGCCCACAAAATACATATGTCATCAAGGTACCTTTTATAAAAATAAATGTACTGCTTCCAGTCAGTGGAGTGGATAAATTCCATTTCCCATTTGTGCAGAACTATATTCGCATACGTTGTAGCACAAGGGGCACCCATGGCTACCCCACTCTTTTGTCTAAAAAAACTCCCCATTAAAATATATTAAGTTGTTGTTTAAAACTAGATTCATGAAGTCTATTGTGAGGTTAATTAAATCATTACTCAGACCAGATTCCTTACTTATCACTTCACCAAACCATTCCATCCCCTTTCCATGGGGAATGCTGGGGAACAATTCCACTATATCTATCGTAATCATGTGTAAATTGGAATTGTCCATGTCTTGATTTAGACACGTAAGGAATTCCCAAGAGTCTTTACAAATGTAATTAAGACTTGATACAAAATTTTTGAGGTGAAAGTCAACAAATTTACTAAAAGGTTCTGTTATACTCCCAGCCCCTGCAACTATGGGGCGGAATTTTAAGGGATTTAAGCCCTTATGCACCTTGGGTATGCCAAATAAAATGGGAGTTCTAGGTTTAGGGACCACTAAGTAATTGTGTGTCTTCTCGTCAATAAACCCTTGCATTAAAAGGTTATAGGTACAATATTTTATCTTTCCTAATGCAATGTTTAACTCATTCAAGGAGGTGGGCTCATAAGTTTTATCATCCTGCAAAAGATTGTAAATGTAATTTTCATACTCGAGTTGTTTCATTAAAACTATGCCCCCTCCTTTATCTGGTTTCATTACCCGTATGTTTTCCATTTTTAATTTGTCTATTATGACTCGTAGTTTGAGGGAAATTGGAGGATTGTGTATTCTGCTTTCTACTAAGATTTTCTCTCCACACCTTTTCAACTAATTCTTCAAACATTTTTAACGTAGGGTGGGTAGGAGGGTTAAAAACACTGCTTCTAGTGAGTAAATGGTCCTGAATGGATTCATTTTTGAAGAATGATGCTAAATTCAAATTTCTTATAAATAGTTTTAGTTCAATTAAAAGTTTAGGAAGATAACTAGTTCTGTGAGGTACAAACTGTAACCCCTTGGTGAATAATTCAAAGAAAGCGGGAGTAATCTGCAGCTCCGTGTAGTTATAAATGGTGAAATTATCCAAACTGTTTATACTGCAGATGCCCTGTTCATTCTCCACCAATAAATGTGTTATGTTATTACAAACAGGTGCTTGCTTCCTGCTTAATGCCTCTTCCCCCAAACATTCTGTTGATGATGATTTACTTTTCCCCGTGGTCTGCCCTGGGGAACTTGAAAACCCTGCTGTGCATTGGTAGCCCCCTTTTGCGCTAACCTCTCACTTCTTCTTGGAATTTCAGAGTGGGAATAATCATAACCATCATCTAAGACTTGTACCTCATTAATAACAGTGTCTTCAAAGTTTTGTTTTTTCTTTCCACCCGGGGCTGTGTAGGCCCTCCCTTCACTGTATTCAATTAAATCTCTTTCCAGTTTTTTAGTCTTTCTATCTAAAACCTTAAAACAATATTCATCTACCTCTTTAAATGTGTCATCATACTTTTTCTTAAATCCTTTGAATTTATCATCTTTAATAATGCTGTCATGCAACCCATTTAATTCTTTTAAAATACAATTGCCCTTATTGGTGTAATCATCAATCATTAACTTAAGCATTTCTAGCCCTGTTTTATTGAACAATTCCGTTAACTGAGAGTGCAAAGCAGAACCCAAATGTGCGTTGTTTGGATATCGAAAACAACGCAGCCCTTTGGGTACACGCTCCATTTTAATGCATTCTCTCAGGTAATTTATTTCAAGCTGCGAATTTTTATAACTGTACAACTTGTTTTTGAAAGTCTCAAACTTGTTCTCTAATTGCTCAAATTGAGCATTAACAGTACCTGCAACAAAGCGTGGATGCTGTTCAGCCCACGCTTTAAAATTGAAATTGTTGTCCAAACTGGGAAAGTCATTCATGTTGTTAGACATGTTGTCTTTCGGAGAAACCGATTGATGGTCCACAATAACCGGTTGTTTTGAGTTCGTGTTTGCCCTCAGCTCTTTTTGTTGCTCAGCGTACCGCTCTCTTTCTTTATTCTGCTGCTGATTGCAGGGTAATCCTGTCAAGTTAGCGTTGTTAGTGTTCATAATAGATTTGTTTAGCTGAGCCAAAAGGACGAGAACTTGATTAAGTTCCTTCCTTGTAACCGGCGTGTCATCTGGTTCCTCCATAAGTAAAAAGGGAGTATCCGCAAAGTCTGGAAAGGATAGGTCTTCCGCCATGGAACAGACAAACCAATAAGCGAACAGGACTCAAACCAAGAAGTAGCAAGTGCGGATGACCTAAAACGTCTTTACTGCAACTGCAAATACTCCCTTGATAAAATACCAAGCTCACGCTGTTGAATACAGCTTCAAAGTTGTATGATGAGTGACCAAGTATAGCCAAAATAGCAAAAAGCAATGCGTTGCAAACAAAAACTGCTTTATTTCAAAGTAAACCACAAGCGCTTTCGCCCGTTGGTAACGGGCTTTTTCAAGTGTGCTAGCCAAGTTGAAAAACAGTGCTTATATAATGCTGTAACCAACAAATAATAAATTAATTGACTCAAGCTGATTAATTAATTGTTCTCATCATGGACAAGTTGTCTTAAAAATCTGTTACTTTGCCTAAATAAATGCTTAAACAGTGCTGTTGAATGAATGCTGTTAAAATGCTGGTGCAAAAATAGCATTACGTTTCTGTATAGAAATGTTAAAAATGAAAATAAAAATACATTTCTACGTCGATCCTTATCATAACCATTAAAAACAAGTGCTTCATCCACTAAGATCTGTAGAAACTTAAAAACATTGTACTGAGGGGTTCATAATGATGAAACCTGTTATATTATCTTGAAGATAGATTTAAAAATGTTGAACATAAAACATATTTAAAAACTGATCATTGAATGTGCAGTGAAAAACAAGATAAAAAACTTATTACAAATAGCTACTTAGCGTTTAGAAATATGTTCAACATTTTTAAATCTATCTTCAAGATAATGTAACAGGTTTCATCATTATGAACCCCTCAGTACAATGTTTTTAAGTTTCTACAGATCTTAGTGGATGAAGCACTTGTTTTTAATGGTTATGATAAGGATCGACGTAGAAATGTATTTTTATTTTCATTTTTAACATTTCTATACAGAAACGTAATGCTATTTTTGCACCAGCATTTTAACAGCATTCATTCAACAGCAGTGTTTAAGCATTTATTTAGGCAAAGTATCAGATTTTTAAGACAACTTGTCCATGATGAGAACAATTAATTAATCAGCTTGAGTCAATTAATTTATTATTTGTTGGTTACAGCATTATATAAGCACTGTTTTTCAACTTGGCTGGCACACTTGAAAAAGCCCGTTACCAACGGGCGAAAGCTCTTGTGGTTTACTTTGAAATAAAGCAGTTTTTGTTTGCAACGCATTGCTTTTTGCTATTTTGGCTATACTTGGTCACTCATCATACAACTTTGAAGCTGTATTCAACAGCGTGAGCTTGGTATTTTATCAAGGGAGTATTTGCAGTTGCAGTAAAGACGTTTTAGGTCATCCGCACTTGCTACTTCAATCCAATCCTCCCTTAATGCCTAAAGTGATTTCTGAATTTCTCTTTAAGTAGTCTGTATAACTGCATACTTTTTTTCCAAACTCTCAAAACAGAAGAAAGAATTATTAATTCTTTTGATATTCATGGTTTCATTTATAAAATTCATTTATAAAAGACAAAATATCTGAGGTCTGAGCAGTTTGTCTCTTTTGCAGGTAAAAAAATTAAGTTTGCAGTGTCTAAGCAAACTATTGCCAGATGGCTCTGTAATGCAGTTCTTTTCTGTTATACAAATCTTGGCAAGTAGCTCCCAGGGGTAGTAAAAGCCCACTCTCCTTGAGCAGTGACTATTTCAGGGCCTTTTATGCAAGGGTTAGACTCTAAAGCTGTTCTTGAAGCAGTCACTTGGCTCTTTGTACACACTTGATCATTACCAGCTGGCTCTTCAGTCTAGAGCAAGAACCGGATTTGCTAAGACTGTTCTTCATGGCATTGTAAACTTAGAGTCCTCCTTCCTTCAGTCAGCTTGATTAAGTTGTGGGAGTTCTTGTATATTAAGAGTTTTGTGCAATTATCTTTTGAAGACTGTAGTACAGTTATGTGGGTAACATAATGGTAGATGTTCATATAGGTCACTGTTGCACTACCAGTACACTACCTCCATTCTCTATTGGGGTGTCCTCTTCAAGTTTTGCATTTTGGCCTGGAGTGGCATATCCCCCCCCCCCCCCAAAAAAAAAAAAAAAAAAAAAAAAAAAGCTTCCCACATTTTCCAGTTTCACTGTGCTTTGTATGTTAATATTTCAGGGCTCATACACACTGCATCAAGAAGTTAATGTTTGTGTAAGTTTTTATTACTAGGACAAGAAAGCACTAAATATGGTAAAGATGTATGCTCCTGTTATACCAGTAAAAATAAAACTGGCTAGGCAGAGATTAAATGCCAAAATATTTAATAAAAAATACTTAAAATATTCATAAAAATACTAGTAAAACAAACAGGATGAGCGCTTTCATACTCAAAGGTACTTCGTCAGATCCATTCTTACATCATTTAACATTGCACTTATATAGCTCAGTGTTTAAGGTCACGTGATTTTAACAATGGATTAATGAGGATGATTTCATTTAACCCCTTGCCTACATCATCCCTTAACAAATGCATCCATTTTATGTCTGTGCATTCAGTTCTTGTTTTTATATCACCACCTCTCAGATTGTGTGTATATTTCTAGCACCAAAAACTTGAACCACTGTTCACAATTTGTTGACAAGACATGTTTGGACAGTGCATTCTTATCATCCCTTCTAGTGACAGCATACACATGTTTTCTTATACAGTCCCTCAAGCAGAGGTTAGTCTTTCCTACATAGAAAGTTTTGCATATAACACAAGATGCACAGTAGACAACATTTTTAGTACTACAGTCTGCATAAAACCTCATATTAAATGTCTGTCCTGATGTTCATCGTGCATACAGCTGCAGTCATAGCAGATGGGTTCTCCTGCCATCAGGCGGGTCCTCGGTCGGCCGAATTCCAAAGTCTAGGTCCGGCGTCGGTTGTCGTCGCTTCTTCCCTGACGTCAGTGCGACAGGGGTATAAAGGAACCAGCTGACGCCGTTTTCTTCAGTCTTTCTTGCCGCGTGGTGCCCGAAGCAGAAGCAGTTCGCAAGTGCCGGTCGGCCAGCTCCTGAAATTACGAAAATTTCGAAACCGAAGTCTTCTTGAAAGCTAAGTACCCCGTTGGGGAAACTTTTCTTGCCTCAGACCGATGTCAGACAAAGTTAATAATTGTATTTCATGTGGGAAGCAAATACCGCATAAGGATTTCCATTTCCTCTGTATACATTGTTTAGGCCCAGACCACGACGTCTCGGTCTGTCGCTTTTGTGCTACATTCAACAAACGCACCATTAAGCGTCGGGCGGAATTCACCCAGCATTATTTTGGAAAAACATTTAACTATATTATGTCGTCGGATACTCCGACTCCAGTTTTGTCTAAAAAAACACAAAGATAAGGACCGACACATGAGGTCAAGGTGTCTTCAGACCTTCCTCTTCTTTTTCCATCAAGGCTTTCACTAAGTCTAAAGCAGCCATGCATTCTAAGACACAAGCTACACATGGCCCATCTCCAGGCCCCATGCCAAAAAAACAGATGCTTAAAATGGCTGAGGATTTAATTACTCTTATCAGGGGTTCTCAACCCCCACCGGACAAAAGGCCCAGAGTGGAGGAAGAATCCCTCTCCTCTGATCAGGGCTCCATTATTTCAGAGCACTCTGATGATCAGGAACATTTTTACTCCCCTTTTGAAGACTCTGATGCAGAGGAGTCCATTCCTTCTGTACCCCCCAGAGGATTACTCATTTGGGGAAACTTTGCATACCTTAAGAGAACACTTCCACTGGGAAGGCCAAGCTTATTCAGATTCCAAGAAAAGGCTTAGGGAATTTCTCTTGCTACCTCAGCACAGGCCTTTGGCTATACCTCCTGTCTTGGACATCCTAGATGATGTTTACTCAGAGGCCTGCCTTAACCCGGATTCTCTGCCTCCAGCCCCAGTCGAGCCTGACAGGTACTACAGGGTTCCTGACTCACACCAATTTCTATACAAAAGCCATGCTGCTGACCCAGAAACCATCTCACAGGGCCCCAAGGGAATTAAGGCCTCCACTGCTAAAAATCCATTACCTTCCGAGAGAGATTCCAGATCCTTAGAAAGGTGGGGGAAAAAGGTATGTACCTCGGCTACCTTAACCATGAGGGCCTTAAACTGTCAGTTCCATATGCTAAAATACCAACAGTTTTTGTTATCTCAATTGAAAAGTAAAATGTCACAACCTGAACAACCAGACTTGAAGGAGTTGCAGGATTTGATGCATAGTGCAGAACAAGTGGGTAAGCATACCTTACAATGTGGTTATGATGCTCTAGAGGCCTCATGTAGAGCTGCTGTTACAGGATCAGTCATACGTAGACATGCCTGGCTCAAGGAACAAACCTTGCCTGATCATGTCAAAGCTAAATTACTAGATGCCCCTCTACAAAAGGATGTATTATTTGGTGCTAATGCTGAGGAGGTATTAAGGAAAATGGAGGAAAAGGCTAAATTAATGCAAACTGTGAAAGATTTTCTACAGGTACAACCCCCACGTTTCAGTAGAAATTGGCCTTCCAAAAATTGGTCCTTTCCAGCCACAGACAGACCCCAAAGAGGTAGATACAGGCGCCCGAGGGGCAGAGGACAATCCCAAGGATCGTTTAGAGGCAGACAATGGCAAGCTCCTACACAAAGAGGTGGTGAGGATAACTCGCAATCATTCAGAAAGCAAACCCAATGACTTTCCCCTTTGCATGCCAAGCAAGACTCAAATGGCAGCCCCCTTAGGAGGAAAACTGGCATTATTTTCAAAAAATTGGCATATTGTCACAAAAGACAAATGGATCCTGGACATTATAAACAGAGGCTACAGATTCCATTTTCACACCCTTCCAAAAATTAGAGGCATGCCAAACCCTGCCACACAATCAAAGGGCAGAGGCACAAAGGCAAATTACAGATCTCATAGACATGAAAGCTATTCAAGAGGTACCTACGCATGAACAAGGTCAAGGTTTTTATTCCAGACAATTCCTGGTACCAAGGAAGGGAAAAGATTGGAGACCTATTTTGGACCTATCCATCCTAAACACATTTCTACTCGTACCAAAATTGAAGATGCTCACTCTACAGCAGCTTCTTCCCATGCTGGGCAAGGAGTCTTGGCTGGTAACATTGGACCTCAAGGAGGCATACCTGCATGTCCCAATCAGACAAAATTGCAGAAGATACCTCAGATTTCTTGCAGGTTCAACCCATTATCAATTCTCTGCATTGCCCTTTGGCTTATCTACTGCGCCCAGAGTATTCACGAAATGCCTGGCATCAGTAATTGCCTACTGCAGACTTCAAGGGATACAAATATACCCCTGTTTGGGCGACTGCCTGATCCAAGCGGACAACAAGCACATTCTTCTGAAATATCTGGCTTATGTAATAATGTTGTTGAACACTCTGGGATACACAGTCAACAAAAAGAAATCAAGGCTAATACCCTCTCGGAAGATAATTTTCCTGGGTGCCAACTTGGACACAAACACCCAGATGGCCTACCTCACGCCAGAGAAACAGGGGCAACTAACTCAGTACTTCAGAGCACTAGCAAATTGCACCAGGCTGACTGCAAGGAAAATCCTGCAGGCTCTGGGATTCATGGCATCTTGCATCTTACTAATCCCATGTGCAAAGCTGCATATGAGGAAACTTCAATGGTACCTGAAAAACCTATGGTCTCAGCACAGCCACAGTTTGGAAACAATAATACCACTAATTCCATGTCTACAAAAGGAATTTCTGTGGAGGGCTCAAGCATGCCAAACCGACACAGGTCTTCCATTCAGCAAGCCTCAAGCAAATCAAGTCATCACAACAGACGCCTCGGACTACGCCTGGGGGGCGCACATGACAGATTGGTGCATTCAGGGCAAATGGTCCCAAAAAGAAAAGCACCTTCACATCAATCAAAAGGAAATGCTAGCAGTAATAAGTGCTATTATAGCTTTCAAAGACCTTCTGCAACCAGGTCAACTATTGATAAGAACAGACAACACCACAGTTATGTGGTACATAAACAAGCAGGGAGGAACACATTCGTACCCCCTATGCAGACTGGCCATGTCACTTTGGAACTTGGCCATGGACTTACAAATCGAACTACAAGCACAGTACTTGCCAGGCAAGGAAAACACGCTGGCAGACAACCTAAGCAGAAATATGACAGATCCACACGAATGGAAGTTGCATCCAAAAGTTTTTACAGAAATAATCCAAGCATGGGGAAGGCCAGACATAGATCTCTTTGCCTCCCACAAAAATCACCAATTGGCAAAATTCTGCTCAAGGATTTTCCATCCAAAGGCCTGGAGAGTGGACGCTCTCTCTTTCAGTTGGACATCAATGACAGTTTATGCCTTCCCACCTCTTCCACTGCTGCCCAAAGTTCTATTGAAAACCAGAGCAGATAGACCAAAGATGATTCTCATAGCTCCAGACTGGCCAAGACAACACTGGTACCCACTCCTGAGGAGCCTGACGCATTCCCCACCATGGACCCTGCCTCTAATGCCTCTTCTCCTGACTCAGCACAGCTTCAAAACTCTCCACAGCCAGCTAAAAACACTCAATCTAGCCGCATGGAAGATTCCTTAGCATCACAACAGACCCTACTCTCCAAGGAGGTGCAGGATGTCATTTTGGAGGCCAGAAGTCCGTCAACTAGAAAAGCTTACTCCGCAAATTGGAAACGGTTTTGTGTCTGGAATGAGAAAAAGGGCCAGGATCCTGGAAAACTGAATTTACCTCAAATACTACAGTATCTAGCTGAGCTGCTAAGCAGTGGACTTTCATTCTCCTCCATCAAAATCCATGCTTCAGCCATTTCTGCAGAATACAACACTGATCCACCCTTATTCTCTCACCCTCTCTTAAGACAGTTCCTCAGAGGGACTAAGAATCTAAGACCACCAAGGAAACAACCAATACCTGCTTGGGATCCCAATTTCATTTTGGAAAAACTGACCTTGCCTCCCTTTGAGCCAGCTGCCTCATCATACTTGCAATATTTGTCCTGGAAAACAGCTTTCCTTCTGGCTATTACCTCAGCTCGTAGAGTTTCAGAACTACAAGCTCTCATGGCTGTGCAGCCTTTTATCATCTTCCATCAGGACAGAGTTTCCTTACGAACCAACCCTTCCTTTATGCCTAAAGTGATATCTAGGGTAGCTTTGAATCAGGCCATACACTTACCTACCTTTTATCCTAATCCTCAAAACAAAGGGGAGAGATTACTACATTACTTGGACATCCACAGACAACTGCATTATTATTTGGACAGAACAAAGCCTTTCAGAAAATCAGAACAGCTGTTTGTGTCCTATGCTGTAGGAGCTCAAGGAAAGCCCATTTCCAAACAGACAATCTCAAAATGGATAGCCCACTGCATACGTTTTTGCTATTCTTTTCATGGCAAAACTGTACCTACAGGCATCATATCTCACTCCACAAGGGCCACAGCTACCTCTGCAGCTTTCCTCAGAGGAGTTCCTACCAAAGATATTTTGGAAACAGCCACTTGGAGTTCTGTGCATACCTTCTCCAAGCACTACCACCTACCATTATACTCCAAAACTAGAGCAGGCTTTGCCACTGCAGTCTTGCAGGGCATCCTGGCTCCTCATAGTTCCACCTAGTGCCTACCACCCCTTTCTTAGCTTTGGAATTCTACCCATCTGTTATGACTGCAGCTGTATGCACGATGAACATAGTACAGTTCTGTACCTACCATAAATGTAGATGTTCGAGTGCTAATACAGCTGCAGTCCAGGTTTCCCTCCCTCCTTCCCCTCTTGGGACAGGCCTATTGGCTAACACCTCCTCATACAACCTGATTTGGGGTATTCATTTATGGTGTATTTGCTTGCAATTATTGTATTTTGATTATATTGCATTGCTTTATTACACATTTTTATGTATTGCCTTCCTTCTTGGGGCACCTGACATCTGGGGCAAGAAAAACTGAAGAAAATGGCGTTGGCTGGTTCCTTTATACCCCTATCGCACTGACGTCAGGGAAGAAGCGACGACAACCGACGCCGGACCTAGACTTTGGAATTCGGGCGACCGAGGACCCGCCTGATGGCAGGAAAACCCATCTGTTATGACTGCAGCTGTATTAGCACTCGAACATCTACATTTATGGTAGGTACAAAACTGTACTTTTCTGGATGTACATAATTATCATCTTTATCAGTATATCTACAGACATTACAGCGACAACAGGAAAGGTCCCTACTCTCTGACTAACTGTCCCCTCCTCATGATCAGACAGGTTTATAACACAGCATTTTCTTTAATGATGGGCGATTCTTGAAACAAAAGGAGGGGGTTTCACCCAGCAGTCTCTTACAGTTGTCATCTGAAGCCAAAATCTTCCAGTGTTTCTTGACAATTTCACAGACAAACCCTGAATCCCTGGAATCATACGTATAGGTTGAAAAGAGCTACTGGTAAGTGGGGACAAGATCCTCATTTAAGCCACTAAATTATGGTCTGGTGCATGTATCCCTTAACATAACTGCATCATTCTGTGCAGTTGTTGTATCTAGATCACTATACCCTCTCTTTATTAAATTTGAGGCAAGTGTGTCAAAGGAGTCATACATGTAACTGTCTCTTGTACTTAAGTCTGGCTGTTCTAAAAAAACTGCCCTTTGGGGACATTCTGTTTAACATGTTTCGGATGCATACTGCGTAAGTGTACTGTGTTCTTAGTCTTACGGGGCTTAACATATTGTCTTGTGTGTATACCATCTAGTGTCTTAATCACTGTGACATCTAGGAAAGGGATCGACTCTGTGGACCATTCATAAGTATGTTATACCAGCCAAAAGTGGACATGCACCTCACTGGGAAAGATCCTGTGTTTTGTGGACAGGACCTTTGTGGGGTAGGTCTCAGATATTAAGAGTACTGCAACAGTGATCTATTCAAATGTGTACTCTTATGATAAGTTACCTATACAATTCTATTTTCTTAGAGCATTACTAGACACAGCACAACTTAAAGCCTTTCTTTCCCCAGGACAAAGTACTCCTATTGTCTTCATTTTTTTTGGATAATTTTAGAACAGAATGTCATTACTTCAAGGGAATTCCTTAGGGTCCTGGAGTACATGACTTCCCTGTAGCAAAGTTGCATATGAGGAAGCTTCATTGGTACCTGATGAACAGTTTTTGCTTGAACACACAATTTCTAGAACATCCAGTCTCTCTCTTACTTTGCAAAAGGAAAGTGTTTTTCATTACATGACAAGCTAGGTACACCTAAACTTGGGGTTACCTTTCAAGATGGCTTGTGGGACTTGGTCTTAGCATGACACAGTTGGGAGTGCCATGTTGGAGAATGTGATACTTTAACAAGCAAGGGCGTAACCAATCATACCTGCTGTGCAGGTGAGCAGCGCAAGCTTGGGAGACAGCCCAGGAGTCAGGCCTGACCATTTGGTTAAATGTCATCCCATCTCAGAATATTGTCTTTGCTGACAAGTTGAGCAGGACACAGACGGACCCATATGAAACGGGAACATGTTCCTGGATTTCACACAGGGTGGGGTGTGCAGGAAATAAACCTTTTTGCTTTTCCAGGCAACAAGCAACTGGTTTGCACTAGAAAAGCAGACCCAGGAGCCTGGACAGTGGGTACTTTCTCCTTCCCATCAGAGCTACTATGTGCTTGTCCTTCAGTACTCCTTATCCCCAAGGTGTTACAGAAATTATGATATTACACGTTGTTAGAGGCAGATTAATCACTTGAGATATAACTTTTAGTAACATGGAGCTGTGTAAAAGAGGGTTCAAGCTTGCCTTTTTCTAGGCTTCCACATTTACATAGTACAAAAAATAGTTTAAGAATTTATTTCTGAGTCAGAGTTTGAAAATAGAGAAAATCCAAAATCTTGAAATAGGAGTCTTCCCACTGGCTACAGCAGTAAAGTGTATCCAGGTGAACATTGAAGAGCTGTTAAAAGGACTGTATGTGAAGACTGATCTAAAGGAGTCCATGTTGAAACAGACCTGAATACATGTAAAGGAAATATTTAAAGCTGAGTCTGTCACCTAGAGCCCATTCACATTGTACCATGGTGTTGTGTGTTGGAAATCCCTTGTGTATGTATCGATATAGATGCATACTGCAAGGGTTTTGCTTTATTGGCCTGAATGTACCCATAAAAAACATAACTAAAAAGTTATGAGCATTCAGAAGTCATGCAGCTGAAGCACTGGTATGCCTTTAAGGGATCATTTGCATATATCCCATGGGCCTTCACTACAGAAAATGTAAGGTTTCACATAGTGAGGATTCTAGCTTGGGCGAGCCTTTCTTGCAGTTTTTACTGCAAGGCATTACAGAAGGTAAAGAGGAGCCAAAATGTGATTTGATGGATTCCTTTTTGCCAAGGCATCATTGGTTCTTCCTTCTCCTCCTGTGCCTAGCAAGGACAAAACCCAGACTGCCATCACTTGTACCTGGCTAGAGCAAAACTTAGATTGCTGCTTTAGTGGGCCTGGACCTCTTAAATCAAAATAAAAGGCTCCTGCTGCACCCAGCCTTGTGGACTTTAAAGCTGAAATCGTGAATGATGTAGCAGTCATGTCATTCATGCACTCATTCTCAGAGAATGTACTAAGTGTTATGAAGGAGGTTAGGAAACCGTACAAAATGAAGTCCTGTCTAGCAAAATAGAAAATATTCTCTTATCTATTACCTTGCCAGAGACCAGGGCCCAAATTCTCCACAGGTAGGTATCCTTGGTTCTCTGCTACCTGTCAGACCGTTACAGAAGAGGATCGTTTTATTCCTCTCTAAAGGCAATTGCATCAACTGTTTCAACAACTTGGTGAATGGATTACCACTCCATTTACACCTGCCAGTTAAATAATTCAACTTTTGCATCTTAGACTATCAATAAGAGGCATTATTCCACTATGGGGCTATTTTTTTAAAAAAAGCTCATGTAATCACTCTGAGCCAGCTACTTCAGCATACCTCTGATACCTATATTGGAAAACTGCCATTTTGGTGGCTGCTACTACCTCTACTAGGAAGGTTTCTGAATTATAGGCTTTCACGTGCAAAATCATTTTTCATAAGTACAGTTGCACTGCAAACCAGTGTAACCTTCATAGTAACAGAATCACTACTAAACCAACCTACTATCCCCTTCACAACATGGTTTTCGACCATCCCACAGTACCATTACTGCCCTAGTCTTCTTTACAAATTTCATCTGTAGTGCCCTAGCTAGCAACCTACTTACATCAGTCCCTGTTACTAGATCTCTCAAAAGCATTTGGCAGTCTCCCACATCAAAACTTATCCAGCAGCTGCAATCACTGGGATGCTCTGATGCCAGCCTAACTTGGTTCACTAGTTACTTGGAAAACAGCAATCCATAAAATGGCAGAATAACCTCTCTAGCTTTCTCCCAACTAATATAGGAATGCACAAGGGGTCAGTCAACCTTAGGATCCCTACTATTCAACATTTTTATAAATGACCTAAATAAAGTTTCCTCTGACTGTACTACCTTACAATATGTAGATGATTCAACCACAATCTGTACCTCCAAAAGTTAACACAAAAGACCTTTACATCCATGGACCTCTGGCTAAACCAATCACAGCTATAATTTAACCCTAATAAATCTAAACCACTCATCTTTGTATCTAAACCTGTTCCCACAGACTTTACTATATTCTCCATAAACAAAACCCAAACAGAGTTAGTAAATCGGGCCAAACTGTTAGGATTTACTGTTGACTGCAAACTTAGCTTTGACTTGAGACTCGCTTCAAATTATGCAAACTTTACAGAAACAAACAATACTTAGACAAATCCATCCGAATAAAACTTTCAAAAAGTTTTCTTCTTCAAACTGTACTATATGGGTCTCCTATCTTTACCAATCTCCACAACTCTTTGCAACACAAACTGCAGTCCTGTTGTTATAAGATTGTAAATTTTGCATCAGCCCGACCAAATTGCACCCACCATTGCCAGGCCACTAGAGAACTAAACTGGTTAGAATTTGCACATTACCTACATTACCCAAAATTTACCTTTGCCCATAAATTCACTTATAAGTCAGAGTTTAGCCCTTCCTTGAAAAATATAATTTAACCTCATGTCCCATCCAAAAATCTACCCTCTAACAACAAACACCTACTTAAAGTATCAAAACCTAGTAAAAGAGCAGGTAGCTGCCTCTATTCCCATTCTATAACTAAGCCATGGAACACATCATTAGCTACAGAATTAGACAACATAATCTCCTTTAAATGAAAACTAAAACAAATTCTCACTGATAACCCCAGCTGCACATGTAACACATGTCCACAGCCTCCTTAATGTAACAAAACTGTTTCACTTAGCAAATATACTTATGTATATGTCATACTTTTAGACCATATAAGATGTTCTTCGTGTGTCACTGTTGCAGTCATTACATTTGGGGTCATCTGCTTACAGGTAGCTCTCAGTCGGCCTGATTATCAAATTCTTGGGTCCTGCATCGGTTGCTGTCTCATCTTCCATGACGTCAGGTAGTCAGGGGTATAAAACATGCAGCCGACACCATTACATCAGTTTTTCTTGCCGTGCGGTGTCCGAAGCAGAAGCAGTTTGCAAGTGCCGGTTGGCCGACTACTGAAATTTTCGTTTTCGAGTTTCAGATCCCTTCAATAGCTCAGCTGGTAGAGCGGAGGACTGTAGTGATTTACCAAGTCATCCTTAGGTCGCTGGTTCAATTCCGGCTGGAAGGAGGTTGTCTTTAAGGTCCCTCAGGACCAATCCTTCCTTTATGCCCAAGGTGGTATCCAGTGTGGCCCTTAATCAGTCCATTAATTTTCTAATCCACAGAACAAAGGGGAACGAATACTGCACTCCTTGGACGTGCACAGACAACTTGGATTTTACTTGGACAGGACTAAGCCTCTCAGGAAATCTGAACAGCTGCTGGTTGCATTTGCTGCAGGGGCAGAGGGGAAGGCCATTTCAAAGCAAACCATTTCTAAGTGAATAAGCCATTGCATACATTTCTGCTGTAAGCACCATGGAAAACCTACCCCACAGGGGATAAGACCACATTCCACCAGAGCTGCTTGTACCTCTACAGCCTTTCTCAGGGGTGTCCCTACCAGGGACATCTAGAAGCTGCTACCTGGAGTTCTGTACATACCTTCACCACTTCCCAATTTTTTCTAAATCCAGAGCTGGTTTTGCCACTGCAGTGTTGCAGGGCCTTATAGCTGATGTTCATCATGTTACCCTGCTGCAGTCATCACACTTGGGTTATCCTGCCGTCAGGCGGTCCCGCAGTCAGCCTGAATTCCAAAGTCTTGGTCCGGTGTCGGTTGCTGTCGCTTCTTCCCTGACGTCAGTGCGCCAGGGGTATGGAAGAGGCAACCGAAGCCATTTTCTTCAGTCTTTCTTGCCGCGCGGTGCCCGAAGCCGAAGCAGTTCGCAAGTGCCGGTCAGCTGACACCTGAGATTTTCGATTCGAATTTCAGTCCGAAGTCTTGAATAAAGCTAAGTACCCCATTGGGGAACTTTTTCTTGCCTCAATCCGATGTCAGAAAAAGTTAGCAATTGCATTTCTTGTGGGAAGCAAATACCTCATAAGGACTTCCATTCCTATTGTATTCCTTGCCTAGGCCCAGACCATGACATCACAGGTTGTTGGTTTTGTGCTAGGTTTAATAAACGAACTATCAAATGCCGTTTTGACTTCTCACGCCATTACTTTGGTAGGAAATTTAATTATATCATGCCGTCTGAGCAGCCGACGACCGGCATGCATAAAAAACACAAGGATAAGGACAGGCAGCCTAGGAACAAGCTAGACTCCGAGGCCTCTGCTGGGTCTGTTGCCGGTTCTCCGGTTTTCAGTTGAGGCACCTACGCAGCCCCTGCCGACCGCAGAACTGGAACCCCAGACAGCTGCGGATTCTCAAGCGGTGTCTACTAGGCCGACGCAGCCATCTTCATTAGGCCCTTCCGACACCGGAGCAGAAGTAGACCCCGGTGCAGTGGAAACCCCTTCGGTTGCAGAAGGTGTCTTCAGACCGACTACACTCACCATTAAATCTTATTCTAATCTTAAAACTCCTTTAAAACCAAATAAGACTGTACATCAGTGTACAGTTTAAGGCCCCATGCCCAAGAAAACAGATGCTTAAGATGGCAGAAGATTTGATTACCCTAATCAGGGGTTCCCATCCCCCTCCTGATAAAAGACCAAGACAAGAGGAGGATTATGCTTCCTCTGACCAGGTTTCAATCTCCTCAGATTCTTCTGAGGAACAGGATTACACTTTTCCACCTTATGAAGACTCTGATGCTGAAGACTCTATTCCCTCAGCATCTCCCCCTGAAGACTACTCCTTTGGGGAAACTTTACATACCATGAGGGAACATTTCCACTGGGAAGGCCAGGACTACTCTGATTCAAAGAAAAGACTCAGAGTTCTTTTTACTACCCTAGCACAGACCACTTGCTATCCCTCCAGTTTTAGATATTGTGGATGATGTTTACTTGGAGTCTAGTCTAAATCCAGACTCTCTACCTCCAGCTCCAGCCAAACCAGACAGATACTACAGAGTACCTAACTCACATAAATTCCTTTATAAAAGCCCTGTGGCTAACCCAGAAACAATTTCCCAGGGTCCTAAGGGAGCTAAAGCTTCAATGGCTAAAAATCCTGTGTCCTCTGAATGAGATTCCAGTGCCCTAGATAGATGGGGAAAGAAAATATACACCTCAGCAACTCTGGCTATGAGAGCATTAAATTGTCAGTTTCACATGCTGAAATATCAGCAATTCCTAATGTCTCAATTAAAACAAAAAATGAGCACACATACTGAACAGTCTGACTTTAAGGAAATGCAGGATCAGTTGCATGCAGCTGAATAGGTGGGCAAACATTCTTTACAATACGGATTTGATTCATTGGAAGCTTCCTGTAGAGCAGCTGTTACTGGCTCTGTCATACGTAGACATGCTTGGTTAAAAGAACAAACCCTTCCTGATCATGTTAAAGCAAAATTATTGGATGCACCTTTACAGCAGGATGTATTTGGTGTCAAAGCAGAAGAGGTTTTAAAGAAAATGGAGGATAAGGCAAAGTCTATGCAGACGGTCAAGGATTTTTTGCAGGTACAACCCCCTTGTTTCAGCAGGAATTGGCCAACAAAAAACTGGTCCTTTCCAGCTTCTGACAAATCACAGAGGGTCAAATACAGACGCCCAAGGGGCACAGGTCAGTCACAAGGCCCTTATAAACCTTGCCAGTGGGGTACTGCTACCCAGAAAGGAGGAGAAAATCCTCAAACTACCAAGCAAATCTCTCCTGGTAGCTCCCTTGGGAGGAAAATTAGCATTTTTTGCAGACAACTGGCACATCATCACAAAAAACAAATGGGTCCTAAGCATTCCACTTTCATACCTTACCAAGGATAAAAGGAATGCCAAACCTGCCACCAAATCAATGGGCAGAGGCACAAAAGCAAATTACAGCTGTCATGGACATGAGAGCCATTCATCAGGTACCTACACAGGAGCAAGGACAAGGATTTTAGTCAAGACTCTTTCTAGTCCCAAGAAAGGACAAAGCATGGAGACCCATTCTGGATCTTTCAATTCTGAACACCTATCTGCAAGTACCAAAATTCAAGATGCTAACACTACAGCAGCTTCTTCCCATGCTGGGCAAGAATGCTTGGCTAGTAACACTGGACCTCAAGGAGGCATACCTGCATGTCCCTATCAGACAAAATTGCAGAAGATACCTCTGCTTCATTGCAGGTTCAACACATTATCAATTCTCTGCACTGCCCTTTGGCTTATCTACTGTGCCCAGGGTCTTCACAAAATGCCTGGCATCAGTAATTGCATACTGCAGACAAAGAGGAATTCAAATATACCCATACCTGGACGACTGCCTTATTCAAGAAGAAAGCAAAGACATTCCTTTAAAGTATATGGCGTTTGTCAAACACCTTCTAAGTTGCCTAGGGTACACAGTAAACGAAAATAAAACAAAACTAGTGCCCTCACAAAACATAATATTCCTGGGTGCCAGCTTGAATACAATGGCCCAGATGGCTTATCTCATGCCAGGCAAGCAACAACAGCTGACTCAATATTTGAAAATAATGGCAACAAAGACCCTACTCCCTGCAAGAAAAATTCTGCAGGCCTTGGGATTCATGGCATCTTGCATTCTACTAACACCATTTGCAAAACTGCATATGAGGAAATTACAATGGTACCTGAAAAGCGTATGGACTCAGCACAGCCACAGCTTGGAAACGATGATACCACTCATTCCCTGCCTTCAACAGGAGTTTCTATGGTGGGCACAGACATGTCACCTCAACAAGGGTCAGCCTTTCACCTTACCCACAGCCAGGCAAACTATGACAACAGATGCATCGGACTATACCCGGGGAGCACACATGGCAGGACAGTGCATTCAGAGCAAATGGACTACAGATCAGAGGCATCTGCATATCAATCAAAAAGAAATGCTAGCAGTACAGAATGCCCTAACAGCTTTCAAGGACCTCTTACACCCAGGACAATTAATAATAAAGACGGACAATACCACAGTCATGTGGTACATAAGCAAGGGGGCACACATTCCTACCCTCTATGCAGGCAAGCAATGACCTTGTGGAGCACTGCACTGTCTTACCAGGTTCAATTACAAGCACAATTCCTGCCAGGAAAGAAAAACACATTAGCAGACGACCTAAGCAGAAACATCATGGATCCACATGAGTGGAAACTAGATCCACAAGTATTTGCAATGATCGCTCAAAAATGGGGATGCCCAGACATAGATCTGTTTGCAAGCCCTCAAAACTACCAACTTCAAAAATTTTGCACAAGGACATTCCAACCACAAGCTTGGAGAGTGGACGCCCTCTCATTCAGTTGGAAAACATTAACAGTGTATGCCTTTCCTCCACTGCCTCTTCTAGCAAAGGTACTGCTGAAAGTCAGATTAGAGAGGCCACAAATGATACTCATTGCACCAGACTGGCCACGCCAGCATTGGTATCCAATTCTAAGGAACATGGCCCACCATGGATTTTACCACAGATTCCTCACCTGCTCACCCAGCGAGACAATCAGATTCTACACAGCCAGCTCAAGACTTTAAACCTGGCTGCATGGCAAATTACCTAAACAATCAACCAACACCTCTATCCAAAGCTGTTATGGGTGTCATTCTGGAGGCCAGGAGGCCCAGCACCAGGAAAACCTATTCAGACAAATGGAAAAGATTTTGCTCCTGGAACCAGGCTAAAGGCCAAAATCCACTGGATCCAAACATTCCTCAGATTCTACAATTTTTAACTGAGATGTTGCACAAAGGACTTTCCTTTTCATCTGTTAAGATCCACACCTCCGCAATTTCAGCTCATTACAACAATGATCCTCCTTTATTCTCACATCCACTCCTAAGACAGTACCTCAGAGGGGCTGAGAACATAAGACCGCCAAGGAGAGCGCCAACACCTAATTGGGATCTCAACTTTGTTCTGGAAAAGCTTACACTGCCGCCCTTTGAACCAGCTTTTTCAGCTGATTTAAATTTTCTTACAAGGAAAACTAGCCTGCTACCAGCAATAACCTCAGCTAGAAGAGTCTCAGAGCTACAGGCACTAATGGCAGTGGAGCCTTTCCTCATTTTTCATCAGGACAGAGTCTCTCTATGAACTAACCCTTCCTTTATGCCAAAGGTGATATCCAGTGTGGCCCTTAACCAAACCATTCATTTGTCCACCTTTTTCCCAAATCCCCAGAACAAAGGAGAAAGACTCCTGCACTCTTTGGGCATTCACAGGCAATTACGTTACTACTTGGATAAAACTAAGGCTTTCAGAAAAACTGACCAGCTCTTTGTAGCCTGTGCTACAGTATCACAAGGAAAAGCTATCTCAAAATAGACCATTTCTAAATGGATAGGGCATTGCATACATTTCTGCTACACTCATCATGGGAAACCGGTTCCTGCTAACATTAGGTCCCACTCCACCAGGGCTACAGCTACATCAGCAGCCTTTCTCAGGGGAGTGCCAACCAAGGATATTCTGGAAGCTGCAACTTGGAGTTCAGTGCACACCTTCACCAAACACCATCACTTACCTCTATATTCTAAGACTAGAGCTGGTTTTGCCACTGCAGTTTTGCAGGGCCTACTAGCTTCTTCTAACCCTGTTTAACTCCACCTCCCATCCTTAGCTTTGGGATTTAACCCAAGTGTGATGACTGCAGCAGGATAACAAGATGTACATAGTACAGTTTTGTACCTACCATAAATGTAGATGTTCGAGTGTTCACCCTGCTGCAGTCCAGGTTACCCTCCCTCCATCCCCTCTGTACTAGCTGAACTTATCTATACCACTCTATCCTATACAACCTCTGTGGTGTATTTGCTTGTGCCTAAAGGTATTGTTTTATTTTTATCTAGATATATATATATATATATATATATATATATTTTGCCTACCTATTGTTGGGGCACGTGACACCTGGGGCAAGACAAACTGAAGAAAATGGCGTTGGATGCCTCATATACCGCTGGCGCACTGACATCAGGGAAGAAGCAACAGCAACCGACGCCGGACCAAGACTTTGGAATTCAGGCCGACTGCGGGGACTGCCTGACGGCAGGATAACCCAAGTGTGATGACTGCAGCAGGGTGAACACTCGAACATCTACATTTATGGTAGGTACAAAACTGTACTGTTCTAATGCTATCTAATTTCCTCCTACCTTCCTTAGCTTTGGGAATCTACCCAAATGTAATGACAGCAGCAGTGAAACACTAAGAACATAGTACAGTTGTGTACAATTACCATAAATGTAGATGTTCTAGTGTATTCACTGTTGCAGTCCTGGTTACCCTCCCTCCAGCCCCCTGACTTTTATTGACTATACCTCTATTCTTGTTTACTATGCTTAAAGCTTTCTGGTGTGCTTGCTTTTTGTTGGAGGTGTAACCTTGTATATAATTGCTTCCCATTATGGGGGCACCTGACATTTGGGACAAGAAAAACTGATTTAATGGCATCTGCTACATGCTTTATACCCCTGACGTCATGGAAGATGAGACAGCAACCGACGCAGGATGCAAGACTTTGATAATCAGTCCGACTGAGGGCTACCTGCAAGCAGATAACCCCAAATGTAATGACTGCAACAGTGAATACGCTTGAACATCTACATTTATGGTAAGTGTACACAACTGTACTTTATCCCTAATCTTTAGTATCCTAGTCCACACATCTATGCAACTATCTTAACACATTTTCTCTTCTGTCACTTTCTACTTTTAATACTATCATTAAATACATGCCACCTATAATCTACATATTCCCACCACCTAGCTATAAGATTCTAACTGTATCTATCCTACTTTTAAGTTTAACTCTCTAATTCTACCTTCCCACTACACTTATCTTTCCCTTTTCCTACTTTCCCCACTAAAAAAAAAAAAAAATTGAGCTGTATTGTTAAATATTTCTAACTGTATAATTTTCCTACACGCTAATGTTCCATTGTTACTGTATTGTGCCTTTTTACAACATATGTGATGTTTAGACAGTTTTTTTGTATTATTTCACTTTCTTTATAAGTAATTGTTTCCTTACAAATTCATGTAATGATTTTCATGTAACTTGGAGCTTTTCTCCCCAGGCCTCCACTGAAAATGGGTCTCAAGCCCAGTGGACTTTCCGGTCAACAAATGTCAATCAATAAATAGTCAGCCACCCCTGTTTTCCTTCCAAATCTGCAAGTAAAGCCAACTTCTCTCTTTTTTTTTTATTTGATTTTAAAACAAAACAATTAATCATTTACAAAATAATTCATCTCCATAACAAAATTCAAAACATTTCTAATATAATGAATATTTTTCTGGTATGCTTTGTAATTTTTCCCAGTCTAATAATTTGTCACATTTTTAGTTCTGATTCTTATAGTAGGTATTTCATTATTACATACTGATTTTGCTAAACAGATAAATTCATTATTGAATGAGATAGTAGTCTTCGTTTTCCATTTTTTTTGTAATGTTTTTTCTAGTTATTGCTGAAATACTCCAAAGAAGACAACTAGTTATATCCTTGAATTTCTGAATCACTTATTTTCTTTGCCAGTGGCTCTGAATACAATGCAAATAAAGGGGAAAAAGGACACCCCTGCCTGGTTCCAACACAACTTACCAGAGTGGAACCTTCTCATTTTTAATTCTTTCTTACCAGTAGTCTTTCATATATCCTCCTAATTAAACCTTATTATTGTATCAGAGAATGCATATACTTCCACTGCCCTACTCGTAAAATCCCACCTTGCTGTATTGAATGCTTTAATCTGTTTAAGACCCACCCAAAAGCAACAGTGTTTTTCTTGCATTCTTCCCTGTGGATCGTTATTCTTGTATCTTTGTTGCCAAATGTTTGCCCCCTTCTCCACCCATAACCAAATTGATCCAGATCTATCACACTTGGCTAGTATAGACACAAACAGTGTATCATGGTTTAAAATTGGAAATGTGTATGTGAAGCTGAATTTGATGGGACTTTACCCTCTTTGGGTAATACAGCCACCACAGCTTTCTTCCAGGGTATTGGTGCTTCCTGTCCTTTTGGAATACTATTAACATTGTCCTGATCTTATCACTTTCTTCCCTCCTAGCATACAAATTTACACAGGAATATACCATCTGTTCCTGGAGAGTTCCTAGCGAATTGATTATACATCACCATTTTTATGATCTCCTCCTGTTTTAACTATAAGTTGTTGAGCCTCATATTCTTCTAACATGGGATAATTACATCTTCCATAAATATTTCTGTTTCTGCTCTTGTATGGTTTCCATATTTCTCTGCTTTATACAAATTTTCAAAAAAAAAATTCCAAAATGTCTGTACTAACTTCTGTATGATCTCTGGTTATTTTACTTGTTATTAAGACTCTCTAAGGCGGTGGTGGTGCTGCGGTAGCGTTGTCGCCTCACAGTAAGACACTGTCCGGTTTGATTCTCAGCTAGAGCTTCTTCTGCGTGGAGACATGTATGAATGGGCATACCTTCGTTGAAGGTTGTATGTCAGGGCTGGAAACTCGGCACGTAAAAATCATCTACCAATCATTAGCAGACCGGAGTTACGCTGTGGCGACCCCTAACTGGGAAAAGCCGAAAGACACAACAACAACATTAAAACTCTCTAGGTTTGGCAACAACTGATGTTCTTCGTGTTCCACTGTTGCGGTAATCACTTGTGGGTTATCCCTGCTGTGATAGCCCTTGGCTGGCCCGAATACCAGAGTCAATTTTTTTTTGCATCAGCTGCAGTCGTTAGTGCTATAAAGCAAGGCAGCCGACATCAGGTCGTTAGTGCTATAAAGCAAGGCAGCCGACATCATTACACCAGTCTTTCTTGCCGTGGAACCGGTAGCAGAAGTAGTTCACACGAGTGCAGGTCGGTTGCTACCAGAAGTTGAATTTCAGCTGAAAACATCTAAAGCTAAGTGCCCCATTGGGGATCCTTTTTTCTTGCACTAACCGATGTCTGAAAAAGTTAACAGTTGCCTCGCCTGTGGAAAGCAGATCTCACACCAAGACTTCCATTCTTACAGCGTCACTTGTTTAGGCCCAGACTACGACGTCCCCCGTTGCCGGTTCTGTGTCCTCTTTAGTGTGAGAATCATTCACCGTAGAGCTCTTTTTGTAGACAGTTATTTTCATTTTCCGTCTTCGCATTCCGATATGGTGTCAATCAGCCAAAAATCTGTGAACATTCCAAAAAAAACGTAGAGGCTAAAGATAGAGACAGACCACACAAGGCTAAGCCTTCCGACGATGCTACTGCTAAGCAGGTCTTCAGTTCTCTGGAATTAGGTGAGGCGCTTTCCCAGCCCCTGATGCCCGATTCAATATCTACTCAGGCCTCTACAGAGACCCTTTCAGAGTCCAGTGTGCTACAGAAATCTTCTTCGTTTTCCAAGCCTTTGGCTTTCTCTGCCTCGGTTGGGTCCAGAGACACGATGCAGGCACCGGCTTCTGAGGAGGCCTTTCGCACTACCGAATCTAGACAAAAAACAATGTCTTTTCATCCGACTACTGCTTCTCTCAGACCGACAGATTCTGTCAGGCGTAGAAGCCAGGCCACTCCTAGGAAATCTGCTTCTAGCCACCATCTTGCTACTGCTTCTCCATCCCAAGCACAAATGCTTAAAATGGTGGAGGATCTCATCTCCCTTATCTGGGGTAGTCAGACCACAACGCCTAAAAGGAAAAAGCACCCTTCTCCAGAAATTATGACAGAACAGGATTCTGAGGAATCTGACTATTCAGTTTTTGAAGACTAACAGCATCCCTTAACTGCTTATGAGGATTCAGATGCAGAGGAATCCATTCCTTCTGCCTCTCCTCCAGAGGACCTTTCCTTTGGGGAAACCCTACACTCCCTCAGAGAACATTTCTAATGGGAATGTCAAGACTTCCCACAGTCTAAGAAAGAGAGTTTCTAGACCTACCCCAGCACAGACCTCTGGCCATTCCCCGTATTTTAGAAGTGGTGGATGATGTTTTCCATGAATCCAACTTAGCCCCTGACGCCCTCTCTCCTGCATCCAGTAAACCTGACAGGTACTACAGAGTACCAGATTCTCAAAGATACCTGTACAGAAATCCTCCTGCAGACCCAGAGGTCACTACACTGGGACCTAAAGGAGCTAAGACTAGTTCTGACAAGAATCCTCTTCCTTCTGACAAGGACTCCAGAGCTCTGGACAGATGGGTTAAAAAGCGTACAACTCTGAGCTATCAGAGCACTCAGTTCCATCTGTTAAAATATCAGTAGCACATTTTGGAACTATTAAAACTGAAGATTGCTACCTTTCCTGACTGTGCCAATTCAAAAGAGTTAGCAGATTTACTGCACTCTGGTTGTCAAGTGGCCAGACACTCATTACAATGTGAGTATGATGATTTTGAAGCTTCTAGCAGGGCAGCACTGACAGAATCTGTTATTAGGAGACATGCATGGCTGAAAGAACAAACCTCTCCCTTATGTCAAGTCTAAACTTATTGATGCACCCCTGGATAAGGAGCATTTGTTTGGGGAAAAATCAGAAGAGGTGCTTAAAAAGATGGAAGACAATTCAAAATCTATGCAAACAGTAAAAGATATCTTTCAGGTTCAACCTCCCAGGTTCAGCAGGAACTTTTCCTCTAAGCACTGGGCCATCCCTGCACTTAGCAGACAGCGTCAAGGTAAGCCCCACAGGGATAAGACCATCCAGGCCTCTATCCCAGGGCCAGCAGAGAAGCAAACAATGGACCACTTCCATCTTTAAGGCAGGAAGATGTTCTTCGTGTTTCACTGTTGCAGTCATCACACTTGGGTTATCCTGTGAGGGGTAGCCCTCAGTCGGCCCGAATACCAGAGGCTTAGTATTTCTGCTTCGGTTGCTGTCGCTCCAGGACTGACGTCAAGTCGTCAATGGTATAAAAACAGGCAGCCGACGCCATTACATCAGTCTTTCTTGCCAAGGAGCCCAAAGCAGAAGCAGTTCGCACGAGTGCCGGTCGGCCGCTACCTGAGTTATCGTTTCCAAAATTGAAGTTGAAGTCTTCTAAAGCGAAGTACCCTGTTGGGGATTCTGTTTTCTTGCTCTAACCGATGTCAGAAAAAGTTAACAATTGTCTTGCTCGTGGAAAGCAAATACCACACCGAGATTTCCATTCTTACTGTGTCACCTGTTTAGGCCCAGACCACGACGTACCTCGCTATCGGGTTTGTGCTTTGTTCAATGCCCGAATTATTCACTTATTGTAGCTAAATACTTTCGCTCTTGATCTCCGTATTCTGAAATGGCTTCAGTAAGCCATCCAACTACCGATCTTCTGAAAAAACATAAGGATAAAGACAGCGACAGACCGCACAGGTCCAAAACTGCCGACGACACTCCTGTTAAGCTAGTCGCCAGTTTGCCAGTACTCAGTGAGGCGCTTTCGCAGCCACTGATGCCCACATCGATGGACTCACAGGCCGCTACCGAGACCCATTCGGAGTCCGGTATGCCGCGAGACTCTTGTTTGACTATGGAACCTGCATTTGTCTCTACCTTGGATGGGTTCGGAGCCCCTGTGTAGGCACCGGCTTCTGAGGAAGTTCTTCACACTACCGATATTCGACACAAACCGAAGACTTCTTTCGTGTCTTCAGTTCTTTCTAAAACTACCGGGTTTCTAAGGCCCAGAGTACGGGCTACGCCTAAAAGACTGACAACCCAATCTCATGAGCCTGCTTTCTTGCCACAGTCACAGATGCTTAAAATGGCGGAAGACCTTATGCTGATTAGGGGATGCCAGCCTTCCACTGCTAAAAGAAAAGGACTTGTCCCCAGCAGCTTTATCTGACCAAGAGTCCAATGACTCTGAGGTTTCTGATTATGAAGATATGCCCTTATCTGCTTATGAGGATTCAGATGCAGAGGAATCCATTCCTTCTGTCACTCCTCCAGAAGATTTTTTTTTTGGTGAAACCCTACATACTTTGAGAGAGCACTTCAATTGGGAATGCCAGGATTATCCTCAATCCAAAGAGAGACTCAGGGAATTTTTCAATTTACCACAGCACAGACCCTTAGCTATCCCTCCTGTTCTAGATGTTGTGGATGATGTCTTTATGGAATCCATTCTAACTCCTGATACTTTACCTCCTGCTCCCAGGAAATCTGACCGGCATTAGAGTCCCTGACTCTCACAAATTGCTTTTCAAAAATCCTACTGCTGATCCAGAGGTCATCTCCCAAGGACCTAAAGGAATAAAAGCAACCACAGCTAAGAATACCACCCCTTTGGACATAGATTCCTGAGCTTTAGACATATGGGGTAAAAAAAGTACACCTCTGCAACTCTTGCCATTAGAGCATTAAATTGTCAGTTCCACATGCTGAAATACCAGCAACATACTGTGGAACTTATTAAACAAAAATTATCTACCTTTCCTGACTGTGCAGAAAATAAAGAATTACAGGCGCTTATGCATTCTGCAAGCCAAGTTACTAAGCATACCCTGCAATGTGGGTTTGACTCCCTAGAAGCATCCTGCAGGGCAGCAGGCACAGGTTCTGTACTTAGAAGACATGCTTGGCTTAAGGAACAGACCTTGCCAGACTGTCAAATCAAAATTATTAGACGCACCACTGAACAAAGACAATCTGTTTGGCACCAAGGCAGAAGAGGTTTTAAAAAAGATGGAAGAAAATGCTAAATCAATAAAGACAGACTTTTTGCAAGTCCAGCCTCAGAGATTCAGTAGGAATTGCCCCTCAAAAGACTGGTCCTTTCCAGCCCTCTCAAGGCCAGCTCAGATTAGACCTAGGGGAAGCAGACCCCCCCAGACAGCAGTCCCAGGGAATGCAGAGATGTAAGCGATGGGGTACCTCCACTTCTAAAACAAGGAGTGCTAAGCCCCACCCCCTTATGGAAAGAATTCACAATGACTTTTCAACTCCACCTCTTACCTCTGCCTACCTGCTTGTGCCCGTAAGGTGGACCTCTTTGCCTCCCACTCCAGTCATTAGCTCAGCAAATTCTGCACCAGGGGACCTCGCAGCAAAGCCTGGAAAGTGGATGCTCTATCCTTCCAATGGTAAACCTGTCGATCTATACATTTCCCCCTCTGCCACTCATTTCAAGGGTACTCCTCAAAATAAGGGAGGAAAAACCAAGGGCAATCTTGATTGCCCCAGACTGGGCACTCCAGCACTGGTACCCACTGCTGTGCAGCCTGTCACCCCTGGCACCATGGCCACCTACCTCAGATCCCAACACTCCTGACCCAGAAGAATGGAGAATTCATGCATGCACAATTGCAAACCCTGAACCTGGCAGCCTGCCTTATTTCCTGACCTCTCCTCAAGCTGCCAGCCTAAGCAAAAAAGTCCTGGATGTCGTACGTGAGGCCAGACGCCCCAGCACTTGAAAATCCTATGCTGACAAGTGGAAAAGGTTTTGCACCTGGATCCAGGCTAAGGGAGCCGAAACATCACACTCCCTTCCTCTCATACTGGATTACCTAGCAGACCTACTACACAGGGGTCTATCCTACTCTTCTATTAAAATTCATGCATCTGCCATCTCTGCTCATTACAGCACAGAGCCTCCTCTCTTCTCACACCGTCATCAAACAATTCCTAAGAGGGGATAACTTAAGGCCATCCAGAACAGCTCCTGCCCCAGTTTGGGACATTAACTTTGTGTTGGAAAAGCTCACCCTACCCCCTTTTGAGCCTGCAGCTTCAGCAGAGTTAAAATTCCTCCCTTGGAAAACAGCCTTGCTTCTGGCCATCACTTCAGCTAGAAGAGTTTCAGAGCTACAAGCACTCATGACTGTAGAGCTCTTCATCATTTTCCATGCTGACAGGGTCTCCCTCAGGACTAACCCATCCTTCATGCCTAAAGTGGTGTTCAGTGCATCTCTCAACCAATCCATTTGTTTGCCCACCTTTTACCCTAACCCACAAAACAAGGGGGAAAGGATTCTGCACCCCCTAGATGTGCGCAGACCGCTCAGATTCTATCTGGATAGGACTAAGTCTTTTAGAAAAGCTGACCAATTGCTAGTCAGCTTCGCAGCAGGGGCAGAGGGCAAGGCCATATCCAAACAGTCTCCAAATGGATAGCACACTGCATCCTTTTCTGCTGCAAACAGCACAGGAAACCACCCCCAAAGGGGATCAGGATGCATTCCACCAGGGCAACCTCTACCTTTGCAGCTTTTCTCAGAGGGTTCCCCACCAGAGACATCCTGGAGGCTGCAATATGGACTTCTGTTCATACCTTCAAGCATTACCAACTGCCTGCCTTCTCCAAATCCAGGGCAGGCTTTGCCACTGTAGTCTTGCAGGGCATCCTAGCCAGCCCCCAGTCTTCTTGACTGCCTCCACCGTTTTTCTTCAGCTTTGGGAGTCAACCCGTGTGTGATGACTGCAACAGTGAAACATGAAGAACATAGTACAGTTGTGTACACTTAACATAAATGTAGTTGTTCAAGTGTATTCACTGTTGCAGTCCTGGTTTCCCAACCTCCATCCCCCTTGTCTCTCTCTCTCTCTCTCTCTCCTTACAGGGAATTTTTACTTTCTACTGGTGGTGTTCTTCCAGCATAATCTAGCTCTCTGTTTAGGGGCTCCTAACAGTTGGGGCAAGAAAAACTGATGTAATGGCGTCGGCTGCCTGATTTTATACCACTGATGACCTGACGTCAGTCCTGGAGCAACGGCAACCGAGACAGAAATATTAAGCCACTGGTATTCAATCCAACTGAGGGCTACCCCTGGCAGGATAACCCAAGTGTGATGACTGCAACAGTGAATACACTCGAACATCTACATTTATGGTAAGTGTGCACAACTGTACTTTCAGAGACATTCCAAAACTGTATAAGGAACAGTGGTGGAAATCTTACAAATGTATTCCGTGTGGTAAATTTCCTCACCTTCCCCACTAAATACCACTCACTAAAGTATTACAGCAGTTTTTTTTCCTTCGGTGGGAAGCATGTCTCGCAAAGCATTATAAGCCAGTAACACCTCCTCCTCCTCTTCTAGGAATGCAAGGGCAATTAGACTCTTCACTGATAGCTGAAAGGTTAGTGATTTATTATACAAAGCAGACCATCCCAAAGCCTGCACTTTGTGCCACACATTTTGGCTAAAATGGAAAAAAAGACATGCTTTTGGTTTTATGCCACTAATATTACACCTCAAACTCTTAATAGCAGCTATCTCAGAATCGCACATGATGTACCGGACAGTTGTTTCAAACTGATATTCACTCAATAAATGGAACTCGCAGTGCCACATAACATTATAACTTTTCAGAGATTTTTTTGGACATGAGACAATACAATAATTGAATGGTTTTGGTGTACCCACCATATTTTGTGAGCCCATGTATGCTATACAACTGCTGACAAATTATGCCCTTGTAGAAAAATGTGCCATCCATTAGCCAAATGGTGGCATGGCTGAGATCATACAAGTTGCTGACAGTTGTAAGTACGAGTACCGTGACATCAGAGCCTGGGTCTTTGAAACATTTTTGTAAAAATATACCATCCTTAAGGGGAAATGTAATAGGATCTACATTTTGTGATGTTAAGTCTGGATGTGTTTGTCTTCGACATAGCTTCCTACGAACCCTGTCTTCTTGTTGTAGGAGAGCTTTACAGCTAGGTAAACTGGGTGCATACACTATGGATGTGGACGCCATGACATTGTCCGCAACTAAACATGGCGTGTCTCTGGGTAGTAGTTCTTTTTGCTTTAGGAAGTGGTGGCCGCGCGACCTTTGCACATATCTGTAAGTTTTTGTTTGCAGCACCAATACTTCTCACAATTTATGGTTCTTTCCAATTTATACACGTAACTATCTGTCAGTAGGATAATCCTTAACCTTTTGTGACTTTCTGGTGGGATAAAAATTGCCAAGCACACCAGGACTCTGGAATGTATCATCTGCCATGTTTGCAGTGCTATGTACACCGCCTTAGAGGGAACTTCTACTTTTTAAAGTGTATTCCGGTAACAGACTATTTACGAATATCCTGACTTCAGTGTTTTGAGTTTTCGCTGTTATGGTCTGCCCTTTTTGATGTTAGAATAGCCGATGAAGTGGGTAGTCCATGTTATGTATATGCGACGTTGTCGTCTTGGTGTTTTACTGTTCAAGTTTTTGAGAATGAGATGTTCTAAAGTAGAGCCATATATTTGTGGGGTGTGTGTTTGCGTATATACATATATATATATATATATATATATATATATATATATATATGGGTCTACTATATTTGGTCGAATCACTGTTGGTCGAAAATGATTTCAGGCAGCCCACTTCACTGAAAGGACATTTGATTGAAAGCTCATTTGGTCGAATTACATTTGATCGAAAAAGGAATATAGTCCCTGCCCCACTGCAGTGCAACCCTGGAGTGAGAATATAAAGTTAGGGGGGGGTGTGGAGGGCACAGCCCCCCACATTTTGCAACTAGTTTTTACTGATGTTATATGTTTCAGTGTATTTTGAATGGGTACACATGTATATAATAGTGCATAAACTGCAATTATGTGGAGGGCTCTGCCCCCCACACCCCCTTACCTTATATTCTAACTCCAGGGTCGCACTGCAATGGGGCAGGGGCTATATTCCATTTTCGACCAAATGAGCTTTCAATCAGATGAGCTTTCAGTGAAGTGGGCAAGCCCCCCCTGCACCCCCACACCCCCCCACACTTAAATATACCAACTCCGAGGCCGCACTTCAGTGCAGAAAAGGGACATTTTTCCCATTCTGCGCATATGGAGCCGTTTCCTTTCACCTTCGAACTTTTCAAAGTTCGATCATATGGTGTCGACCATATGACATTAGAACTTTGAAACTTTCAATAATTTAATAGGGACCTTTTATATATAATATGTATATAATATAAATGCATGTATATATAAAAAGTGCTTGTGTAACCCTAATAATTTAATAAATAATAAATTGCCTGATCTTGGATTCCTACATTTGAAAAACATCCACTTCTGCATTACTTACTGAAAATTGGTTTAAATGTAAAGAATGTAGAGAGCACATGCTGTATACCAGTGTTTTGCATTTTTCATGCTTCCAGTCTCCATATTTGTCAGTGAATGAAATGCCCTCAGTCAGATCCATAGGGACTCAAAAACTGAACTTGAACTACAGATTACTGTAAGTAGGATTAATTACCATCTCTTAGCTTCTTATTGAACTCCATTGTCCCATGATGACCTTGTAAGATTCCTCAGTGTTGTAAATAATCACTATTTTAGCAACAACTTCCTTATTTTGGGTGTTTTTAACCACTCTTCCGTAACCTTGGACACCCATATTTCCAATGTAGGATATGACCAAAAAATTCCTAGACTTAAACATAAATTTCCTTGAACAGCAGGTAAACAAACCATGTAGCACAACATTCTTGACCTGATTCTTACAAATGTGGCCACCTTTTGCACTACTTCTCTGGTATACGTAAATACAAATATGTCAAGCATGGGCTTAGTGCCCCTCTAGCCTGCTAGTATACCAGAAACATTGTTCCCATAGTAAATGTTCATAGGTTCATAGGTTGGTACTAGGCTATCAGCCCTAGGGCCTATACAAGCCTAGCCATAACAATTCCCTGGCTATTTCTTCCCACATTATTTACTTTCCTGGACCCCTGTCTAGCAGGGCGACTGACATGATCCCTGGGGTGAATTTCCTTTCTCCCATCCAAACGTCAAGGTTCCTCTTGAAGAGGTCCAAAGAGGCACTCTGCTTGACATGTATGGGCAATCTATTCCAGAGTCTGGGGAGTCTCTGGGTCAGGAACCTATCCCTCCAGCATGTTTTGTTTATTGTGATGACAAGGTTTAGATCCCTGGAGCGTGTAGCTCTGAGGGATTGGGATTTCTTTAAGTGCAGCATGTCCAACCGCTCTGGGTTTGACATGGCCTTGTATGTTAAGCAGAGATCACCTCTGAGTAGACGATATGCGACAGAGTATAGCTGGAGTTTTTTAAGGCGGTCAGCGTAGGGCATCTGCTTTAGGCCTGTGATTCTTTTAGTGAGGTATTTCTGAGGCCTTTCCAGTTGTTGCAGATGTCTTGAGAGGTACATACCAAATGGGGCGTTGTATTCTATAATGGGTCTAATGAGGGATGAGTACAGTGGGACAATGACCTCCTTTTTTCTGGATGAAAAGCCCTTCGTGATGAGGTGTGCCACATAGAAGGATTTCCTGACTGTTGTGGCGATGTGGTTATCGAAGGTGAGACCACTGTCCACCTGTGTCCCAAGTCTCTTATCACACTTTCTGTGTTTAGTGTACTGCCACCTATATGGTAATTCATGGATACATGTTTTTTCCCCAAAGGGGATAACAATACATTTCTTGGCATTGAGCTTGAGCCCATGGCTCTGGCACCAAGCATCTGTTTCTGTAAGGCCCTTTTGTAGAGTATCCACATCATTTGGGGATTCAATAATGGCTCCCAGTTTGCAGTCATCTGCAAGCTTTGTTAGCCAGAGTCCCTTAGTGTTGACCTGTACTTCCAGGATGTTTTTAAAAATATGTAAACTAATGCTTCCTTTAATGTAATTTGGTAGGCTATTCCATGCATCAGCCACTCTGTCAGAAAATCAGTTAGTACACTTCTCATTCCTATAGAATCTTTTATGTAGGTTGTCTGATTATCTCTGTTTTTGATAACCACAGCCATTCCCAGAGGTAGTTGTCTGTAAATACTCTGTGTAGCCCAGTAAGGTCTTCTATCATATCTATATGAGACACTGTACAAGGTCAGATATTTTAGTCATCAAATTTTAACATCATGTATGTCCTTTTTATGTTTCCACTGTACTGTTTCCAGTTTACTCATGCTTTTTTCTTACAAGTTTGGGTCTAATATAACTAACAAAGATATCTTCAGATGTTTTTCGTGTTTCACTGTTGCGGTCATCACATTTGGGTTATCTGCCTGCAGGTAACCGTCAGTTGGCCTGAATACCATTCTTGGGATTTCTGCGTTGGATGCTGTTGCTTTTTACATGACGTCAGGGGTATAAAACATGCAGCCAACGCCATTGCATCAGCTTTTCTTGCCGTGCAGGCTCCGAAGCAGAAGCAGTTTGCAAGTGCCGGTCGGCTGCCTCCTGAAATTTTCGTTTTTCGAGTTTCAGACCTGAAGTTTTCTAAAAGATAAGTATCCCATTGGGGATCCTTTTTTCTTGCTCTAACCGATGTCACAAAAAGTTAACAATTGTCTTGCCTGTGGAAAGCAAATACCTCACAGAGATGTTCATTCTTACTGCGTCATCTGTTTAGGCCCAGACCACGACGTTCCTCGCTGTCGGTTTTGTGCTTTAACACCCGAACTGTTCGTTGTCGGGCTATATTTGTCACTAAATTCTTTTGCTCTCGATGTTCATCGTGCATACAGCTGCAGTCATAACAGATGGGTTCTCCTGCCGTCAGGCGGGTCCTCGGTCGGCCGAATTCCAAAGTCTAGGTCCGTCGTCGGTTGTCGTTGCTTCTTCCCTGATGTCAGTGCGACAGGGGAATAAAAGAACCAGCCGACGCCATTTTCTCCAGTCTTTCTTGCCGCGCGGTGCCCGAAGCAGAAGCAGTTCGCAAGTGCCAGTCGGCCAGCTCCTGAAATTACGAAAATTTTGCAACCGAAGTCTTCTTGAAAGCTAAGTACCCGTTAGGGAAACTTTTCTTGCCTCAGACCGATGTCAGACAAAGTTAATAATTGTATTTCATGTGGGAAGCAAATACCGCATAAGGATTTTCATTCCCTCTGTATTCCTTGTTTAGGCCCAGACCACGACGTCTCGGTCTGTCGTTTTTGTGCTACATTCAACAAACGCACCATTAAGCGTCGGGCGGAGTTTGCCCAGCATTATTTTGGCAAAAAATTTAACTATATTATGTCGTCAGATACTCCAACTCCAGTTTTGCCTAAAAAGCGCAAAGCTAAGGACCGACACACGAGGTCCGCGGCCTCTACCAACACCACGCCAAAGCCGACTACAGGTGGTCCGGTTCTCAGCGGGGCGCCTACACAGCCCCTGACTACCGACGACACTTCATTGGCGGTGTCTTCTGTGCCCGAGGTCGCAGGCTCCTCGGCCCACACCCCGACTACAGATACCGAAGCCACTCTTGGTGGTGAATCTCAAAATGTAGACAGGTCTGCCTCCTCTCAAGGTGTCTTCAGACCTTCCTCTTCTTTTCCCATCAAGGCTTTCACGAAGTCTAAAGCAGCCATGCATTGTAAGAGACAAGCTACACAGGGCCCATCTCCAGGCCCCATGCCTAAAAAACAGATGCTTAAAATGGCTGAGGATTTAATTACTCTTATCAGGGGTTCTCAACCCCGGACAAAAGGCCCAGAGTGGAGGAAGAATCCCCCTCCTCTGATCAGGCCTCCATTATATCAGAGCACTCTGATGAACAGGAACATTCTTACTCCCCTTTTGAAGATTCTGATGCAGAGGAGTCCATTCCCTCTGTATCCCCCCCAGAGGAATACTCATTTGGGGAAACCTTGCATACCTTAAGGGAACACTTCCACTGGGAAGGCCAAGAGTACTCAGATTCCAAGAAAAGGCTTAGGGATATTCTCTTGCTACCTCAGCACAGGCCTCTGGCTATACCTCCTGTCTTGGACATACTAGATGATGTGTACTCGGAGGCCTGCCTTAACCCGGATTCTTTACCTCCAGCCCCAGTCAAGCCTGACAGGTACTACCGGGTTCCTGACTCACACCAATTTCTATACAAAAGCCATGCGGCTGACCCAGAAACTATCTCACAGGGCAGCAAAGGGAATTAAGGCCTCCACTGCTAAAAATCCATTACCTTCAGAGAGAGATTCCAGATCCTTAGAAATGTGGGGGAAAAAAGGTATATACCTCGGCCACCTTAACCATGAGGGCATTAAACTGCCAGTTCCATATGCTAAAGTACCAACAGTTTCTGTTATCACAATTGAGAAGTAAAATGTCACAACCTGAACAACCAGACTTGAAGGAGTTGCAGGATTTGATGCATAGTGCAGAACAAGTGGGTAAGCATGCCTTGCAATGTGGTTTTGATCCTCTAGAGGCCTCATGTAGAGCTGCTGTTACAGGATCAGTCATATGTAGACATGCCTGGCTCAAGGAACAAACCTTACCAGATCATGACAAAGCTAAATTACTAGATGCCCCTCTACAAAAGGATGTATTATTTGGTGCTAATGCTGAGGAGGTATTAAAGAAAATGGAGGAAAAGGCTAAATCAATGCAAACAGTGAAAGGTTTTCTACAGGTACAACCCCCACGTTTCAGTAGAAATTGGCCTTCCAAAAATTGGTCCTTTCTAGCCATGGACAGACCCCAAAGAGGTAGATACAGGCGCCCGAGGGGCAGAGGGCAATCCCAAGGATCGTTTAGCGGCAGACAATGGCAAGCTCCTACACAAAGAGGTGGTGAGGATAGTTCAGAGCCATTCAGAAAGCAAGCCCAATGACTTCCCCCTTTGCATGCCAAGCAAGGCTCAAATGGCAGCACCCTTAGGCGGAAAACTGGCATTATTTTCAAAAAATTGGCATATTGTCACAAAAGACAAATGGATCCTGGACATTATAAACAGAGGCTACAGATTCCATTTTCACACCCTTCCAAAAATGAGAGGCATGCCAAACCTGCCACACAATCAAAGGGCAGATGCACAAAGACAAATTTCAGATTTCATGGGCATGAAAGCTATTCAAGAGGTACCTACTCACGAACAAGATCAAGGTTTTTATTCCAGACTATTCCTGGTACCAAGGAGGGGAAAAGATTGGAGACCTATTTTGGACCTATCCATCCTAAACACATTTTTACTCGTACCAAAATTCAAGATGCTCACTTTACAGCAGCTTCTTCCCATGCTGGGAAAGGAGTCTTGGCTGGTAACATTGGACCTCAAGGAGGCATACCTGCATGTCCCAGTCAGACAAAATTGCAGAAGATACCTCAGATTTCTTGCAGGTTCAACCCATTATCAATTCTCTGCATTGCTCTTTGGCTTATGTACTGCGCCCAGAGTATTCACGAAATGCCTGGCATCAGTAATTGCCTACTGCAGACTTCAAGGGATACAAATATACCCCTATTTGGACGACTGCCTGATCCAAGCGGACAGCAAGCACATACTTCTGAAACATCTGGCTTATGTAATAATGTTGTTGAATTCTCTGGGATACACAGTCAACAAAAAGAAATCAAGGCTAATACCCTCTCGGAAAATAATTTTCCTGGGTGCCAACTTGGACGCAAACACCCAGATGGCCTACCTCACGCCAGAGAAGCAGGGATAACTAACTCAGTACTTCAGAACACTAGCAAATTTCACCAGGCTGACTGCAAGGAAAATCCTGCAGGCTCTGGGATTCATGGCATCTTGCATCCTACTAATCCCATGTGCAAAGCTGCATATGAGGAAACTTCAATGGTACCTGAAAAACTTATGGTCTCAACACAGCCACAGTCTGGAAACAATAATACCACTAATTCCATGTCTTCAAAAGAAATTTCTGTGGTGGGCTCAAGCATGCCAAACAAACACAGGTCTCCCATTCAGCAAGCCTCAAGCAAATCAAGTCATCACAACAGATGCCTCGGACTACGCCTGGGGGACGCACATGACAGATCCGTGCATTCAGGGCAAATGGTCCCAAAAAGAAAAGCACCTTCACATCAATCAAAAAGAAATGCTAGCAGTAATAAATGCTATTATAGCTTTCAAAGACCTTCTGCATCCAGATCAGCTATTGATAAGGACAGACAACACCACAGTAATGTGGTACATAAACAAACAGGGAGGAACCCATTCATACCCCCTATGCAGGCTGGCTATGTCACTTTGGAACATGGTTCGGGACTTACAAATCGAACTTCAAGCACAGTACTTGCCAGGCAAGGAAAATACGCTGGCAGACAACCTAAGCAGAAATATGACAGATCCACATGAATGGAAGTTGCATCCTCAAGTTTTTACAGAGATAATTCAAGCATGGGGAAGGCCAGACATAGATCTCTTTGCCTCCCACAAAAATCACCAATTGACAAAATTCTGCTCAAGGATTTGTCATCCAAAGGCCTGGAGAGTGGACGCTCTCTCTTTCAGTTGGACAACAATGACAGTTTATGCCTTCCCACCTCTTCCTCTGCTGCCCAAAGTTCTATTAAAAACCAGAGCAGACAGACCAAAGATGATTCTCATTGCTCCAGACTGGCCAAGACAACACTGGTACCCACCCTGAGGAGCCTGACGCATTCCCCACCATGGACCCTGCCTCTAATGCCTCTTCTTCTGACTCAGCACAGCTTCAAAACTCTTCACAGTTAGCTGAAAACACTCAATCTGGCCGCATGGAAGATTCCTTAACATCACAACAGGACCCTACTCTCCAAGGAGGTGCAGGATGTCATTTTGGAGGCCAGAAGGCCGTCTACTAGAAAAGCTTACTCCGCAAAATGGAAACGGTTTTGTGCCTGGAATGAGAAAAAGGGCCAGAATCCTGGAAAACTGAATTTACCTCAAATATTACAGTATCTAGCTGAGCTGCTAAGCAGTGGACTTTCATTCTCCTCCATCAAAATCCATGCCTCAGCCATTTCTGCAGAATACAACACTGATCCACCTTTATTCTCTCACCCCCTCTTAAGACAGTTCCTCAGAGGGGCTAAGAATATAAAACCCCCAAGGAAACAACCGATACCTGCTTGGGATCTCAATTTCATTCTAGAAAAGTTTACCTTGCCTCCTTTTGAGCCGGCTGCCTCAACGGATTTGCAATATTTGTCCTGGAAAACAGCTTTCCTTCTGGCTATTACCTCAGCTCGTAGGGTATCGGAACTACAAGCCCTCATGGCTGTGCAGCCTTTTATCATCTTCCATCAGGACAGAGTTTCCTTACGAACCAACCCGTCCTTTATGCCAAAAGTGGTATCCAGGGTAGCTTTGAATCTCAGGCTATACACTTACCTACCTTTTATCCTAATCCTCAAAACAAAGGGAAGAGATTACTACATTCCTTGGACATCCACAGACAACTGCGTTATTTGGACAGAACAAAGCCTTTCAGAAAATCAGAACAGCTCTTTGCGTCCTATGCTATAGGAGCTCAAGGAAGCCAATTTCCAAATAGACAATCTCAAAATGGATAGCCCACTGCATACGCTTTTGTTATTCTTTTCATGGCAAAACTGTACCTACAGGCATCAGATCTCACTCCACAAGGGCCACAGCTACCTCTGCAGCTTTCCTCAGAGGAGTTCCTACCAAAGATGTTTTGGAAGCAGACACTTGGAGTTCTGTGCATACCTTCTCCAAGCACTACCACCTTCCATTATACTCCAAATCTAGAGCAGGCTTTGCCACTGCAGTCTTGCAGGGCATCCTGGCTCCTCCTAGTTCCACCTAGTGCCTACCACCCCTTTCTTAGCTTTGGGATTCTACCCATCTGTTATGACTGCAGCTGTATGCACGATGAACATAGTACAGTTTTGTACCTACCATAAATGTAGATGTTCGAGTGCTAATACAGCTGCAGTCCAGGTTTCCCTCCCTCCTTCCCCTCTTGGGACAGGCCTATTGGCTAACACCTCCTCATACAACCTGATTGGGGTATTCATTTATGGTGTATTTGTTTGCACTACTGTATTTTGATTATATGGCATTGCTTTATTACAGAAATGTATGTATTGCCTTCCTTCTGGGGGCACCTGACATCTGGGGCAAGAAAAACTGAAGAAAATGGCGTCGGCTGGTTCTTTTATACCCCTGTCGCACTGACGTCAGGGAAGAAGCGACGACAACCGACGCCGGACCTAGACTTTGGAATTCGGCCGACTGAGGACCCGCCTGACGGCAGGAGAACCCATCTGTTATGACTTTATTAGCAGCTTTATTAGCACTCGAACATCTACATTTATGGTAGGTACAAAACTGTACTTTCTCCGCATTCCAAAATGGCTTAGATAAGCCATCCGACTACCGATCTTCCGAAAAAACGTAAGGATAAATACAGAGACAGACCGCATAGGCCGGTACTCAGTGTGGTGCCTTCACAGCCCCTGATACCTGCTTCTACAGATTCTTAGGCCTCTACTGAAACCCATTCGTAGTCCGGTATGCTGTGAGAGGCTTCTTCGACTATGGAACCTGCAGATGTCTACCTTGGATGGGTCCAGAGCCGCTCTGCAGGTACCGGCTTCTGAGGGTGTATTCAAGCCTTCTTATTTTCATATTAAACCAATTTCTTTTCGAAACAAAAATTCCAAATTTCTCAGGCCCAGAGTTCACACTACGCCTAGGAAACAGACAACCAAAGCGCATTCTCAGGCCCACATACCTCAGAAACAAATGCTTAGAATGGCTGAAGATCTTACTACTTTAATTAAGGGAAGCCAGCCTTCCACCAAAAAAAGACCAAGAACTGATTTTCCTTCTGATTCTTCAGATCATGAGTCTGTTGACTCTGATCCTTCTGATTACCATAACATACCCTTATCTACCTATGAGGATTCTGATACAGAGGATTCCATTCCCTCGGCTTTCCCACCAGAAGAGTTTTCCTTTGGTGAAACCCTGCATCCCCTTAGTGAACATTTCCGCTGGGAGTGCCAGGACAACTCACAGTCCAAAAAGAGACTTGGGGAATTTTTAAACTTGCCTCAGCACAGGCCTCTAGCTATACCCCGTTTTGGAAATTGTAGATGATGTCTTCTTGGAATCCAGCCTTACCCCTGTTACTTTGCCCCCAGCTCCCAGGAAACCTGACAGGCACTACAGAGTACCTGACTCCCACAAATTTCTCTTTAAAAATCCCACTGCGGATCCAGAGACCATTTCCCAGGGACCTAAAGGCATTAAGGCTACAACAGCTAAAAACCCTACCCCTTCAGACAGGGGCTTTAGACAGATGGGGTAAGAAGGTATACACCTCTGCTACTCTTGCCATCAGGGCTTTTAATTGACAGTTTCATATGTTAAAGTATCAGCAACATATTATGGAACTAATTAAACAGAAAATGATGTTGATTCCTGATTGTGCAGAACATAAGGATTTACAGGAGGTAATGCATTCTACTAACCAAGTTGGACAACATACTTTGCAATGTGGTTTTGATGCCTTAGAAGCATCTTGCAGGGCTGCTGTCACTGGGTCTATTCTTAGAAGGCATGTTTGGCTTAAGGAACAAACTTTGCCAGACCATGTCAAAGCAAAATTACTAGATGCACCATTAAACCAAGAACGTCTTTTTGGCAATAAAGCAGAAGTCCTCAAAAGGATGGAAGAAAAAGGTAAATCTATGCAAACTGTTAAAGATTTTCTACAGGTACAGCCACCTAGATTCAGTAGGCATTGGCCTTCAAAAAACTGGTCTTTTCCAGTCCCTCCCATACCTTCTCAGTCCAAACTCAGGGGCAGCAGACCACCAAGACTACAGTCTCAGGGTATGCACAGATCTAAGCAAAGGAGTGCTCCCACCTCTAAAATGGGGAATAGTAAGCCGCTATCCTATGGTAAAATCTCACAATGACTTATCCTTAACTCTTCCAAGCCTTGCTCAAGTACTTGCACCTTTAGGAGGAAAACTTGCCCTGCGTACAAAAAAACTGGGAGTACATCACCCAGGACAGATGGGTCTTAAACATTGTTTCCCAGGGATACAGATTCCACTTCAACTAACTGCCAACCCCAAGCGGATAGCCAGACCTCCCCCCAAACCACTGGACAGAGGCCCAAAAGCAAGTACTTTCTCTTTTCAATATCAAGGCTGTTCAACCTGTCCCAGCAGAGAAAAGGGGGCAAGGTTTTTATTCCAGACTGTTTCTGGTACCCAGAAAAGAAAACTGTTGGCGCCCTATCCTGGATCTCTCTATTCTCATCACTTTTCTGGTGGTTCCAAAATGCAAAATGCTTACTCTTCAACAGCTGCTTCCTATGCTAACCAAGGACTCCTGGCTAGCCACCTAGACCTAAAAGAAGCTTATCTGCACATCCCCATAAGGGAGTCGTGCAGGAAATATCTATGTTTCAGTGCAGGCTGTATGCATTATCAGTTCTCTGCACTTCCCTTTCGCTTATCTGCTGCTCTCAAGGTATTCACAAAATACCTTGTTCCAACCATTGCATATTGCAGGCAGAGAAGAATTCAAATATACCCATACTTGGACGATTGCCTGATTCAGGTGGACAGTCAGGAATTGCTACTTATAGCACCTGACATTTGTAAACAGACTTCTAACTTCACTGATGTGCACCATCAACAAAAAGAAATCACATCTGGTACCCAGCCAACAGATAGTATTCCTGGGAGCAAGCTTAAACACAGCTTCCCAGATGGCATTCCTCACTCCAGATAAACTACTGGCCACCAAAACCCAGCTGTCTGCAAGAAAAATACTGCAAGTAGTAGGGTTCATTGCCTCTTGCATTCTACTAATTCCATATGCAAGACTGCATATGAGGAAACTTCATTGGTACTTAAAAAGTCTCTGGTGTCAACATTCTCAGGACCTGGAAACAATGATTCCTATCATTCCTTGCCTAAGGACAGAGTTCCTTTGGTAGGCAGAGGCCTGCTACCACAACAAGGGACTCCCTTTCACTCAATCCCCTGCCGCCCAAATCCTAACAACAAATGCATCAGACTATGCATGCGGGGGCTCACATGGCATCACAGTGTATTCAAGGCAAATGGACCCCAAAGCAAACACACCTTGCATATCAATCAAAAAGAAATGTTAGCTGGACAGAATGCTCTGACAGTCTTCAAAGGCCTTATTCTTCCAGGGCAACTATTGATAAAGACAGACAACACCACAGTTATGTGGTACATAAACAAGCAGGGGAACCCATTCCTACCCACTCTGCAGGTTAGCCATGGCTCTGTGGAACACAGCCTTGAGCAATCAAGTGCACCTGCAAGCTCAATTCCTGCCAGGCAAACTAAATTCACTGGCAGATGACTTAAGCAGAAATCGAATGGACCCACACGAGTGGAAACTGGAGTCCAAATCATTCAAGCTTCTGATTCACAGGTGGGGGTCACCAGAGGTGGACCTCTTTGCCTCCCCTCAGAACTATCAATTGAGCAAGTATTGCTCAAGAACTCAAGTGGATGCCCTGTCCTTTACATGGGAAAAACTCTCAGTCTATGCCCCTCCTCTCGAAGGTTCTACTAAAGATCAAACAGGACAAGCCAAGGACAATCCTGATTGCACCATACTGACCATGCCAGCACTTGTACCCTCTTTTGCGCAGTCTGACAGTAGTGCCACCATGGCACCTGCCTCAGACCCCTTCCCTGCTTTCCCAGCAGGAGGGCCAGATTTTGCATCCTCAGCTACAGACCCTGAACCTAGCAGCCTGGCTCATCCCCTGAACTCATCACCAGGAACCCTCACTAAACAGGTGCCGGATGTCATCCTTGAGGCAAGGAGGCCTAGTACTAGAAAATCCTATTCGGAAAAGTGGAAAAGGTACTGTTCTTGGAGTCAGGGAATGGACACAACTGTGCCCAGCTTACATCATATTCTATATTACTTAACAGAAATGCTCCACAAAGTCGTATCCTTCTTTTTAATTAATATTCATGCCTCTGCCATCTCGGCTCATTGTAATGTGGAGCCCACCCCTCTTTTCTCATCCTCTGGTCAAACAGTTCCTGAGAGGAGCCAAAACTTTAAGACCCCTTCACCCCCCCCCCAGGAGAGCTCCCACTCCAGCCTGGGACCTTAATTTTGTATTGGAAAAACTCATGCTTCCTCCCTTTGAACCTGCTGCTACAGCAGAGTTAAAATTCCTTTCATGGAAAACAGCTTTACTTCTAGCCATCACTTCAGCAAGAAGAGTGTCTGTATTGCAAGCCCTTATGGCCGTGGAACCCTTCATTGTCTTACATGCGGACAGGGTTTCCCTCAGGACTAACCCATCATTTATGCCCAAGATGGTATCTAGTGTGGCTTTAAACCAATCAATTCATTTGCCAACTTTTTTCCCTAATCCTTAGAATAAAGGGGAAAGGATCCTGCACTCCCTGGACGTACGCAGGCAGCTTAGTTTCTTTCTGGACAGGACTAAGCCTTTCAGTAAAGCTGACCAGATGCTAGTCAGCTTTGCTGCGGGGGCACAGGGCAAGGCCATCTCAAAACAAACCATTTCTAAATGGATAGCACACTACATCCCTTTCTGCTACAAACACCATGGGAAACCTACCCCACAGGGGATCAGAACACATTCCACTAGGGCTGCATCTACCTCTACAGTCTTTCTCAGGGGAGTCCCACCAGATGCATCCTGGAAGCTGCAACCTGGAGCTCTGTACACACTTTCACCAAGCATTAACACTTACCTATCTTTTCTAAATCCAGAGCTGGATTTGCCACAGCAGTCTTACAGGGCCTGCTTGCCAGCCCTAATGTTTCTTGACTGCTTCCACCCATCCTCAGCTTTGGGAATCGACCCAAATGTGATGACTGCAACAGTGTAACACAAAGAACATAAAACAGTTGTGTACACTTACCATAAATGTAGATTTTCGAGTGTATTCAGTGTTGCAGTCCTGGTTACCCTCCCTACAGCCCGCTGACTTCTCTTTACTTCTACCTATCCTTTTTGCTTGGCACACCTTATATCATTGGTCTTTGCTTTTTTGCTGGGGGGTGTTCCACACCATGTAATTGCCCCCTTTTTAGGGGGCTCCTGTCATTTGGAGCAAGAAAAAATGATGTGGCGTCTGCTGCATGTCTTATACCCCTGGCGACCTGACGTCATGGAAGAAGTGACAGCATCCGATGCAGAAATTCCAAGACTCTGGTATTCAGGCCGACTGAGGGCTACCTGAAGGCAGATAAGCCAAATGTGATGACTGCAACAGCGAATACACTCGAACATCTATATTTATGGTAAGCGTACACAACTGTACTTTCTGATTTCCTAGATTTTATAAATCATTTTATACAACCTATAGTTCTATAACTTTCATTAACCATAGTAAGTTTAACTAAACTTTTATCATATGTTGATAATTAGAAAACCTCAAAAATGGATCTAACCATATACCCAGATTAGTTCCTTAAATTAATTTACAGTTTTTTTTTTTTTTTTTTAAACAAAAACATCTTTATTACATTATCACATATGACATAGGCAGTTTTACGTTTACGTGTAAATGTAAAACAAACATTGACACCACTTTAGTTGCAAACATTATGCATCACAGAAATCACTGAAACAGCTGTAGATGCATTGTGCATCGCTTGTAATCTAACCAGTCATTGTCAGTTAAGCATTGTACGGCTCATTGAAATCCTGCCTTCTTTTAAACCTTGATGTTCTTCCTCTTTCACTGTTGCAGTCATCACACTTGGGTTATCCTGCCAGGGGTAGCCCTCAGTCAGCCCGAATACCAGAGGCTTAGTATTTATGCGTCGGTTGCTGTCGCTCCAGGACTGAAGTTGGGTCGTCAGTGGTATAAAAATCAGGCAGCCAACGCCATTACATCAGTCTTTCTTGCCGAGGAGCCCGAAGCAGAAGCAGTTCTCTTGAGTGTCAGTTGGCCACTACCTGAGTTTCGTTTCCAAGTTCTTCTAAAGCTAAGTACCCCATTGGGGATCCTTTTTTTCTTGCTCTGACCAATGTCAGAAAAAGTTAACAATTGTCTCGCCTGTGGAAAGCAAATATCACACCGAGAATTCCATTCTTATTGCGTCACTTGTTTAGGCACAGACCATGACCTACCTCGCTGTTGCATTTGTGCTTGTTCAACGCCAGAACTATTTGTCGCCGGGCCCTTATTGTAGCTAAATATTTTCGCTCTCTGTCACCGTATTCCAGTATGGCTTCTGTAAGCCATCTGACTACTGATCTTCTGAAAAAACGAAAGGATAAAGCCAGAGTTACAGGTCCAAAACATTTGATGACGCTTCCGTTTAGCCAGTCGTCAGTTCTCCTGTCCTCAGTGAGGCACTTTGGCAGCCCCTGATGGCCACTTCTGTGTATTCCCAGGCCATTACCGAGAACAATTCAGAGTCCGGTATGCCGAGATACTCTTCTTTGACTAAGGATCTTGCGGATGTCTCTACCTTGGATGGGTCCTGTGTGACTGAGCAGGCACTGGCTTCCGAGGAAGTTCTTTGCACTACCGATACTTGACTCACACCGATGACTTCTTTCGCATCTTCAGATGTTCTTCGTGTTTCACTGTTGCAGTCATTACATTTGAGTTATCTGCTTGCAGGTAGCCTTCAGTCGGCTTGATTAACAAAGTCTTGGGTCCTGCGTCAGTTGCTGTCACTTCTTCCATGACATCAGGTCATTAGAGGTATAAACCATGCAGCCGACGCCATTACATCAGTCTTTCTTGCTGTGTGATGCCTGAAGTAGAAACAGTTCGCAAGTGTTGGTCAGCCGACTCTTGAAATTTAACTAAAGCGAAGTACCCCATTGGGGAAACTTTTTCTTGCTCCTTACCGATGTCAGTAAAAGTTAATAATTGCATTACTTGTGGAAAGCAGATATCTCATAAAGATTTTAATTCGTACTGTATTCCTTGCTTAGGATGTAGAAGAACAGCTAGCAAGTACGGCAGGTGCCAGGCAAGCAGGCTAGGTTAATCCAACAAAAAAATAGCCAGCACCAGAGAAGATCTGAAGATTCAATATTTATTTAACTGAAACTAGACCGGTTTCAGCACAAGGCTTTCTTCAGTAGTGTAAATATACTACTGAAGAAAGCCTTGTGCTGAAACCGGTATAATATACTACTGAAGAAAGCCTTGTGCTGAAACCGGTCTAGTTTCAGTTAAATAAATATTGTATCTTCAGATCTTCTCTGGTGCTGGCTATTTTTTTGTTGGATTCCTTGCTTAGGCCCTGACCACGACGTACCTTGCTGTCGGTTTTGTGCTTTAGTTAATCAGTGCATTATCCGTCGTCGGTATATTTTTGCCTCTAAATATTTCGGTTCTCGGTTTAATTATCCAGAAATGTCATCGGTTAGCCATCCTACTACCGGGATTCTGAAAAAACGCAAAGATAAAGACAGAAAGAGGCCGCCAAGGTCCAAAACTGACGACAATGCTTCTCCTAAGCCAGTCGCCAGTTTGCCGTTACTCAGTGAGGGGCTTTCGCAGCCCTTGATACCCGCTACTTCTGATTTGCAGGCCTCTACAGAGACCCATTTGGAGTCCGGTGTGCCGCGAGATGCTTCAGCTATGGAACCCGCGGATGTCTCTACCTTGGATGGGTCCGGAGCCCCTGTGCAGGCACCGGCTCCTGGGGGTGTATTCAGGCCTACAGACTTGCATATTAAACTGACGCCTCCTTCTTCACTTAGGCCTAAATCTCGACCCATGCCTAAAAAAACAACGCCCAGGCCACATGCTCTGGCTTCTTTGCCTAAAAAACAAATGATAAGAATGTCTGAAGATTTAAAAACTCTAATCAGGGGTAGCCGCCCCCCCCCCCCCCCCCCCCTTGTAAGAGGCCTAGGACTGAAGTCGTTTATGAATCTTCTTACCAGGATTCTGTTTTTTCTGATTCTTTTAATGATCTGGATTTGCCCTACTCTACTTATGAGGATTCTGATGCAGAGGACTCCATTCCCTCTGCCTCCCCTCCAGAAGATTTTTCTTTTGGGGAAACCTTGCATACTCCGAGAGCATTTCCATTGGCAAAGCCAGGATTTTTCTGATTCAAAAAAGAGGCTTAGGGATTTCTTACTCCTACCTCAGCATAGGCCTTTAGCTATTCCTCCTGTACTAGACATTGTTGATGATGCTTTTTCGGGATCTAGTTTGGCCCCTGATTCCTTGCCTCCTGCTCCCAGAAAACCAGACAGATACAACAGGGTCTCTGAGTCACACAAGTTCCCTTTTAAAAATCCTATTGCCAATCCAGAGACTATTTCACAGGAGCCCAAGGGCATTAAGGCTTTTACTGCAAAAAATCGTACCACTTCTGATAGAGACTCCAGGGCGCTGGATAGATGGGGTAAGAAGGTTTACACTTCTGCAACCTTGGCCATTAGGGCTTTAAACTGCCAGTTTCATATGTTAGAAGTTTCAGCAACATGTTATTGGATTGCTTAAACAGAAAATGATGTTGATTCCTGACTGTGTGGAACATAAAGAATTACAGGATTTAATGCATTCTGCTGAACAAGTTGGAAAACATACTTTGCAATGTGGTTTTGATTCGTTAGAGGCCTCTTGCAGGGCTGCTCTTACTAGGTCTTTGCTCAGAAGGCATGCTTGGTTAAAGGAGCAATCTTTGCCTGATCATGTTAAAGCTAAATTGTTGGATGCTCCCTTAAATCAGGACCGCTTGTTTGGCAACAAGTCTGAGGAAGTTCTTAAAAAGATGGAAGATAAAGCTAAATCTATGCAAACTGTTAAAGATTTCTTACAAGTTCAGCCTCCTAGATTTAGAAGGCACTGGCCCTCTAAGAATTGGTCCTTTCCAGCCCCTTCCAGGTCTTCTCAAGCCAAACCCAGATACAGCAAAAGCCCCAGGTTTCAGTCCCAGGGGACACACTGGACTAAGCAGTGGGGGGACTTCCACTTCCAAATCTGGGAGTAATAAAACTCCCCCCTATGGTAAACTGTCTCAAAGACTTCCGTTTAAAATTTCCAGGCACTTATCAACTGACTGCCCCTGTGGAGGGAAAGATTGCTCTTCATGCAAAGAACTGGGAACTCATTACCCAGGACAAATGGGTTTTAAATAGTGTCCCAGGGATACAGATTTCACTTCCACACATTGCCAACACCAAGCGGGTGGCCGGACCTAACCCCAAATCAGTGGACAGAGGCCCAACAACAAGTACTTTCTCTCTTAAACATGGGGGCTATTCAACTGGTACCGGAAGAGGGAAAAGGGACAAGGTTTCTGCTTGTGACTTTTCCTGGTACCCAGGAAAGACAATTCATGGCGTCCTATCCTGGACCTGTCTACTCTAAACACCTTTTTGGAAATTCTAAAATTCAAGATGCTGACTTTTCAATTACTTCCTATGCTAGGCAAAGATGCCTAGTTGGCAACACTAGATTTAAAAGAAGCATACCTGCACATCCCAATCAGGGAATCTTGCAGAAGATACCTACGCTTCAAAGCAGGCTACACGCATTATCAGTTCTCTGCACTGCCCTTTGGCGTCTCTACTGCGCCCAGGGTATTCACAAAGTGCCTAGTTATTGCATTTTGCAGGCAAAGACATTTTCAGATATACCCGTACCTGGATGATTGTCTAATTCAGGTAGAAAGCCAGGACATACTTTTGAATCATCTGGCCTTTGTACAAAGGGATGTTCATTGTGTTACCCTGCTGCAGTCATCACACTTGGGTTATCTTGTCGTCAGGCGGTGCCGCAGTCGGCCTGAATTCCAAAGTCTTGGTCCGGCGTTGGTTGCTGTCGCTTCTTCCTTGATGTCAGTGCGCCAGGGGTATATATAATGCATCCGACGCCATTTTCTTCAGTCTTTCTTGCCGCGCGGTGTTCGAAGCAGAAGCAGTTCGCAAGTGCCGGTCGGCCGACTCCTGAGATTTTCGAAGTCGAATTTCAGATCCGAAGTCTTCAGTAAAGCTAAGTACCCCGTTGGGGAAACTTTTCTTGCCTCAGATTGATGTCAGAAAAAGTTAACAATTGTATTTCTTGTGGGAAGCAAATACCTCATAAGGATTTTCATTCTTACTGTATACCTTGCCTAGGCCCAGACCACGACGTCACTGGTTGTCGCTTTTGTGCTAGGTTCAATAAGCGTACTATAAAAAGACGCTTTGATTTCGCACGACACTACTTCGGTAGAAAGTTTAACTACAAAATGCCGTCGGAGCAACCGACTACCGGCGTGCACAAAAAACACAAGGATAAGGACAGGCAGCCTAGACCCAAGCCAGACTCCGAGGCCTTGGCTGGGCCGATCTCCGGTTCACCGGTTTTCAGTGAGGCTCCTACACAGCCCCTGGCTACCGCAGATTTGGAACCCGAGACCGCTTCGGAGCCTTTGGCGGAGAGTGCTAGGCCGACGCAGCCATTTTCTTTAGCCCCTACTGACGACACTGCAGAAACAGATGTCGGTGTTGCAGAAACACCTTCGGTTTCTGAAGGTGTCTTCAGACCGACGACGCTCACCATAAAAACGTATCCTAAGCTTAAGACTCCTATTAAACCAAAAAAGACTGCACTTCAGTCTCCAGTTCAAGGCCCCATGCCTAAGAAACAGATGCTTAAAATGGCTGAAGATTTGATCTCTTTAATCAGGGGTTCCCAACCCCCCCCGACAAAAGGCCTAGACAAGAGGAAGATTATGCCTTCTCTGATCAAGTGTCTCTTTCCTCAGGCTCCTCTGAGGACCAAGATTACTCTTTTCCCCCTTATGAAGATTCTAATGCTGAGGATTCCATTCCCTCAGCTTCTCCCCCTGAAGACTACTCCTTTGGGGAAACTTTACACACTATGAGGGAACATTTTCACTGGGAAGGTCAGGACTACTCTTACTCAAAGAAAAGGCTCAGAGAGTTTCATTTACTCCCCCAGCACAGACCTCTTGCTATCCCCCCAGTTTTAGACATTGTGGATGATGTTTACTTAGAATCTAGTTTGAATCCAGATTCTCTGCCTCCTGCTCCAGCCAAACCAGACAGATATTATAGAGTGCCTGACTCCCACAAATTCCTTTATAAAAGCCCTGTTGCTGATCCAGAGACTATCCCCCAGGGTCCCAAAGGGGCTAAGGCTTCTATGGTGAAAAATCCTGTACCCTCTGAAAGGGACTCCAGAGCACTAGACAGGTGGGGGAAAAAGGTTTACACCTCAGCCACTCTAGCTATGAGAGCACTAAATTGTCAATTTCACATCCTAAAATACCAGCAATTTCTGATGTCTCAATTAAGACAAAAAATGAGCACACTCCCTTAAAGTCTGAATTGAAAGAAATGCAGGATCTGTTGCATGCAGCTGAACAGGTGGGCAAACATACTTTACAATGTGGATTTGATTCATTGGAGGCTTCCTGCAGAGCAGCTGTCACTGGGTCTGTTATACGTAGGCATGCTTGGTTAAAGGAACAAACTCTGCCTGATCATGTTAAAGCAAAGCTTCTAGATGCTCCCTTACAGCAGGATGTCCTATTTGGAGTTAAAGCAGAAGTCGTCTTAAAGAAAATGGAGGATAAGGCAAAATCTATGCAGACGGTCAAAGATTTTCTACAGGTACAGCCCCTTCGCTTCAGCAGAAATTGGCCAACAAAAAATTGGTCCTTTCCAGCTACTGACAGACCACAGAGGGGTAAATACAGACGCCCAAGAGGCAGAGGACAACCACAAGCCCACTACAAACCTCGACAATGGGGCACTGCAACACAGAAGGGAGGAGAAGACAGGCCCCAAACTACTAGAAGGCAAACTCAATGACTTAAACCTCATTTGGCCAAGCAAGACTCTCTTGGCAGCTCCCTTGGGAGGAAAATTAGCATTTTTTTCAGACAACTGGCACATCGTCACAAAGGACAAATGGGTCCTAGACATAATTTCACGAGGATACAGATTCCATTTCCACACCTTGCCTACGAAAAGAGGAATGCCAAACCTGCCATAAAATCAATGGGCAGAGGCACAAAAACAAATTACAGCTCTCATGGACATAAGAGCCATTCAACAGGTACCTACACGGGAGCAAGCCCAAGGATTTTACTCAAGACTCTTTCTAGTCCCCAGAAAGGACAATGCCTGGAGACCAATTCTGGACCTTTCAATTCTAAACACCTTCTTACAAGTACCCAAATTCAAGATGATAACACTACAGCAGCTTCTTCCCATGTTGGGCAAGAAAGCATGGCTAGTAACGTTGGACCTCAAGGAAGCATACCTGCATGTCCCTATCAGACAAAGTTGCAGAAGATACCTCCGTTTCATTGCAGGTTCAACCCATTACCAATTCTCTGCACTGCCCTTTGGCTTATCCACTGCACCCAGGGTCTTCACAAAATGCCTGGCACCAGTAATTGCATACTGCAGACAAAGAGGAATTCAAATATACCCATACCTGGATGACTGCCTCATCCAAGTAGAAAGCAAGGACATCCTCTTACAACATCTGGCTTTTGTAAAACATCTTCTAAGTTGCCTGGGGTACACAGTAAACGAAAAGAAATAACTAGTACCCTCACAAAATATGACATTCATGGGTGCCAGCTTGAATACAACGGCCCAGAAGGCTTATCTGACGCCAGACAAACAACTGCAACTGACTCAGTATTTCAAAACACTGGCAACAAAGACCCAACTCTCTGCAAGAAAAATTCTGCAGGCCTTGGCCTTCATGGCATCTTGCATACTACTAATACCATTTGCAAAGCTGCATATGAGGAAATTACAGTGGTACCTAAAAAGCGTATGGTCTCAACACAGCCACAGCTTGGACACAATGATATCTCTCATTCCCTGCCTTCAATAAGAGTTTCTATGGTGGTTACAGACATGTCACCTCAACAAGGGTCAGCCTTTCACCTTGCCCCCAGCCAGGCAAACTATGACAACAGATGCATCGTACTACACCTGGGGGGCACACATGGCAGGACAGTGCGTTCAAGGCATATGGACTGCAGATCAAAGGAATCTGCACATCAATCAAAAAGAGATGCTAGCTGTGCAGAATGCTCTGACAGCCTTCAAGAACCTCTTACATCCAGGACAACTTACAATAAGGACGGACAACACCACAGTAATGTGGTACATAACCAAACAAGGGGGTACACACTCCTACCCTCAATGCAGACAAGCAATGACCTTGTGGAACACAGCACTGGCTTACCAAGTTCAGCTACAAGCTGAATTCCTGCCAGGAAAAAAGAACACATTGGCAGACGACCTCAGCAGAAACATCATGGATCCCCACGAGTGGAAACTGGATCCACAAGTATTTGCAATGATAACTCAAAAATGGGGCCTCCCAGACATAGACCTGTTTGCCAGCCCCCAAAACTATCAGCTAACAAAATTTTGTACAAGGACACTTCACCATCAAGCTTGGAAAGTGGACGCACTTTCATTCAGTTGGAAAAACCTGACAGTATATGCCTTCCCTCCATTGCCTCTTCTCTCAAAGGTGCTTCTGAAAGTCAGAAAGGAGAGACCACGACTGATACTCATAGCCCCACACTGGCTACGCCAGCACTAGTACCCACTATTAAGGAATATGGCCCAGGGCCCGCCTTGGATTTTACCACAAATTGCCCATTTGCTCACACAGCAAAACAATCAGATTCTACACAGCCAGCTCAAAACCTTAAATTTGGCTGCATGGCAAATCACCTAAGCATCCAGCCAGCTCCTCTTCCTCAAGCAGTTATGGATGTTATTCTGGAAGCTAGTAGGCCCAGCACCAGGAAGGCCTACTGGGACAAATGGAAAAGGTTATGCGCCTGGAACCAAGCTAAAGGCCAAAATACTCTTCGGCCTCACACGCCTCAGATTCTACAGTATTTAACTGAGATGTTGCACAAAGGACTTTCTTTGTCATCCATTAAAATCCATGTATCAGCTATTTCAGCCCACTACAACATGGATCCACCCATATTTTCACATCCACTTCTAAGGCAGTTCCTCAGAGGGGCAAAAAACATTAGGCCCCCCCCCCGGAGAGCACCTACACCAACCTGGGACCTCAACTTTGTTCTGGAAAAACTTACGCTACCTCCCTTTGAACCAGCTTTCTCTGCTGATCTAAAGTTTATATCATGGAAGACTGCCGTGCTGCTAGCAATAACTTCAGCTAGAAGAGTGTCAGAGCTGCATGCACTAATGGCAGTGGAACCTTTCCTCATTTTCCATCAAGACCGAGTTTCTCTACGAGCTAATCCTTCCTTCATGCCTATGGTGGTATCCAGTGTGGCTTTAAATCAAACCATCCACTTACCCACCTTCTTTCCAAATCCACTGAACAAAGGAGAAAGACTCCTGCATTCCTTGGACATTCACAGGCAACTTCGTTACTACTTGGATAAAACTAAGGTTTTCAGAAAATCTGACCAGCTCTTTGTATCCTATGCTGCAGCTTCGCAAGGGAAGGCTATATCAAAACAGACCATTTCCAAATGGATAGGACATAGCATTCGTTTTTGCTATACCCATCATGGTTCCTGCTACCATAAGGCCCCACTCTACCAGGGCAGCAGCTACATCTACAGCCTTCCTCAGGGGGGTGCCAACCAAGGATATTTTGGAAGCTGCAACTTGGAGTTCAGTACACACCTTCACCAAACACTACAACTTACCACTTTAAGACTAGAGCTGGCTTCGCCACTGTGGTTCTGCAGGGCCTTCTAGCCTCCTCTAACCCTCTTTGACTCCTCCCATCCTTAGCTTTGGGATTCTACCCAAGTGTGATGACTGCAGCAGGGTAACATGATGAACATAGTACAGTTTTGTACCTACCATAAATGTAGATGTTCGAGTGTATACCCTGCTGCAGTCCAGGTTACCCTCCCTCCATCCCCTCTGACCTAACTGACTAAATCTTTACAATACCTTTCTGATGTATTTGCTTATAGCTGGAGGGAAGTTGTGTTTGTGCTAAATGTCTTAGATTGGTACTAATTACTGACCACCTTTTTGGGGGCACCTGACATCTGGGGCAAGAAAAACTGAAGAAAATGGCGTTGGATGCGTTATATATACCCCTGGCGCACTGACGTCAGGGAAGAAGCGACAGCAACCGACGCCGGACCAAGACTTTGGAATTCAGGCCGACTGCGGGACCGCCTGACGACAAGATAACCCAAGTGTGATGACTGCAGTAGGGTGTACACTCGAACATCTACATTTATGGTAGGTACAAAACTGTACTTTCTAACTTGTCTGGGGTACACCATAAACGAAAAGAAATCACACCTGGTACCCTGTCAACACATTATGTTCCTGGGAACAAGCTTGAATACAACTTCACAGATAGCTTGCCTCACACTAGAGAAACAAATTCATTTGACAACCTACTTCAAACAAGTGGCCACAAAAACCCTGCTTGTCTGCAAGACAAATACTGCAAGCCTTGGAGTGCATGGCCTCCTGCATTCTTCTAATTCCATATGCAAGACTACATATGAGGAAACTACAGTGGTATCTAAAAAGCCTATCATGTCAACATTCTCAGGATCTAGAAGCAATAATTCCTATCATACCTTGCCTACACCTAGAATTCCTTTGGTGGGCAGAAGCCTGCCACCAAAACAAGGGACTACCTTTCACACCGTCCCCTGACGCCCAAACCCTAACAGACGCATCAGACTATGCATGGGGGGGGCTCACCTGGCAGGGAAGTGCATTCAGGGCAAACGGAATCCAAGTCAAATGCACCTGCATATCAATCAAAAAGAAATGTTAGCTGTACAGAATTCTCTGACAGCCTTCAAGGACTAAATTCTTCCAGGACAACTTTTGGTAAAGACGGACAACACCACTGTTATGTGGTACATAAACTAGCAGGGGGGGGGGGTGGGGTACACATTCTTACACCCTCTGCAGATTAGCCATGGCATTGTGGAACACAGCCTTGAGCTACCAAGTGCACCTACAATCTCAATTCCTGCCAGGAAAATTAAATACACTGGCAAGCGGACTAAACAGAAACCTCATGGACCCACAAAAGTGGAAACTGGAACCAAGAATTTTCAGCATGTGGACAAGCAAATGGGGGAGCCCAGATATAGACCTGTTTGCCTCTCTCCAGAACTACCAATTGGACAAATTCTGCACAAGGACTCCCCACAAGCAAACCTGGAAAGTGGATGCTCTGTCCTTCAGCTGGAAAAAACTTTCAGTCTATGCCTTCCCCCCTCTGCCTCTGCTTTCCAAAGTACTATTAAAAATCAAACAGGACAAACCAAGGATTATTTTGATTGCTCCAGACTGGCCACGCCAACACCGGTACCGCCTTCTGTGCAGTGTGTCACATTTATCCCCATGGCACCTGCCTCAGACAACTTCCCTGTTGTCTCAGCAGGAGAACCAGATTCTGCACCCTCAGCTTCTAACACTGAACCTTGCAACCTGGCTAATTACATAATCTCTCCTCTACCATCCCTCAGTAAACCTGTGATGGATATCATTTTAGAGGCAAGGAGGCCTAGTACTAGAAAATTGTAGGTTGTAAAATGAAAAAGATTCTGTGCCTGAAACTAATCTCAAGGGATGAGCACAGCAGCACCCAATTTACCTCAGATTTTACAATACTTAACTGAGATGCTTCACAAGGGCCTGACTTTTTCCTCCATTCAAATCCAGGCCTCAGCCATTTCAGCTCATTATAGCACAGAACCCTCCCTCTTCTCTCATCCACTGCTCAAGCCATGGGTCTCAACCTTCCATCTCCAAAATGACGAACACTAGCCCTCATAATGTGGAACAAATGGGAAAAATGTGGAACACATACTAATGGCTTACTAACAACTTCAACTAGGAAGGTCATGGAATGGTTAAAATAGGCTGTTTTTACTTATAAGGCATATCTTTTAATGAATTAATATGATTAATTTCTATTTACCATTGATTTCACTTAAAAAAATTCCTAACACTGAATGTGTGACACTCTTTCAATGTGGAACTTTGAGGAACTTCGAGGAACATGAACTTTTTAAGACCCCAAATGAGGTACGTTCCTTGTAATAAGGTACACTTGAGAGGTATGCGCCTCAAGCAGTTCCTCAGAGGGGCCAAAAATTTGAGACCTCGCAGGAGAGCTTCAACTCCAGCCTGGGACCTTAACTTTGTTTTGGAGAAACTCTCTCTACCTCCTTTCGAGCCAGCTGCTACTGCAGACTTAAAATTTCTTTCTTTGAAAACAGCTTTCCTTTTAGCAATCACTTCGGCTAGAAGGGTATCTGAATTACAGGCCCTTATGTCAGTGGAGCCTTTCATCATCTTTCATGCAGACAGGGTGTCCCTCAGAACCAATCCATCCTTCATGCCCAAGGTGGTATCCAGTGTGGCTCTTAGTCAGTCTATTCATTTGCCAACCTTCTTTTCAGTCCACAGAACAAAGGGGAATGGATACTACATTCCTAGATGTGCACAGACAACTTGGTTTCTACTTTGACAGGACTAAACTTCAAAGGAAATCTGAACTGCTGCTGGTGGCATTTGCTGCAGGGGCAGAGGGGAAGGCGATTTCAAAGCAAACCATTTCTAAATGGATAGCCCATTGCATTAATTTCTGCTATAAGCACCATGGAAAACCTATCCCCCAGGGGATTAGACCTCACTCCAACAGGGCTGCATCTACCTCTACAGCCTTTCTCAGAGACGTCCCTACCAGGGACATCCTAGAAGCTGCTACCTGGAGCTCTGTGCATACTTTCACCAAGCATTATCATTTGCCAATTTTCTCTAAATCCAAAGCTGGCTTTGTCACTGCAGTCTTGCATAGCCTTATAGCTGGTCCTAATGCTATCTAAATTCCTCCTCCCAACCATAGCTTTGGGGATCTACCTAAATGTAATGACTGCAACAGTGAACCACAAAGAACATGGTACAGTTGTGTACACTTACCATAAATGTAGATGTTCGAGTGTATTCACTGTTGCAGTCCTGGTTACCCTCCCTCCAGCCCCCTAACTTCTTTTGGCTATTACCTCTACTTTCCTTTGCTATGCTTAAAAGCCTTTTTGGCATATTTGCTTTTTTGTTGGAGATATATCATTGTACTTTTTTATTTAATTGCTCCCCATTAGAAGGGCACCTGACATCTGGGCAAGAAAAACTAATGTAATGGCGTCGGCTGCATGTTTTATACCCCGACGACCTGACATCATGGAAGAAGGGACAGCAACCGATGCAGGACCCAAGACTTTGTTAATCAGGCGGACTGAGGGCTACCTGCAAGCAGAGAACCCAAATGTAATGACTGCAACAGTGAATAAACTTGAACTTCTTCATTTATGGTAAGTGTACACAGCTGTACTTTCTAAAACTACCGAGTTTCTAAGGCCCAGGGTATGAACTACGCCTAAAAGAAAATGATGACCCAAGCTCAGGCACCTGCTTCCATGCCTAAATCTCAAATGCTTAAAATGGCGGAAGACCTTATCATGATTATTAGGGGAAGCCAACTTACCCCTTCCAAAAGAAAGAGACTTGTCCCAAGCAGTTTTATCTGACCAGGATTCCGATGACTCTGAAGTTTTTGAATATGAAGACATGCAACCCTTATCTGCATATGAGGACTCGGATGCAGAGGAAGCCATTTCTTCTGCCTCTACTCCAGAGGATTTTTAATTTGGTGAAACCCTACATACTTTAAGGGAGCATTTCCAATGGGAATGTCAGGATTGTCCTCAGTCCTAAAAGAGACTCAGGGAATTCTTAAATTTACCACAACACAGACCTTTAGCCAATCCTCCTGTCTTTAGATCTTGTGGATGATATCTTTATGGAATCCAGTTTGACTCCTGACACCCTTCCTCCTGCTTCCAGGAAACCTGACCGGTATTAGAGTCCCTGACTCTCATATATTTCTTTTCAAAAATCCTACTGCTGACCCAAAGGTCATCTCCCAAGGATCTAAAAGAATTAAAGCAACCACAGCAAAGAATCCCACCCCCTCGGACAGGGATTCCCGAGCTTTAGACCGATGGTGTAAAAAAGTATACACATCTGCAACTCTTGCCATTAGAGCACTAATTTGTCAGTTCCACATACTGAAGTACCAGCAACATACCTTGGACTTCCTCAGATGAAAAATATCTACCTTTCCTGCTTGTGCAGAAAATAAAGAATTACAAGAGCTTATCCATTCTGCAATCCAAGTTACTAAACACACCTTGCAATGTGGCTTTGATGCCATAGAAGTGTGTTGTAGGGCAGCAGCCACTGGTTCTGTACTTAGAAGGCATGCTTGACTTAAGGAACAGACCTTGCCAGACCATGTCAAATCAAAACTATTGGATGCACCATTGAACAAAGACAATATGTTTGGCACCAAGGCAGAAGAGGTCTTAAAAAAGATGGAAGAAAAAGCTAAATCTATGCAGACAATTAGACTTCTTACAGATCCAGCCTCCGAGGTTCAGTAGGCATTGCCCATCCAAGCACCAGTCCTTTCCGGCCCCTTCCAGGCAAGCTCAGCCAAGGCCTAGGGGAAGCAGACACTACCGGACAGCAGTCCCAGGGAATGCAGAGATCTAAGCAATGGAGTTCCTCCACTTCAAAAAATGAGAGTGCTAAGCCACCCACTTTATGGAAAGAACTCTCAATGACTTTACACCTCAATCCCTTACCTCTGCCCACCTGCTTGTGCTCCTAGGAGGAAAACTCTCCTCCCATGCAAACAATTGGGGCTGTATTACCAACGACCGATGGGTCCTCAACATAGTGTCCCAGGGATTCAAATTTTATTCCCACACACTGCCAACCCCAAAAGAGTTCCCAGATCTTTCTCCAAACCAGTGGGCAGAGGCCAAAAAACAAGTCCGTTCCCTGCTCTCCATGAGAGCAAGACACCCTGTTCCTGCAGACCAGATAGACCCAATATTTTTATTCCAGGCTTTTCCTGGTACCCAGAAAAGAGGGGCCTTGGCACCCAATCCTTGCTCTATCTATTCTAAACACCTTCCTGGTGATACCAAAGTTCAGGATGCTCACCCTCCAGCAGCTTCTTCCTATGCTTTCCAAGCTTGCTTGGTTAGCCACCCTAGACCTAAAAGACGGCTGCCTACACAATCCCAGTCCGGGAATCTTGCAGGAAATATCTACGTTTCAGGGCAGGATCTGTGCACATTTAGTTCTCTGCGCTTTCCATTGGCTTATCCACTGCTCCCAGAGTTTTCACAAAATGCCTGGCTCCAGCCATTGCTTTTTGCAGACAAAGAAATATTCAATTTTACCCCTACTTAAACTGCCTGATTCGGGCAGACAGTCAGGAAAAGCTGTTACAGCACCTGACCTTTGTAAAGGACCTACTGACCTCCCTGGGGTATATTATAAATGAAAAGAAATCAAAACTAGTCCCCACTCAAAAAAATGTATCCCTGGGAGCAAACCTGGACACAGCACCCTAGAATGGCATTCCTTACTACAGAAAAACAAGCCTACCTGACAGGCTACTTCTCTCAACTAGCCACTAGAACCCAGTTATCCACAAGGCAAATCCTGCAAGCCTTAGAGTTAATGGCTTCCTGCATTCTACTCATTCCATATGCCAGACCGCATATGAGGAAACTGCAGTGGTACCTAAAAAGCCTTTGGTGTCAAAACTCTCAGGACCTGGAAACTATTTATACCTATAATACCCTGTGTAAGGAAAGATTTTCTTTGATGGGCAGCAGCATGCAGCCACAACAAGGGTCTTCCTGTCTCACAACCCCACGCCACCCAGACCCTCACCACAGATGCATCAGATTATGCCTGGGGTGCACACCTAGATGCCAGGTGCATTCAGGGCCATTGGAGCCCAAATCAAATACATCTGCACATCAACCAAAAAGAGATGCTAGCTGTTCAGCACGGTTTGACAGCTTTCAGACCTCTACTCTCCCCGGGGCCTCTACTGATCAAAACAGACAACACCACAGTGATGTGGCATATCAACAAGCATGGAGGAACTCATTCCTATCCTCTCTGCAGGCTCGCCATGACCCTTTGGCACACAGCTTTAGCCATGCAAATGCACCTGCTAGCACAATTACTGCCAGGCTCCCTAAAGTCTTTGGCAGACAACTTGAGCAGAAATCTGCTAGACCCACACGAGTGGCAGCTAGACCACAGAACCCTCAACCTTGTAACCCAGAAATGGGCCACCACGAAGGTGGACTTGTTTGCCTCCCACAACAATCACCAGCTCAGCAAATTCTGCACCAGGGAACCTCACAGCAAGGCCTGGGAAGTGGATGCTCTATCCTTCCAAGTCCTCACGGCCTACTTCTGCTATGCCTCTGTCTGACATACCTCAGTCTGTAGCCAACATTAGCTTGACTGAGGATCTGGCATCTACCAATACAGATATAGTGGGTACCTCTGATGAAGCCGCAAAATCAAGCAGACGACACGTTCACAGAGGATTTACCAGAGCCTTCTCTAGACGCTGGGGGGGGCAGCTTTCAGCCACAGTTCACCAGACGCCACCTCCACTCTACTGATTAGTGACCCTACGCCTATTCCTAGCCAGATTCCAGCTAGGCCTTTGAAGAAAAAACAAAAGGTAAGACATATCACTCCTTCCTCTGAAAGCATGCTAGATTCGAAGGCCTTCAGCCAAAGTATATTCAATGCCTTTATGGACCTTAGGCCTTCAGCAGAACCCTCTGACATGGCTCCTCCCCTCCTTAGTCCCAGACCTCCAACCCAGGAAAGGAGGGTAGAGCACCTTGAGCAAGAGGAATTGTCTGACTCATCAGAGAATTCTCTTTCCTACTCCTCCCAGATCTCATCCCACTTGGGATATGGATGTTCGTGTTTCATTGTTGGAGTCATTACATTTGGGTTATCAGCTTGCAGTAGTCCTCAGTCAGCCTGATTATCAAAGTCTTGGGTCCTTTGTCAGTTGCTGTCTCATCATGTTCATCGTGCATACAGCTGCAGTCATAACAGATGGGTTTTCCTGCCATCAGGCGGGTCCTCGGTCGGCCGAATTCCAAAGTCTAGGTCCGGCGTCGGTTGTCGTCTCTTCCTCCCTGACGTCAGTGCGGCAGAGGTATAAAAGATCCAGCCGACGCCATTTTCTCCAGTCTTTCTTGCCGCGCGGTGCCCGAAGCAGAAGCAGTTCGCAAGTGCCGGTCGGCAAGCTCCTGAGATTACGAATATTTTTCAACCGAAGTCTTCTTGAAAGCTAAGTACCCCGTTGGGGAAACTTTTCTTGCCTCAGACCGATGTCAGACAAAGTTAATAATTGCATTTCTTGTGGGAAGCAAATACCGCATAAGGATTTTCATTCCCTCTGCATTCCTTGCCTAGGCCCAGACCACGACGTCTCGGCCTGTCGTTTTTGTGCTACATTCAACAGACGCACTATTAAGCGTCGGGTGGAGTTCGCCCAACACTATTTTGGCAAAAAATGTAATTACATTATGTCGTCGGATACTCCGACTCCATTTTTGAGTAAAAGACGCAAAGATAAGGACCGACATACGAGGTCCGCGACTTCTACCGACACCACGCCAAAGCCGACTACAGGTGGTCCGGTTCTCAGTGAGGCGCCTACGCAGCCCCTGACTACCGACGACACTTCATTGGCGGTGTCTTCTGTGCCCGAGGTCGCAGGCTCTTCGGCCCACACCCCAACTACAGATACCGAAGCCACTATTGGCGGTGAAACTCAGAGTTTAGATAGACCTGCCACCTCTCAAGGTGTCTACAGGCCTTCCTCTTCTTTTTCCATCAAGGCTTTCACTAAGTCTAAATCAGCCATGCATACTAAAAGACAAGCTCCACAGGGCCTTTCCCAAGGCCCCATGCCTAAAAAGCAGATGCTCAAAATGGCTGAGGATTTGATTACTCTTATTAGGGGATCTGAAGTAGGAGATTCATTTGTCTGCAACCTGTGAGTTATGGATCCGATATCTGATCCGAACCGGCATGGTTTACCAGCTATGGATCCAAGCTCTCAGCTCCTCCCCTCACCCATAATGCCCTGCTCTACCCTCATGACCTCAGATCTCGTTTGCCGCGCATGGTGACCAGATTGTATTTTTCCAGCTCTCCAGCTAAGTGCTTTATTAGAGTTTAAAATACTTCTATTTTGTAATTTTTTTTGGTAAATTTGTGTGAAAGTGTAGGTTTTAAACTTAAATTTATATCCCTCCCCTCGCTGGTAGTGTAGTGTGTGTTTGGGCCTGTGAGTGATTTTTTGTTACTTTTACTTTTTAGTTCTAGTAACTTGTTGTTGGTTTGGGGATGTCTGAGCAGCCCAAAGCTATCTTTTCTAAGTGCTCCGAGTGTGGCCATAGGCTTTCCCCAGCTGATGGCCACACTTGGTGTGTTAGATGCCTGGGGGTTGAACACCTCACATCTGGATGTTCCATTTGTGCAGAGTTCAACCCCAGGGCATTGAAGGAGCGGAGGTCCAAGCTTGTTTTGGCGGGTCTTTTGCTGCCGGACTCGGCTCCGGCCTCCGCTCCTTCGGGGGTAACCGTTACCACGGTTGTTCCCTCTCCGGCTCCCCCTCCTCCTCCTGGGACTCAACCTCCCGTTTCTGGTTCGGAGGAGAGGGAAGCTAGGAAGAAGGACCGGAGGGAGAAGCACCATAAGCGGCGGGCCAAGACCTCTGTTTCGGCCCCGCCAGCCAAGCGGGCTTCTCCCCCGGCCTCCTTGTCTGCTGGCTCTCCCCCTCCTCGGCTCCGGTCTCCAGTGTGTTTTTCACAGGGACCTGTGGAGGAGGAGACCCGATCTCCGTCGAGGCTATCGAGGAGGCACTCAAGGCCTACCTCGGTAGCCTCGTCGAGATCAACTTATAGCCTGTCGGACGCTGATCTGGACGGATGATGAGAAGGTTCATCCAGGCCCAGATGCAGATGGGAGTGCTCTTGCCTCCCCTCTGGGGAGCTCGACCCTTTTCAAGCCAATTGCTCCTTCTCCGACCCGCTACCGGGTTTGGAGCAGTTGGAGCCGAGCAGCCGGGCCGGGGTGGGTCGGCGCCGATAGTACTTGGTACCGGATCCGACCCTGCCCTCGAGTGCATCAGATCCGACCTCTCGGAGCCTGGATCCGAGCCGATCCGGGGATCAGTGCTCCTTCGGCGCCGTCTGTGTCGGGCGCACTGTCCCGGATCTGGCGCTTGGCGCCGGCTCGATCCACGCTTGGGATCCGAGGGGGAGCCGATCGGATGCTTTGGTCGAGGTCGGCTCCCCTTCGGCTTTTGAGGTAGTGGAGAGGGCCCTGTTGAGGGTCTCCGGACCCCCGGCACTTGTTTCGGCTCCATCCCGCGCTCCCTCTGCACTGGGTCAGGCTTCCACCATCCGGCCCTTGGGACAGCCCGCTTCTGTGCCCCAAGCTGTTCCCCCGGAACAGGTTACTGCATGCGAGGAGTCCTCTGACAGCCCCCCAGAGGATGTTCCCCGCAAGCATACATGCAAAAGGAGGCATATTGACTCCCCCGAGTCTCTCACAGAAGACACGGATTTGGAGGAAGGGGAAGGCTCCCCACGGTCACCCCCCGAGGATGTCTCATTTGGAGACATCATGGAAATGCTCTGCATAAGGGGTGGTCTGCCCAAGTCTTCCTCGGACGAGTCCGTGTTCTTGGAGGCATTTGAAGCGGGCCCGTCTACCTCTTGGGTGTCCCCTCCTGCCGACCCCCTGGTGGACCTGATTACCACCAGGGCGTGGAAGGAACCGGACACCGTGGAGCCAATCCCTAAGAGGCCCGACCGGATCCTCAGTCCACCGGCTGACCGTGCCCATTGGAGTAAGGGGCCTCCGGTAGATGCCATGTTGACGGCGGCGGCCACCAAGAGGGAACTTGCTCAGGAGAGTCCCTCAGTCCATCCCCCGAGCAAGGAGTCTCGGATGATGGACTGCTTGGGGAAGCGGATGTTTAGTTCAGCGACCTTCTCGGTAAGGGTGCTGAACTACCTGGCACACGTGATTAGGATGCAGCGCGATCTTATTAAAGATTACGCTGCATCTCCCCCAGAGTCCATGTCGGAGGAGGACAAAGTGCTGCACTCCACCCGCATGGCCACTCTTAGATCAGTTACCAATACCTCTATGCGGCTTCTTTCCCATGCTACGGAAGGCGCCGCTAGAGCCGCAGGGGCAGGTCTAGTCACTAGACGTCAGGCCTGGCTCCGTCATTGCGATTTCTCAGAGCCCTTCAAAGCGTCGTTTGCGAATGCCCCCTTTGATGGTTCTGCCCTCTTTGGCAAAACCGTTTGCGACACTTTGACCCAGAGCGAGAAGGACGGGAAGAAGCTGTCTGCCGTCGGAATCCGCTTCTCTGCACCCCAGAGGCCCTATTCTAGGAACCAAAAGGGTCAGAAGAAGATGTGGTTCCGGAAGTCGCAGCAATCCCAGCCTGCTCCGGACAACCAGTCCTTCCGTGGCAGAGGAGGACAGGGAGGACGCCGCCCTAGAGGCAGAGGGGCTCCCAGCAACTTCGGGTCCAGAGAACCTTTCTCTGAACGGCCCGCGCAGCAACCCTGAGGGGTTGCCCGGCTGCTCCACTCTGGAGGCAGTCGGGGGACGTTTTTCAGAGCACCTAGCGGCATGGGAGTCCATAACATCAGACCGCTGGGTTCTCCAGATCATATCCAGAGGATACCGCATCCCATTTCGTCACTTACCAAAATTGAAGTCCCTCCTAGACGTTCCACCCGGTCAACGGGAGGCCGCTTTGGCAGAAATTGGCCATCTGCTAAAGAAAAGAGCCATCCAGCCCGTCCCCCCAGACCAGATCGGATCAGGGTTCTACTCCAGGTTCTTTTTAGTGCCAAAAAAGACGGGGGACCTAAGACCAATTTTAGACCTTTCTCTCTTGAACCTGGCAGTTCCCAAGGAGAAGTTCCGAATGGTCACTCTGCAATCTGTTCTCCCCCTTCTGGCAGAAAATCACTGGATGTGCTCTATAGACCTCAAGGATGCGTACTACCATATACTAATGGACAGGCGTTCCAGGAAGTTTCTCCGCTTCCGGCTGAGAGCCAGTCACTACCAGTTCCGGGTCCTTCCCTTTGGTCTCACCACAGCCCCCAGGGTGTTCACCAAAGTATTAGCAGTGGTAGCGGCCCACCTGAGGCTTCAGGGGGTGCAAGTCTTTCCCTACCTGGACGACTGGCTCCTTACCGCCCCAACAAGGCATCTACTACTATTGGCGCGAGACTCCTTTCTCCATCTTGCTCCCAGTCTGGGCATCACTATAAATACAAAAAAATCCAACCTAGCACCCACACAGCTCATAGATTTCATAGGGGCCAGGTTAGACACAAGGAGCTTAAAAGCCTTCCTCACTGCAGACAGAGTTCAAAATCTGCAGTTCCAGGTGCGGGCCATTCTCCACTCAAGTTCAGTTCCGGCGGAGTTGGTCCTGAGGGCTCTAGGGTCCATGGCGTCTGCTATAGCACTTCTTCCTCTCGCCAGGCTCAATATGCGCATCCTCCAGTGGACTCTCTTAGTACAGTGGTCGTACCTTGTTCTTCCTATGCATCATCCCATTGCGATCAGCAAGGCTTGCAAGCGGTCCCTCCTGTGGTGGCTTCACTCTCCAGATCTCCACGGAGGCCGCCCATTTTGTGCTTCTCCCCCTCTCGCCACGGTGACCACGGATGCCTCCCGCCTTGGGTGGGGGGGCATTTTGCAGGCCGGACCGTCCAAGGCACGTGGAACGATTCAGAGACCTTACTGCATATCAACGTTCTAGAGATGAGAGCAGTGCTCCTAGCGTTGCTAGCACTTCAGGACTTTCTTCCCTTGGGAACAATTGCGATTCAATCGGACAACATGTCGGTTGTCTGGTATATCAACAAGCAAGGAGGAACCAGGTCTTACCCTCTTTGTCGAGAAGCCATGAGAGTTTGGGAATGGGCAATCTCCACCAACCGCTTTCTCATAGCAACGCACATTCCGGGTCGGTCCAACATCCTGGCGGACAAGCTCAGTCGCACCATTCTGACCCCTTACGAGTGGTCTCTCAATACTCAAGTAGCGGACGCATATTCGCACGGTGGGGAACTCCTTCATGCGATCTTTTGCCTCCCCTCAAACACCAAGTGCGACAGTTTTTCGCTCTGATACCTCCTCCAGGAGGTTCCCAAGAGACGCTCTGGTGCATGCTTGGCCACCCGGTCTTCTGTATGCTTATCCCCCTGCCTCTGATGCTCCAAGTTCTTCAGAAAGCCTCTCGGGTGGGGTGCAGAATGATTCTCATTGCTCCGTTTGGCCTCGACAGATCTGGTTCCCCTTCCTAAGGTCTCACTCGGTGAATCCCCTTGGATTCTAGATCCCATTCGGATCTGATATCTCATCCATCCCGCCTATCTCCTCCGAACCTGGACAACCTGAAGCTGACCGCTTGGCTGCTCCAGTTCCACTCTTGATCAGGACTCGGTATTTCGTCCCCTGTTAAGGCGATCCTGGTGGCAGCTCATAAACCGTCCACTAGGAAAGTCTACCGTAGCAAGTGGAAGCGGTTTTCTTTGTGGGCGGAGCGGCAAGGCCTGAACCCCTTCACAGTTCCTCTCCCTTTAGTGCTTGATTTCTTAACCACTCTTTTTAACGATGGTGCCAGCAGTTCCACAGTCAAAGTACAACTTGCGGCAATTTCACATTATCACATTGGTCATGACTCCAGTCCACTCATGTCGGCCAAGTTGTGTAAAATTTTCCTTAAAGGTACATTCCTTCTCAGGCCCCTGTAAAACAAGCGGTTCCTCCTGGGACCTTTCCTTAGTTCTCCAGGCCTTGACCGCCCTTGAACCGGGGGCTACGGTAGATCTCAAATTCTTGTCGTTCAAGACTGCCTTCTTAGTAGCCATTACTTCGGCCAAGAGAGTTTCAGAGCTCCAAGCATTATCAGCTAAACCTCCTTACTTGGTCTTTCATCCGGACCGTGTTTACCTCAGGACCAACCCGTCCTTTCTTCCTAAAGTAGCTTCTGAAGCAAACATTAATCAATGCATTAACCTCCCTGTTTTCTTTCCTAAATATGAAAACAAAGGTGAATACAAGCTTCACTCCTTAGATGTTCACAGGCAACTTAGATTTTATTTAAACAGAACGGCTGGTCATAGGCAATCCGACCAGTTGTTCATTTCCTTTGCTAAATTTAATTTGGGCAAGCCAATTTATAAAGTCTCTCTGTCTCGCTGGATTTCACAATGTATCTTATTGGCTTATCAAGCTTCAGGAAGGCCCGCACCGGAGGGTGTACACGCCCATTCAACCCGGTCAGTCTCTACCTCGGCAGCCTTTAAGGCTAGGATTCCTCTAGATGATATTTGTGCAGCAGCCACGTGGGCTTCATCTCATACTTTTATTTCCCACTACAAGTTGGATCTTGCATCTAGGGGTAGAGCATCATTTGGCTCCGCGGTGCTCCGGAATATCCTTCCATGATGGCCGCCCAAGATTCAGGTAGCTGGGGACTCTGTCCCACAGGTTGCAGACAAATGAATCTCCTACTTCAGATTTAGAAGTTATGTACTCACCATAACGTTCCATCTGAGTAGGTGTATTCATTTGTCTGCAACCATCCCGCCCTCCTATCCCCCTGGCCTTTCAGTTTCCTGCATATGGTGTGTTACCCTTTTCAGGGTGTTCTTGCTGTTGGCAAACTCGATCTGAGGTCATGAGGGTGGAGCAGGGCATTTTGGGTGAGGGGAGGAGCTGAGAGCTTGGATCCATAGCTGGTAAACCATGCCGGTTCGGATCCGATATCGGATCCATAACCCACAGGTTGCAGACAAATGAATACACCTACTCAGATGGAACGTTATGGTGAGTACATAACTTCTAATTCTCAACCCCCCGGACAAAAGACCCAGAGTGGAGGAAGAATCCCCCTCCTCGGACCAGGCCTCCATTATTTCAGAACATTCTGAAGACCAGGAACATTCTTACTCCCCTTTTGAAGATTCTAATGCAGAGGAGTCCATTCCCTCTGTCTCCCCCCCTGAGGATTACTCTTTTGGGGAAACCTTACATACCTTGAGGGAACACTTCCACTGGGAAGGCCAAGAGTACTCAGACTCCAAGAAAAGGCTTAGGGATTTCCTCTTGCTCCCTCAGCACAGGCCTCTGGCTATACCTCCTGTCTTAGACATTCTAGATGACGTGTATTCGGAGGCCTGCCTTAACCCAGATTCTTTATCTCCGGCTCCAGTCAAGCCTGACCGGTATTACCGGGTTCCTGACTCACACCATTTCCTATACAAAAGCCATGCGGCTGACCCAGAAACTATATCACAGGGTCCCAAGGGAATTAAGGCCTCCACTGCTAAAAATCCATTACCTTCAGAGAGAGATTCCTGAGCTTTAGAGAGGTGGGAGGAAAAGTTTTACACCTCGGCCACCTTAACCATGAGGGCATTAAACTGTCAGTTCCATATGTTAAAGTACCAACAATTTCTGTTATCACAGTTGAGAAACAAAATGTCACAACCTGAACAACCAGACTTGAAGGAGTTGCAGGATTTGATACATAGTGCAGAACAAGTGGGTAAACATACCTTGCAATGTGGTTTTGATGCTTTAGAGGCCTCATGTAGAGCTACTGTTACAGGATCAGTCATACGTAGACATGTCTGGCTCAAAGAGCAAACCTTACCAGATCATGTCAAAGCTAAATTACTAGATGCCCCTCTGCAAAAAGATGTATTGTTTGGTGTTAAAGCTGATTAAGTTTTAAAGAAAATGGAGGAAAAGGCAAAATCAATGCAAACAGTAAAAGATTTCCTACAGTTACAACCTCCACGTTTCAGTAGAAATTGGCCTTCCAAAAATTGGTCCTTTCCAGCCACGGACAGACCCCAAAGAGGTAGATACAGGCGCCCGAGGGGCAGAGGGCAATCTCAAGGATCATTCAGAGGCAGACAATGGCAAGCACCCACACAAAGAGGTGGTGAGGATAGTTCACAGCCATTCAGAAAGCAGAACTAATGACTTTCCCCTTTGCATGCCAAGCAAGGCTCAAATGGCAGCACCTTTAGGCAGAAAACTGGCATTATTTTCGAAAAATTGGCATATTGTCACAAAAGACAAATGGATTCCGGACATTATAGACAGAGGCTACAGATTTCACTTTCACACCCTTCCAAAAATGAGAGGCATGCCAAACCTGCCACACAATCAAAGGGCAGAGGCACAAAAACAAATTTCAGATCTCATGGACATGAAAGCTATTCAAGAGGTACCTGTACAAGAACAGGGTCAAGGTTTTTATTCCAGACTATTCCTGGTACCAAGGAAGGGAAAAGATTGGAGACCTATTTTAGACCTATCCATCCTAGACAGATTTTTACTCGTGCCAAAATTCAAGATGCTCACATTACAGCAGCTTCATCCAATGCTGGGCAAGGAGTCCTGGCTGGTAACATTGGACCTCAAGGAGGCATACCTGCATGTCCCAATCAGACAAGATTGCAGAAGATACCTCAGATTTCTTGCAGGTTCAACCCATTATCAATTCTCTGCATTGCCCTTTGGCTTATCTACTGCGCCCAGAGTGTTCACGAAATGCCTGGCATCAGTAATCGCCTACTGCAGACTTCAAGGGATACAAATATACCCATATCTGGACGACTGCCTGATCCAAGCGGACAGCAAGCACATACTTATGAAACATCTGGCATTTGTAATAATGTTGTTGAACTCTCTGGGATACACAGTCAACAAAAAGAAATCAAGGCTAATACCCTCTCAAACAATAATTTTCGTGGGTGCCAGCTTGGATACAAGCACCCAGATGGCCTACCTCACGCCAGAGAAACAAGGGCAACTAACTCAATACTTCAGAAAACTGGCAACTTTCACCAGGCTGACTGCAAGGAAAATCCTGCAGGCTCTGGGATTCATGGCATCTTGCATCCTACTAATCCCATGTGCAAAGCTGCATATGAGGAAACTTCAATGGTACCTAAAAAACCTATGGTCTCAACACAGCCACAGTTTGGAAACAATAATACCACTAATTCCATGTCTTCAAAAGGAATTTCTGTGGTGGGTGCATTCAGGGCAAATGGTCCCAAAAAGAAAAGCACCTACACATCAATCAGAAGGAAATGCTAGCAGTAATAAATGCTATTATAGCTTTCAAAGACATACTGCATCCAGGCCAGCTATTGATAAGGACGGACAACACCACAGTAATGTGGTACATAAACAAACAGGGGGGTACCCATTCATACCCCCTATGCAGGCAAGCCATGTCTCTTTGGAACATGGCTCTGGAATTACAAATCGAACTTCAAGCACAGTACCTGCCAGGCAAGGAAAACACACTGGCAGACAACCTAAGCAGAAATATGACAGATCCACATGAATGGAAGTTGCATCCTCAAGTTTTCACAAAGATAACTCAAGCATGGGGAAGGCCAGACATAGATCTCTTTGCCTCCCACAGAAATCACCAATTGGCAAAATTCTGCTCAAGGACCTTTCATCCACAGGCCTGGAAAGTGGACGCACTCTCCTTCAGTTGGGCAACAATGACAGTTTATGCCTTTCCACCTCTTCCTCTGCTGCCCAAAGTTCTATTAAAAACCAGAGCAGACAGACCAAAGATGATTCTTATTGCTCCAGACTGGCCAAGACAACACTGGTACCCACTCCTGAAAAGCCTGACACATTCCCCACCATGGATCCTGCCTCTAATGCCTCTTCTACTGACTCAGCACAACTTCAAAACTCTTCACAGTCAGCTGAAAACACTCAATCTAGCCGCATGGAAAATTCCTTAAATTCACAACAGGCCCTACTCTCCAAGGAGGTGCAGGATGTCATTTTGGAGGCCAGGAGACCTTCTACAAGAAAAGCCTACTCTGCAAAATGGAAACGGTTTTGTGCCTGGAATGAGAAAAAGGGTCAGAATCCTGGAATACTGAATTTACCCCAAATATTACAGTACCTAGCTGAGATGCTAAGCAATGGACTTTCATTCTCCTCCATCAAAATCCATGCCTCAGCCATTTCTGCAGAATACAACACCGATCCTCCTTTATTCTCTCACCCCCTCTTAAGACAGTTCCTCAGAGGGGCTAAGAATATAACCCCCCCCCAAGGAAACAACCAGTACCTGCTTGGGACCTCAATTTTATACTAAAAAAAACTGACCTTGCCTCCTTTTGAGCCAGCTGTTTCAACAGAACTGCAATACTTGTTTTGGAAAACAGCCTTCCTCCTGGCAATCACTTCAGCTCGCAGGGTTTCGGAACTACAAGCCCTCATGGCTGTGCAGCCTTTCATCATTTTCCATCAGGACAGAGTTACCTTACGAACCAATCCGTCCTTTATGTCAAAGGTAGTATCCAGGGTAGCCTTGAATCAGGCTATCCACTTACCTACCTTTTACCCTAATCCTCAAAATAAAGGGGAAAGACTACTACATTCCTTGGACATTCACAGACAGCTGCGTTATTATTTGGACAGAACAAAGCCTTTCAGAAAATCAGAGCAACTCTTTGTGTCCTATGCTGCAGGAGCTCAAGGGAAGCCTATTTCCAAACAGACAATCTCAAAGTGGATAGCCCACTGCATACGCTTTTGTTACTCTTTTCATGGTAAATCTGTACCTGCAGGCATCAGATCTCACTCCACAAGTGCCATAGCTACCTCTGCAGCTTTCCTCAGGGGGGTTCCTACCAAAGATATTTTGGAAGCAGCCACTTGGAGTTCCGTACATACCTTCTCCAAGCACTATCACCTACCATTATACTCCAAATCTAGAGCAGGCTTTGCCACTGCAGTCTTGCAGGGCATCCTGGCTCCTCCTAGTTCCACCTAGCGCCTACCACCATCCTGGCTCCTCCTAGTTCCACCTAGTGCCTACCACCCCTTTTTTAGCTTTGGGATTCTACCCATCTGTTATGACTGCAGCTGTATGCACGATGAACATAGTACAGTTTTGTACCTACCATAAATGTAGATGTTCGAGTGCTAATACAGCTGCAGTCCAGGTTTCCCTCCCTCCTTCCCCTCTTGGGACAGGCCTAACGGCTAACACCTCCTCATACAACCTGATTAGGGTATTCTTTTATGGTGTATTTGCTTGCAACTACTGTTTTCTGATTATATTGCATTGCATTATTACATAATTTTATGTATTGCCTTCCTTCTGGGGGCACCTGGCATCTGGGGCAAGAAAAACTGAAGAAAATGGCGTCGGCTGCATCTTTTATACCCCCGCCGCACTGACGTCAGGGAGGAAGCGACGACAACCGACGCCGGACCTTGACTTTGGAATTCGGCCGACCGAGGACCCGCCTGACGGCAGGAAAGCCCATCTGTTATGACTGCAGCTGTATTAGCACTCGAACATCTACATTTATGGTAGGTACAAAACTGTACTTTCCGTGACGTCAGGTAGTCAGGGATATAAAGCATGCAGCCGACGCCATTACATCAGTCTTTCTTGCCGTGAGGTGCCTGAAGCAGTTCGCAAGTGCCAGTCGTCCGACTCCTGAAATTTTCATTTTCAAGTTTCAGAACCGAAGTCTTCAACTAAAGCTAAGTATCCCGTTGGGGAAACCTTTTCTTGCTCTAACCCAATGTCAGTAAAAGTCAATAATTGTATTTCTTGTGGAAAGCAAATACCTCATAAAGATTTTCATTCCTGCTGTATTCCCTGCCTAGGCCCTGACCACGACATACCTCGCTGTCGGTTTTGTAACTTATTTAAACAACAAACTATTCGTCGTTGATATATTTACGCTTCTAAATATTTTGGTACTCTGTTCAGTTATCCACATATGGCTTCGGTAAGCCACCCGACTACCGACATTCCGAAAAAATGCAAAGATAAAGACAGCGACAGGCCGCCTAGGTCCAAAGCTGCCGACAACGCTTCTCCTAAGCTAGTTGCCAGTTCGCCAGTACTCAGTGAGGCGCTTTCGCAGCCCCTGACACCCGCTACTTCAGACTCGCAGGCCTCTACTGAGACCCATTTGGAGTCCGGTATGCCGCGAGATGCTTCAACTGTGGAACATGCGGATGTCTCTACCTTGGATGGGTCCGGAGCCGCTGTGCAGGCACTGGCTTCTGAGGGTGTATTCAGGCCTACTGACTTGCATATTAAACCAACGCCATCTTTTTCTTCAAGGCCTAAAACTCGATCCATGCCTAGAAAACTGATGCCCAGACCACATGGTCAGGCCTCTATGCTGAAAAAACAAATGATAAGAATGGCTGAAGACCTTATTACTTTAATCAGGGGAAGCCAACCTTCCTCCCCCAAGAGACCCAGGACTGAATTTGCTTATGATTCTTCTGATCAGGATTTTGAAATTTCTGTTTCCTCTGATGACCAGAATTTACCCTTATCTACCTATGAGTATTCTGATGCAGAGGACTGTATTCACTCTGCTTCCCCTCCAGAGGATTTCTCTTTTGGTGAAACCTTGCATACTCTTAGGGAGCATTTTCGCCAGGAAAGCCAGGATTACTCTGATTCTAAAAAGAGGCTTCTTGATTTCTTACTCCTGTCCCAACACAGGCCTTTAGCTATCTCCCTGTACTGGACATGGTTGATGATGCCTTTTCAGAGTCTAGCTTGGCCCCTGACTCCTTACCTCCTGCTCCCAGAAAACCAGATTGATATTACAGGGTTCCTGACTCTCACAAGTTCCTCTTTAAAAATCCTACTGCGGATCCTGAGACCATTTCACAGGGACCCAAGGGCATTAAGGCTGCTTCTGCCAAAAATCCTACCCCCTCTGATAGAGATTCCAGGGCGCTGGATAGATGGGGTAAGAAGTTGTACACATCTGCAACCTTGGCAATTAGGGCTTTAAACTGCCAGTTTCATATATTGATTCCTGACTGTGCTGAAAGTAAGGATTTAATGCATTCTGCTGAACAAGTTGGAAAACATATTTTGCAATGTGGTTTTGATTCACTAGAGGCATCTTGCAGGACTGCTGTCACTGGGTCTGTACCTAGAAGGCATGCTTGGCTTAAAGAGCAATCTTTGCCAGATCATGATAAAGCTAAATTGCTGGATGCTCCCTTAAACCAGGACCGCCTGTTTGGCTACAAAGCAGAAGTACTTAAAAAGATGGAGGAAAAAGCTAAATCTATGCAAACTGTTAAAAGATTTCCTGCAAGTACAGCCTCTAAGATTTAGTAGGCATTTGCCCTGTAAGAATTGGTCCTTTCCTGCCTCTTCCAGGCCTTCTCAGTCCAAACCCAGAAGCAGCAGAATACCCAGGCTTCAGTTCCAAGGTACGCACAGGACTAAGCAGTGGGGGGGGGGGGGGCTCCTCCCACTTCCAAACCAGGGAGTAGTAAGACTCCCCCTATAGTAAACTGTCTCAATGACTTAACTTTTAAACTTCCAAGCCCTTCTCAACTGACTGCCCCTGTAGGGGGAAAGATTGCTTTGCAGGCAAAAAACTGGGAACTTGTTACCCAGGACAAATGGGTTTTAAATATAGTTTCCCAAGGATACAGATTCAACTTCAATACTTTACCAACCCCAAACGGTTGGCCAGATCTACCCCCAAATCAGTGGGCAGAGACTCAAAAGCAAGTTCTCTCTCTAAGTATAAGGGCTATTCAAACTGTCCCAGAAGAGGAAAAGGGGACAAGGTTTCTACTCAATATTTTTCCTGGCACCCAGAAAAGACAACTCATGGCGCCCTATCCTGGACCTTTCTATCCTAAACACCTTTTTCGTGATTCCAAAATTGAAGATGCTAACGCTTCCCTTGATGGGCAAAGATGCCTGGTTGGCAACACTGGATTTAAACGAAGCCTACCTGCACATCCCAATCAGGGAATCTTGCAGAAGATACCTATGCTTCAAAGCAGGCTGCATGCATTATCAGATGTTCTTCGTGTTTCACTGTTGCAGTCATTACATTTGGATAATCTGCTGGCAGGTTGCCCTCAGTCCTGAATAACAAAGTCTTGGGTCCTGCGTCAGTTGCTGTTTCCTCTTCCATGATGTCAGGTCGTCAGGGGTATAAAACATGCAGCCGACGCCATTTTATTCAGTCTTTCTTGCCGCGCAGTGCCCGAAGCAGAAGCGGTTCGCACGTGCCAGTTGGCCGACTCCTGAAATTTTCGCTTTCGAGTTTCAGAACCATAGTCTTCAACTAAAGCTAAGTACCCCGTTGAGGAAACTTTTTCTTGCTCCTTACCGATGTCAGTAAAAGTTAATAATTGCATTACTTGTGGGAAGCAAATACCTCATAAGGATTTTCATTTGTACTGTATTCCTTGCCTAGGCCCAGCTCAATAACGTGCCTTGCTGTCAGTTTTGTGCTAGATTTAACCAACGCACTATTAACTCATTCACTCCGGAGCAGCTCAGAAAAAGCTGCCTGCTTAATTCCACCATAGGAACAACAGTGCAGCCTGAGCTCATTTTCAGAAAATCCATTTGTAATACTATACAGAAGACAAATGTTCATAACTCTTCAACTACAAGAGATACACTAAAAATGTAAACACGAAAGTTGTTCAGCAGACACTGACCTTTCCAACAGTGTAATTGTTGATAGTGCATATCAAAGTCATTATTAAATATTTGGCAAGGAATGCTGATATTGTGCATATTTTTTACCTTTTTGGAAAAGCAAAGCACAATATATTGGTCTATGTACCATGCAGACCCATACGATTTGAATTTAATTTATTAGTATGAATGTCAGCTTTAAAATGATACCTTAACCATTACTGTGTGATGCTCCTTTCATGAGATATTCACAGAAATATGGTTAATATATTATTTCTCATAATTGATAAATAAACAAAGCATAATATCTCATCACCTGTAACAGACAGAGCCTACATATCAGTGTAGGAGTTGTGCATCTGAATGTCAGCTTCAAAATGATGCATCATTTGTGTGATTACCATGCTCCCTCGCAAAGATATGGGCATAATAATGAGAAGTATTGTAAATGTATAATTTTCATATTTGTACAAGACTAAACAAACTGTGATATCTGTACGTGTGTACAGTGCAGAGTCACAGTTCTTTTACCATGTTTTAAGGACTAACACGGTCTTCAAAATTAGGTATGATGCTCCCTTGCAAAGTTATTTACCAAAATATGAAAAAAAATCATAATTTCCATAACCTAAGTCCGAAACAAACTTTGATATCTGCCTATGAGTACAACATACAGGCACCATTCTTTTACCATGTTAGAACTATAAATAATCTTTTCAAAATGAGGTATTACTTAGCACATTCAAATGCTCCCTTGCAAAGTTATTTACCAAAATATGAAACAAAATCATAATTTCTATAACCTAAGTCCCAAACAAGCTTTGATATCTGCACGTGTCAGACATACAGGCACAATTATTTTACCATGCTGGAACCAGCCATACTTTCTTCAAAAATGAGATATTACTTGGCACATTCAGATGCTCCCTTGCAAAGTTATTTACCAAAATATGAAAAAAAAATCATAATTTTCGTAACAGTTATTTGCCAAGCTCAGAGAAATGAATTTTACACAACACATTTCATAATAGTGTTTTACTTACTATACTGGTCCAACTTGGTCATGGGTGTTTTCCATTCTTCTCACAAGCTGCATGTTAGCAATATTGCATGGCTCTCCTCACGCCATTGTGGAGGTTGGTCAAGAACAACGCAATGCCCTCCTCAGTCAGGTGAATGCCATCCCTTCTGAACAGGTGAACATCTTCCGCGGTGATGCCATTATGGCAGATTGTAGATCCACCGACCCTGTGCATCAAGCCATGCATGAACGCATTCTGTAAACATCTGAACAGCAGAAGGCAGTCTTACCTTACCTGAAATAAAGCTTGGGTGGACACGGACAAGGGTGCACAGCAAGGACACATGTAAAGAGAAAAAGCAGGGTAAGGACCGCCGCTCCACTAATATGCCAAGGACAGGCATGGGGCTCCAGATGTTGGTTATTTCTAGTGTCCCATAGCTGTGCTGGCTGCTTACTCAGACTGCTGATACCACTATGGTCTCATGACCTCCTTCAGTGTCAGCAGTCTGCCTTTTCTCTTTGCATGTGCCCATTCAGCAATGGACCTAAGGGATGAGGGACTGTAGTAACTAATTGCTGACCTGACCTTCATGCATTTACTACCCTCACCTACATACATTGACTACACCTGAAGGGAGGGAGACTGAGTGGAGAGCTACATCAGGGCAATATGTCAAAAGACCAAGACTGACGCAGGCTGTGTCTTTTTGCATATGTCCTTTCTCAGAGGGAAACATTACATCACAGTGGCACACCCAAGCCCATGTTTACCTAGGACAGCAGCACTATGGGACTGAGCTGAAGAGTCTCCAAGTTCCCAACTGCGATCCAGGTGGATCACAAGATCCATGCTGGCTGGGTATGCCCCCCGCGATGCACCCACCAACCTAAGAGCAGTTGGCAAAAAGACTGAAGAGGGACCTTCCTGGCATTGGTGCTGAAGGGCTTAGCTGCTAACTGACATGGAGGCACAGAAAGGGCACATGTACACTGAAAAAACAGGTGAGGCACTCTGCTTTACCTCTGCCTTTTCCATTTACATGTGTCCTTTCGGCAATGGCCATTAGGAGTGGAAGGGAGGAGCTAATGTAAACCCTGTTACCCTGACCTACATAAATTGACTACACCTGAAGGGAGGGAGACTGAGTGGACAGCTACATCAAGGCAACATGTCAAAAGACCAAGACTGTTCCTTGTTTGCTGATGTAGCAAACCACGGACATATTGTCCGTTCAGATAGCAATTATCCATAGAGGAAGGAGATCTGAAAGGCCTGCAACTCTAAAATGATCATTCTCTTCCCCAAGACATTTATATGCATGTTGGTCTCTTCTGGGAACCATATAACCACAATGAGGACTTTACTGTGTATTTCTAACAAATTGTAAAAATGATAGAAAGAAACTGGGGGGGGGGGCTTGAAATGACTCCACGAAGACAAAACCCCAAATCTGGCTTGTGCATTCATCAATGTGATAACGGCCTCTACTCAATAGTGACAGCTACTGAGAGTTTTAACTGAAAGTGATAATGACTCACTGCTATACTGGAACTGCACTTATTGTTAATGTGATAATGATCTGCATTTATACACTTGAAAGTTATGCATGCTCAGACACAGGTGATAATTGCTGCACATAACCTTTTGAGTAGGCATTCATTATAATTCAGTAGAAATAGTGTATCATTGTAATTCAGTAGAAATACTATAACACTTGGATATTACTGAGCCCTTCCTCCTACCACCTACTTTCCACACAGGACTGACAAAGCCAGGAAAAATGTCCAAAATATATGGTAGATGCATGCTGGTAGTAGTCAGCAAGTAATATCCTTTACCTCACTCAGACAACTACCTCAGCAGCCCTTCCAAGTATGCATAACAGCCAAAATGAAACATTCCTCCCTAATGGCCCCTTCATTAGTATATCCCAGCATACACTAGCTTTAAAATGAAACATTTGCTATGTGTGACCCCTTGAGTAGCATGTGCAAGCATGCACAAGAACCAGAATGAAACATTCCCCCCAATGACCCCTTCAGTAGCATGTCTGAGTATACACAATCATTAGAATGAAACATTTGCCACTCATCAAGGCAAATCTGCACAACCTATAGTACAAGTAACATATGACTCAGACCTTCACATATACAAACACGCAAGGTGCTCTGCTTGACATGTATGGGAAGTCTATTCCAGATATGTGCTTACTCAATAAGACACTTGTTGGAATTTAATCTCAACTGAAACCATATCTGTTGTGTAGTTGTTGTGCAACTATGAACATTGCTTACTTCCAGCATATCAAAGTCAGAAAGAATATACACTCAACAATTGAGAAGTGTGCCAGTTTTACTTTCTGTGAGGCAGTACAGGAATCACTCTGCAAGAAAAAAAAAAAAAAAAAAAAAAAACAGGTCACTTTTACAAAGCATCTTGTACTTCTCAGCTGCAAAGACATTGCCACAGAACAAGTCAGTATTTTAGGCAGCTTCATTCTCGGTTACCCCATGGTAGTAAAACCATTGCTTCATACAGCAACAAAAAGTAAAAAAAAAAAAAACTTAACAGGAAGAGATTGGTGACATACTGCTATACACTCATATCATCATCTTCTTTCGGCTGTTCCCATTAGGGGTCACCACAGCAGATCATCTGTTTCCATTTCTTCCTGTCCTCTGCATCTTGCTCTGTCACACCAACCACCTGCATGTCCTCTCTCACCACATCCATAAACCTTATCTTAGGCCTTCCTCTTTTCCTGTTACCTGGTAGCTTCATCCTTAGCATCTTTTTCCCAATATACTCAGCATCCCTCCTCAGCCCATGTCCAAACCAACATAATCTTGCCTCTCTGGCTTTGTCTCCAAGCCTTCCAACCTGGGCTGACCCTCTAATATACTTATTCCTAATCCTGTACACCCTCATCACACCTAGTGCAAATATTGACATCTTTAACTCTGCCACATCCAGCTCTAACTCCTGCCTTTTTGTCAATGCCACTTTCTCCAACCCATATAACATAGCTGGTCTCACTACCCTCTTGTAGACCTTCCCTTTCACTCTTACTGGTACTCGTCTGTCACAAATCACTCCTGACACTCTTCTCCACCCACTCCATCCTGCCTGTACTTTCTTCTTCACCTCTCTTCCACACTCACCATTACTCTGAACTATTGATCCCAAGTATTTAAACTCATCCACCTTCGCCAACTCTATTCCCTGCATCCTCACCATTCCTCTATTCTCCCTCTCATTCACACACATATTCTGTCTTAGTCCTGCTGACCTTCATTCCTCTTCTCTCTAGAGCATATCTCTCCAGGGTCGTCTCCACCTGTTCCCTACTCTCACTACAGATCAGAATGTCATCTGCAAACATTATAGTCCACGGGGACTTCTGTCTGATCTCGTCTGTCAACCTGTCCATCATCATTGCAAATAAGAAAGGGCTCAGAGCTGATCCTTGATGTAATCCCACCTCCACCTTAAACGCATTGGTCACTCCCTCCGCAGACCTCACCACTGTCACAATACCCTCATACATATCCTGTACCACTTTTACATACTTCTCTGACACTCCCAACTTCCTCATACAATACCACAACTCCTCTCTAGGCACCCTGTCATATGCTTTGTCTAAGTCTACAAAAACACAATGCAACTCCTTCTGACCTTTTCTGTACTTCTCCATCAAGACTCTCAGAGCAAATATAAATGTATAAAAGACAATGTGCAAATTACAAAACAGCCTGAGAGAATTCCCCCTGCAGTGGTCTGGGCATGGTCACAAAGACCGGACTACCCAATCTAGTCACATAACTCTAGTCTACGTCTACTACAATTTCTAACAAACTCTGCACTTAATGGTCAAAACACATGCGGAAATCATACAGTCAGTTTCAGGGACTGTAATGATGCAAAGTTAAACACAACACAAAAAGTGTCAAATACCAAGAATTACAAAATGATATTTAAACAGTCATTCGAAACATTGCAATGTAAATTCATAACAAGATCATGAAACCTGGTCATTATCGCTGATTTCACATCTTGCTCTATTTCCAACAATGAACGAGAAAAAAAACTGCTACTTTCCCTTTAGCACTCACTGTGCAACCTGGAAAAAAGTTCATAGGTAGGTACTAGGCTATCGGCCCTAGGGCCTATACAAGCCTAGCCAAAAAGGTACCCTGGCTTTTACCACCCAAGAAAATTATTTTTTTCCTGTGCCCCTGTCAACCAGAAACACAGAGGTGATCCTCGGCATGAATTTCCTATTTCCCATCCAATCATCAAGATGCCTTGTGAGGTACATACCAAAAGGGGCATTGTACTCTAAAATGGGTCTAATGAGTGATGAGTGGAGGGGAACAATGACCTCTTTTTTTCCTGAATGAGAAACCTTTTTTGATGAGGTGTGCCACATAGAAGGATTTCTTGACTACTGTGGTGATGTGATTATCAACGGAGAGACTACTGTCCACCTGTGTCCCAAGGTCTCTTATCACACTTTCAGTGTTAAGTAGAATACATCTATGTGGTAGCTCATGAGTACAGAGTTTTTACCAAAGGAGATGAAAATGCACTTTTTGACATTGAGATTGAGGCCATGGCTTTGACACCAGGCATCTCTCAGTGAAGCCCTTTTGTAGGATGTCCACATTGTTAGGAGTTTCAGTTAAGGCTCCTAGTTTGCAGTCATCTGCGAACTTCGTTAGCCAAAGACCTCCTGTGTTCACCTGTACTTCAGAAAAGTAGTAGATATCAAACAGGAGAGGACCCAGGACTGAACCCTGTGGTACTCCACTTGTCACTGGTCTGAAGTCAGATTTGGAGTCTGCTGCTTCCACAGTGTGGGTTCTGTCAGTGAGCCAGTTGGCAACCCATCTTGTGACATAGGAATCCATTCCCAGTTCAGTGAGTCTATCTATAATTCCAGAGTGGGGGATGGTGTCAAAAGGCTTGGTGAGATAATTGGCTTCGCTACCAGTGTCATTCCAAGGGGAGCCAGTATTTGTCAGCCTCGGATGACATGATTCACAGACCATGCTGCTTTGCCAGAGATGGTTTGCACCTGTAGCCACCAGGTTTTTGAATAAAGACGAAGGCATTAGCCAACTCATAGTACCCTTTCAGGCAGTCCCAAACCAACAAACCTGACAATTTAACAAATTCTTCTAATACCAACCCGAAGGTACTTCTGCTCAATGCTAGGAGTCGTAACAAGAAACTGCACTCAATGGAAGCTCTCCTCACCCTGAAGAATGCTGACATCTGTGCAGTTACAGACGTGGTTCAAGGCTGCAGAAAGCACCATGGCAGTGCAAGGCTACAATGTCAGTCTCACATTCAGACCATTCCCTGAAAAGAAAAATATGAAAGGAGGAAGTGCTTCCATTTACATAAACAATTACACAGCAAGATTGGTCAAGAGGGATGACTTACTTTTAGTACATCATGTCTAGCTGACCACATGCATAATTCCCCACCATATAACTGTTTTCATCAGATCATAAATCATTCTCCTTTAAAATAAATGTAATGGCAGAACTTTCAAACCCTAAAGAACTTTTCTAAGGCAAATTTACCATCTATAAAATGATAGCATTTAATTTTAATATTCCCGCAACCCTGAAAAATCCAAATCCTATGCATAAATATAAGTGAATGCCCTGTAATACCACTTAAACTGCACAGCAATGGCAGTATCTGATCGAATTAAACCAGTGTCTAGCCAGAACAAGTCACCCTGGTGGATAGAGTGGCATAAATAGATTATACAACAAAAGGAAGAAATTCCTGTCTAAAAGTAAGTGGGAGGGTGAACACAGAAAAATTCCGTTATCACCTCGACAGGCAAATTAGGGAAGTAGTCAAGTCCTCAAAAGGTAAATACGAAGCTAAAATAGCTTCCCAAGCAAAGGTCAACCACAGCATTTTTTAGTCATGTCCAAAATATTGAGGGAAACGCTCAATGTGCTGAGTTTGCTCTCTAATGCTGCAGACATGGCATTAATGGGCCCTGATGGAATACCAGGGTGCCTATTAAATAGCATGAATCATGACCTAGAGGAGCCACATGGATCTCTATTTAAACCACAGTCTCCAAACAGGCTTTGTCCCAGTACAGTGAAGGACAACAACAGTCTTCCCTCTACACAAGCGAAGGACCAATGAACCTATGAAACTACAGTCCCATAAGTCTGACTAGTTTCACATGAAAGGCTATGGAAAGCATAATCTTGGACCGGATTAACAACAACATAGGAAATCTCCAAACTCTAGTCCCAACCCAGTTAGGCTTCTTCAAAAGCAGGTACTGCTCTTTGAAAAGGTTACTAAGGCCATGGATGAGGGTAAGACAGTGCCGATTGTCTACCATGGCCTGGCCAGGGCATTTGACACAATGCCCCACTTAGGTATTATAGCCAAACCCACAAAACTGGACATAAACCTCCATGTTACCAGATGGAGAGCCAAAAACCTCCATGTCACCAGATGGATAGCCAAATGAATCATAGATAGGACAAATATTATTACAGTGGGAGACTCCACATCCAACAAGTGAGGAGTCACCAGTGGAGTACCGCAGGACTTGGTGCTGGGCCTCCTCCTATTTGGGATACATTTCTCAATATCATGTCAAATGTAGATGACCTTTGGCTGACCATGTCTGCGGATGCCTGCAACTAGAAGGCAATCACGGACCCCTTCTGATGTTGATATCCTACAGGAAGAAATGACAGACTAATGACTGGTGTCAGAGCCATGTCCTCAAACTAAATGCAAAGAAATGCATAATACTACCCTTTGGGAAATTAAATGCCCCTATAAATCTGCACCTTCCACAGTTACCAAATACTACTACTTTCTCCTCATACCTTCATGGTACCCTGTAAACAACATTTATGCAGGACCAGATTCTCTGCATAGTATTTCAGAAATGGACAGTTCAGCCAAGTACTGCATACAGTGGCGCCCGAAATATGAAAGCCTAGATTCTGCGGCATATACGTATTGGCACTTGCACCATCACCAGAGAAAGACTAAGAAAGAAACAGCAAGTAATGTGACACATAACTGCAGTAAACTTCATCACAGAAAATAAGCAAACTTTGCAATACAGAAATAAAAGCTACTCCAAATAACTCTCCACCACACTGCAGACCGCACCCCTACATTGCCACATGAGATAAATGGCTCAACATTCTTTTCCCAATTAATCCCTGGTAACTATGTCTTTCTTCCGGTTAGCATTGTTTACCAGAAAAAAATACAGCATACTTTCAACCTTGATCATATAATCCTTAAAGGGTACTTGACTTTCCTTAGGGTGACAATCCCATAATATAAGAAACCCTGCCAAAAAAAGCGAGCAGTCGGGTCGTGCCCCTAGAGTGTTTTGATCTATATTCCACTACATTCTAAAAAAACATGTTTACGGGAGGGATCTTTACGCCATCGAACACCTCAAATGTTAATTTCCAAACTATAACACGATGGGAGTCCAAGACGTAGCTGAAAAGGGGTCAACAGGCCAGTACACTTACCTAGTGAACAAACATAAACTAAATACAAATAAAATAACTAAATGAAAAGAAATTAACCAGCATTTAGACTGCAGATTAACAAAAAGTCCAGCGAGCTTGTATTTAACCATACTGGATAACAAGAATGCAAATGCTGTAATGCGTGATGCACACTGCAGTAGGATTATCAAAGAGACACATGCATTTCTGCTCAGCACGTACATTTGCACTCTAACATAACAAAGCACATACAATATAAAACAGTACTGCTATTATTCCCATTTCCCTTAACCAAACATATACCAAATAAAATAATCACCGCAAATAAATACATTCATCGGTCGCTCTTTCTATGCATTGCAATTCGTAGTGACTCCCTTCCTATATGACTGCAACAGTATCCAACTAACTGCTTCCCTAATTACTCCAACATATTACACCATATATATATATATATCAACTAAAAAAATATCACGTCAGTGGTTTAGTAGTGAAGTTAACTCCGAACATACTATACGTTTTAGCAGCAAGACAAGTCAAGAAACAAAATGCCCACAGCGCATCATTTAACAACTTTGCAAGACCCACTGCACATACTTGAGAGTTCTAAAATTATCACAAGGCTCAACTTTTAACAGTTTAGTCCTGCCTCCAGATTTGGACTGCTGTGCGGCTCCAACCATGCCCCCTTATTTAGTCTGCAACTTGCAGCCAAGATTTATCCTGCAATAGTAAACGGTCCTGCTTTTATGGGTGATTTATGACACAGCGAATGAGTGAAGCAATCAGGTCATACCTGGACATCCTCATTTTGCAGTTCATCAATCAGTACTGCAATGGGGTAAAGTGAATCATCTCCATCGGCGGCCGCCATGTTGCTCGTTTCTGTATTTAGTTAGACAGTTAGGTTTCACAGGAAAAAACTATGAAGACTAGCCTAATACGTCTCTATTAAGAATAAATAAAACCTAATGAAAAGCACTCTCGAGACAAAAAAAAAAATCTGTCCGTAACCATTATATGCTGATCGGACCGGAAATCCCTGATCACTGGCCCAAATTGATACGTTATACTGTGATACCAGCTCCCGATCCAAAAGAGCACTAGTTATTAAGACAAAGTAATTATTTAGAGAAGGTTTAAGCTGGAATGGAAGACCATCCAAAATCCTGTAACTAACATCCCCATTAGACTACGCTGTCTTTATCTCCTACAATAATAAAGGTAATTACTGTGCCTAATGAAGCATCCTCAGGAACTGAATGCTTTGCAGATTTTACAGTAATCTCGGGAATATTGTCATTTACATCAGTGATAATTTTTTAAAACAAAGTGTTTGTTAGGGCTCAGATGATAAATGCTGACTGAGTTGGTACCAAGTGTTGGCTTGGATTGCAAGAATCCAATTGGCTGCCACCACTTGCTTAATCACGAACTTTTAAAGTGGATTTTCTTTAAAAACTTCAATGTGAACTAAATGTAAAAACACGCTGAATCATAACTATATAAGGTAAATTAAACATTTAGTTACAATTTCAGCGTGTTTTACGTTCAGGTGAACTACAGATATATAGTACACTTTCTCTCGCTTGTGAAAGACACCCGGGGGTAACAGCTTTGAATTTGTATCTTCTCATGGCGTGATCAGGTTTAAGCACACAGGTGCCATAAGAAGGCACTCGGGGTTAATGAGTTAAGCATCAGTATATTTTTGCTTCTAAATATTTTGGATCAAGATTTAATTACCCTGAAATGTTCCCGGAGTTCACAAAAACTGCAAAGAAAGAGACAGACCGTCATTGTCCAAAACCGATGATGAAACTCCTAATAAGCCAGTCGCCAGTTCGCCGGTACTCAGTGAGGTGCTTTCGCAGCCCCTGATACCTGCTACTTTTGAGTCGCAGGCCTCTACCGAGACCCATGTGGAGTCTGGTATGCCGTGAGATTCTCAGAGTATTGAACCCGCAGATGTCTCTCCCTTGGATGGGTCCGGAGCAGCTGAGCAGCCACTGGCTTCTGAGGGTGTTTTCAGGCCTCAACATTTTTATATAAAACTGACGCCAGCCTCAAAAACAAGATCAAAAATGTCTTCTATGTCTAAAAAACTGACGCACGAGCCACGTGCTCAGGGCCCTATGCCTAAAAAACAGATTATCAAAATGGCTGAGGACTTAATTACCTTGATCAGGGGTTCCCAACTACCCCTGCTAAAAGGCCTAGGCAAGGCACTGATTATGAATCTTCAGATCAGGTTTCCATTTCTTCTGATTCGTCTTCTGATCAGGAATTTTCTATTCCACCCTATGACGATTCTGATGCAGAAGAATCCATCCCATCTGCATCTCCTCCTGAGGATTACTCTTTTGGGGAAACCTTGCATACTTTAAGGTAACATTTTCGCTGGGAGAGTCAGGATTTCTCTGACTCAAAAAAGTGGCTTAGGGATTTCCTTCTTCTGCCTCAGCATAGGCTTTTGGCAATACCTCCTGTATTAGACATTGTTGATGTGTTTTCAGAATCAAGCATGGCTCCTGATTCCCTACCTCTGGCTCCTAGTAAGCCAGACAGATATTACAGGGTTCCTGACTCCCACAAATCTCTATTCAAAAATCCTGCTGCTGATCCTGAGACTATCTCACAGGATCCCAAAGGTGTAAAGGCCTCTACAGCCAAAAATCCTACCCCCTCTAATAGAGATTCCAGGGCGCTGGATAGATAGGGAAAGAAGGTTTATACGTCTGCAACTTTGGCAATTAGGGCCTTAAACTGTCAGTTTCGTTTGCTTAAATATCAACAGCATGTTATGGGCTTATTGAAACAGAAAATTATGTTGATTTCTGATTGTGTGGAAAATAAAGAATAACAGGAATTATTGCATTCAGCAGAACAGGTTGGGAAAGCATACTTTGCAATATGGTTTTAATTCCTTGGAGGCCTCTTGCAGGGCCGCAGTAACTGGATCTGTGATTAGAAGGCATGCTTGGGTCAAGGAGCAAAATCTGCCTGATCATGTTAAAGCTAAATTGTTGGATGCCCCCCTTGCAGCATGATACTCTGTTTGGTAATAAGGCAGAAGAGGTTTTAAAGAAAATGGAAGACAAAGCTAAATATATGCAAACTGTAAAAGATTGCTTACAAGTGCACCCTCCCAGGTTCAGTAGGCACTGACCTACTAAAAACTGGACCTTTCCTGTGTCCAACAGAGCCTCTCAAGGCAAATCCAGGTGCTCAAAAGGCTCTACATACCAATCACAGGGTTCTTGCAGGTCAAAGCAATGGGGTGCCTCCACCTCCAAATCTGGAGGAAACGAAGCACAACCCTACAGTAAGCAGTCTCAATGACTTCCCTCTACCTTCACCAAGCTCTTATCTTTTGGCAGCCCCCTTGGGAGGAAAATTAGCACTTCATGCTCAAAATTGGCAGTTAATTACCCAGGACAAGTGGGTATTAAACATAGTATCCCAGGGATACAGATTTCATTTCCATACTTTGCCAATTCCAAATGGATGGCCATATCTGCCACAAAATCAGTGGGCAGAGGCTCAGAAACAAGTTATGTCCCTCATGGATGTGGGGGCTATTCAACCAGTGTCAGAAAAGGAAAAAGGACAAGGTTTTTATTCAAGGCTTTTCCTGGTATCCAGAAAAGACAATGCCTGGCATCCAATACTGGATTTATCGATTTTGAACACATTCCTGGACTTTCCAAAATTCAAAATGTTGACTTCACAACAGCTACTGCCTATGCTGGGGCAGGAATGCTTGGTTAGTGACTCTAGACTTGAGGCATACCTGCATATCCCAATAAGGGAATCGTGCAGAGATACCTCTGCTTCAAGCCAGGTTTTTTCCATTACCAATTCTCTGCACTGCCCTTTGGCTTATCTACTGTGCCCAGGGTCTTTACAAAGTGCCTGGCACCAGTAATTGCATTCTGCAGACAAGCATACAAATTTATCCTTATCTGGATGACTGTCTCATTCAAGCAGAGGGCAAGGACACTCTTCTTCAACATCTGGCATTTGTAAAAAGGCTTCTAACATGCCTAGGGTACACAATAAACGAAAAGAAATCCCAACTTGTACCCTCTCAAATAATTACATTCCTGGGTGCAAGCATGAATACAACTGCCCAGATGGCTTACCTCACGCCAGACAAACAAATCCAATTGATGACTTATTCAAACAAGTGGCCACAAAAACCCAGTTATCTGCAAGACAAATTCTGCAGGCCTTGGGGTTCATAGCTTCCTGCATTCTTCTAATTCCATATACAAGACTGCATATGAGGAAACTTCAGCGGTACCTAAAAAGCTTATGGAGTCAACATTGTCACAGCCTGGAAACAATGATTCCGATCATTCCTTGCCTGCAGCAAGAGTTCCTATGGTGGGCAGAGGCCTGCCACCAAAACAAGGGACTGTCATTCATTCCACCCCCTGCCACCCAAACTCTGACTACAGACACATCAGACTTTGCTTAGGGGGGCGCATTTGGCAGGGAGATGCATTCAGGGCGAATGGAGCCCAAATCAAATGCACCCGCATATCAACCAGAAAGAGATGCTAGCTGTACAGAATGCTCTGACAGCTTTCAAGGACTTTCTTCATCCAGGACAACTACTGATAAAGATAGACAACACCACAGTCGTGGTACATAAGCAGAGGGGTACTCATTCCTACCCCCTTTGCAGACTAACCATGGCCTTGTGGAACACAGCCTCGACTTACCAAATACATCTACAAGCTCAATTCCTGCCAGAAAAGCAAAGTACTCTGGCAGACGAACTAAGCAGAAATCTTATGGACCAACACGAATGGAAACTGGATCCGCAACTCTTCAGCATGTTGACACACAAATGGGGGAGCCCAGACATAGACCCTTTTGCCTCACCCCAAAACTATCAGTTGGACAAATTTTGCACAAGAATCCATCACAAAAAAACTTGGAATGTGGACGCTGTATCCTTCAGCTGGAAAAACCTATCAGTCTATGCTTTTTCCCCCTCTGCCTTTGCTCTCCAAGGTATTACTAAAAGTCAGACAGGAGAAACCAAAAATGATTCTGATTGCTCCAGACTGGCCTCGCCAACACTGGTACCCGCTCCTATGCAATATGTCACACCTTCCTCCGTGGTATCTGCCTCAGACACTTTATCTACTGTCTCAGCAGAACTTTCAAATTCTGTACACTAAGCTCCAAACTCTGAATCTTGCAGCATGGCTGATCAACTAATTTCACAAGTTACATCTCTCAGCAAACCTGTGATGGATATCATTTTGGAGGCTAGAAAGCCTAGCACTAGAAAATCTTATGCTGATAAATGGAAAAGATTCTGTGCCTGGAATCAGGTACAAAGAATAAGCATGGAAATGCCCAATATTCCTCAGATTCTGCAATATTTAACTGAGATGCTTCACAAGGGCTTATCCTTCTCTTCCATAAAAATCCACGCCTCTGCCATTTCAGCTCATTACAACACAGAGCCTCCCCTCTACTCTCATCCCCTGCTAAAGCAGCATCTCAGAGGGGCCAAAAATTTAATACCTCCTAGGAGAGCATCAACTCCTGCATGAGACCTCAGTTTTGTGTTGAATAAAACTCACCCTGCTTCCTTTTGAGCCAGCTGCTACTGCAGTCATAAAATTTCTCTCTTGGAAGACCGCTTTTCCTTTAGCAGTCACTTCAGCTAGAAGGATCTCAGAACTACAGGCTCTCATGGCAGTGGAGCCTTTTATTTTCTACCCAGACAGGGTAGCGCTCAGGACCAATCCATCCTTTATGCCTAAAGTGGTATCCAGTGTGGCTCTTAATCAGACCAGTCATCTGCCAACTTTTTTCCCAAATCTACAGAACGGGGGGGGGGGGGACTCTGCATTCATTGGATGTACACAGACAAGCAACTACTGGTGGCATTTGCTGCAGGGGCAGAGGGAAAGGCTATCTCAAAGCAGACAATTTCAAAATGGATAAGCCATTGTATTCGTTTCTGCTGCATACATCATGGTAAACCTGTCCCCAAGGGGATCAGATCCCATTTCACCAGGGCTGCATCTACTTCTGCAGCCTTTCTCAAAGGGGTTCCTACCAGAGACATTCTAGAGGCTGCTACCCTGGAGCTCAGTTCATACGTTCACCAAGCATTACCATTTACCTCTCTTTTCTAAATCCAGAGCAGGCTTTGCCACTGCTGTACTGCAGGGCCTTATAGCTGCTCCTAATGTTGTATAATTCCATTCTCCCAACCATAGCTTTGGGATTCTACCCAAATGTAATGACTGCAGCAGTGAAACACGAAGAACTTAGTACAGTTGTGTACACTTACCATAAATGTAGATGTTTGAGTGTATTCACTGTTTCAGTCCTGGTTACCCACCCAGCAGCCTCCTACTTTTCCATTTGCTTTTATTTGGAGGTATATTTTTTGTGTTTTAAATTACACCCTATCAGTGGCAACGGGAGGGGGAAGCATGAAAGGACGTCCTATTGTGACTTGAAGAGACTTCAACCACCACTGGTGATCCTTCTTGCAGGAATTTGTTATAAGGATCATGTGACTCACTGGAAGTTCTTGGTAAGACCATTGCGTGAATAGAAGCTGTTGAAGGATTCTAATATGCATCCTTGCTAACGGGATTGCTAGAATAGCTGCCGCCATCAATCCAAGAACTTTCAATACCTCTGTACGTTCTCGGTCTTGTTCTATCTGATGTTACATGCTGCTCCATTGTATGGTACCCTATCGGCTCACATGTTTGTAGGGCCAAACACAAACGTGTCCCATACCACAGACAGGCATTGGACCACACTGCGTCATGACCCATTTTATGTAGGGTAGTGTGTGAGTGGCACATAGGATGGTGTTTATCAGACAGTCCATATAGTGTCATATTAAGCTTGCCATATGTGGCTGTGGCTGTGTTCACATTGGTTGTGAGTACGCACTTTCTCACAGATGTCTGTTGCTCTGTGCTGTGACATGCCTGTAGAGCCTGCTATATTTCAGGTACATGTGTATTCCCCCATACAAAATGTAGGCCAGTGTTGTGGCAGTCTGCCTGTAGTTTGCACAGTGCTTTGTTAGATGTCTAGCAGCTTAGTGTAATTACCCAGTGTGATGTTATGTCCAGATATTTGCAAGACGTACTGCTGCCAGGCCACCATAACAGTTATGTATTTCTGACAAAGCAGTGGGATTCTGTACAGATGCATGTCACTAACTACTGGGCAGTATTTGGCCATGTGACCTCTGCAACACTAGTTTTTGTGTCAGGACAGATAGGCATATGTGAATACATAAACTGTGTGGGCATATAGTCCAGTATTTACGTGTTATACCCATGTACATGGGTGTTAACATCCACATTTTCAGGCTAGGTCCACATGTCTCACATGAAGGGGATCTGTGTATACCTCTGGACTGAGCAGAGAGTGCCAGACTGTCCATATATATTGGTCATATCTCTGCTGTAGTCCACAGGATCATTACCGTGCTATCAGTGGTACTGTACTATGATGTCCTTAGGATGTCTGTCAGTAACCGATGGCATACCTGTCAATAGCAGATGTGGCCTCCCACACAAAACATGTGTGTTAAGACAACCCCTGTTACAGTAGCAACAGTGTAGATATATACCTGCAATACATACATGACATCCCCTTGCACTAAAAGGTTGCGACTATTGTTGCTGAGGTAGGACTCCACTCCATGTTCTGGACATATGGTAAACATGTGTGTGTGTGTGTGTGTGTGTGTGTGTATATGTATATATATATAATATATATACATATATATAATATATATATACATACAGATATACACAGCTTTATAAGTCTACACATATATATATATATGTGTGTGTGTCTGTGTCTATCACACCGTTCTGATGTGTATATTTAGATATAACAACATATGTGATGCAACAGTAATATCACTAACATAGTAAATAGTGTGGGAAGAAATAACCAGGGAATAATTATGGCTAGGCTTGTGTAGGCCCTAGGGCCGATAGCCTAGTACCAACCTATGAACCTATATATATATATATATATATATATATATATATATATATATATATATATATATATATATATATATATATATATATATATATATATTGCTTCTCATTTGAGGGGCACCTGACATCTGGGGCAAGAAAAACTGATGAAAATGGCATCGGCTGCATGTTTTATACCCCTGACGTCATGGAAGTAGGGACAGCAACTGACGCAGGACCCGAGACTTTGTTAATCAGGCCAACTGAGGGCAACCTGCCAGCAGATTACTCGAATGTAATGACTGCAACAGTGAGTATACTTGAACATATACATTTTTGGTAAGTGTACCTAACTGTACTATTTTGATCTGGCTAGGTTCTTTGACATAATTCCGTACGCTGGCTTGTTATTGTCGAAGGGGGAGAGCTGTGTTCAGTCTCCCCTCCCCCAAATGAGGGTATGTGGTTGAGGTCTCTGGAGAGACCTTTCTGGAGTCTTCCATGCCATTGGCCCCCCTACAACAACCCTGTAAGCAGGACTTAGGATGCTGTATGAGTCTGGAGTAGCTTTGGAGACTCTGGCTTCCAACTCCCATACACGACCTACAAAGAGGATTCCCGAGCAGACTGGGTGTAGACCACAGCCTGGCCAGTGACAACTGACTCCACACCTATTTACAGACCCATGTCAAAACATAAGAAGGCTGTTCCAGCCTGGGCCTCAGACGCTTCAAGTGTACCTGTATGACCAGGTCAGTTTAGCAGAGGATGATCTGGATTTTATGAGATCCAGATAGTTGAACCCTGGCAAGACCCCTGCCCCCGGGACTTCTGCCAAAGGGAATTGGAACCATTTTTCCAGTAGGCTTTAGATTCCTGTGACTGACAAAGTAGAGTTGGTTTATGGACCATATTTCCTCAGTGTCACATGACAATTAGAGATGTTCTTCGTGTTTCACTGTTGCAGTCATTACATTTGGGTTATCCCTGCCAGGGTAGCCCTCAGTTGGCCCGAATACCAGAGGCTTAGTATTTCTGCATCAGTTGCTGTCGGTTCAGGACTGACGTCAGGTCGTCAGTAGTATAAAGTAAGGCAGCCGATGCCGTTGCATCAGTCTTTCTTGCTGAGGAGCCCGAAGCAGAAGCAGTTCGCACAAGTGCCGGTCGGTTGCTACCTGAGTTTTCATTTTCCTAATTGAAGTTGAAGTCTTCTAAAGCTAAGTACCCCGTTGGGGATCTTTTTTTCTTGCTCTAACCGATGCCAGAAAAAGTTAACAATTGTCTCGCCTGTGGAAAGCAAATACCACACAGAGACACTCATTCTTACTGCGTCACTTGCTTAGGCCCAGAACAAGACGTCCCCCACTGTCGCTTTTGTGCTTTGTTCAACGCCATACATTGTTGGGCCCTTATTGTAGCTAGATAGTTTCGCTCATAGTCCTCAATTTCCGATGTGGCTTTGGTAAGCCATCCGACAGCAGATCTTCCGAAAAAGCGTAAGGATAAAGACAGAGACAAGCCGCACATGTCCAAACCTACTGACGATGCTTCCGTTAAGCTAGTCAGTTCTTTGGTCCTCGGTGAGGCACTTTCGCAGCCCCTGATGCCCGCTTCTGTGAATTCGCAGGCCGCTACCGAGACCCTTTCAGAGTCTGGTATGCCACAAAACTCAACAACTAAGGATACTGTGGTTGTCTCTTCCTTGGATGGGTCCGGTGCTGCTGGGCAGGCACCCGGCTTCTGAGGTAGTACTTTGCACTACTTATTCTCGACACAAACCGACAACTTCTTTCACGACTACTGTTCTTTTGAAAACTACCAAGTTTCTAAGGCCCAGGGTACGAACCACACCCAAGAAAATGATGACCCCATCTCGGGCACCTGCTTCTTTGCCTCACTGTCAAATGTTTAAAATGGTGGAAGACCCTTTAATGCTGATCAGTGGAAGCCAAGCTACCCCTTCCAAAAGAAAGAGAGATTCATCCCCAGTAGTGTTATCTGAACAGGAGTCCGATGACTTTGATGCATCTGAATATCAAGACATGCAACCCCTCTCTGCTTATGAGGATTCTGATACAGAGGAATACATTCCTTCAGCCTCTTCACCTGAGGATTTTTCCTTTGGGGAAACCGTTCATACTTTAAGGGAGCATTTCCAATGGGAATGTCAGAACTACCCTCATTCTAAAAAGAGACTCAGGGAATTCTTAGATCTTCTACAGCACAGACCCTTGGCCATTCCTCCCGTCCTGGATGTTGTGGATGATGATTTCATGTAATCTAGTTTGACTCCTGACACCCTCCCTCCTGCTCCCAGGAAACCTGACAGGTATTGTAGTCCATGACTCTCATAAATTTCTTTTCAAAAATCCTACTGCTGACCCTGAGGTTATCTGCCAAGGCCCTAAAGGAATGAAAGCAACTTCTGCTAAGAATCCCACCCCCTCAGATAGGGATTCCTGAGTATTAGATAGATGGGGTAAAAAAGTATACGCCTCTGCTACTCTTGCTTTTAGAGCAATAAATTGTAATTTTCATGTGCTAAAATTTCAGCAGCATACCATGGAACTCCTCAAACAAAAAATATATTTTCCTGCTTGTGCAGAAAATAGAGTTACAAGAGTTAATACATTCTGCAAGTCAAGTAACTAAGCACACCTTACACTGTAGTTTTGATGCCCTAGTAGCATCTTGCAGGCAGCAGTCACCGGTTCTGTCCTTAGAATTCATGCTTGGCTTAAGGAACAGCCCTTGCCAGACCATGTCAAATCTAAACTGTTGGATGCACTCTTGTACAGAGACAACTTATTTAGCACCAAAGACAGAGGAGGTCTTATAAAAGATGGAAGAAAAAGCTAAATCTATGCAGACAGCTAAGGATTTCCTGCAGGTCCAGCCACCCAGGTTCAGTAGGCATTGCCCCTCCAAGCACTGGTCCTTTCCTGCCCCCTCCAGGTCAGTTCAGCCCAGATCCTGGGGAAGCAGACTCCCCAGACAGCAACCACAGGGAATGCAGATGTCAAAGCAATGGAGTACCTTCACTTAAAAACCAGGGAGTGCAAAGCCACCCCCTCATGGTAAGAACTCTCAATGCCTCTCCACTTCCACCCCCTCCCTCTGCCCACCTGCACTTGCCCCTGGAAGGAAAACTCTTCTTCCACGCAAGCACCTGGGCCACCATTACCAACGACCGCTGGGTCCTCAACATAGTGTCCCAGGGATACAAATTTTCTTTCCACACTTTACCAACCTTAAAAGGGTTCCCAGATCTTTCTCCAAACCAGTGGGCATAGGCCAAAAAGCAAGTCCTTTCCCTGTTCTGTATGAGGGCAACAGAGCACGTTCCTGCAGAACAGATAGGCCAAGGTTTCTACTACCAGGCTCTTCCTGGTACCCAGAAAATAGGGCACCTGGCGGCCCATCCTCGATCTATCTATTCTAAACACCTTCCTGGTGTTACCAGAATTCAATGCTCATCCTTCTGCAAATACTACCTATTTCTGTCAACTAGCCACTAGATCCCAGTTATCTGCAAGGAAAATCCTGCAAGCTCTGGGGTTCATGGCATCTTGCATTCTACTCATTCCATATGCCAGACTGCATATGAGGAAACTTCATTGGTACCTAAAAAGCTTTTCGTGTCAACACTCTCAAAACCTAAAAACTCTTACACCAGTGATACATTGCCTACGGAAAGATTCTCTTTGGTGGGCAGCAGCATGCTATCACAACAAGGGACTACCCTTCTTACCACCCCACGCTGCTCAGACCCTCACCACAGATGCATCAGCCTATGCCTGGGGGTACATACCTGCACGGCACGTGCATACAGGGCCAATGGAGCCCACATCAAGTACATCTGCACATCAACCAAAAAGAGATGTTAGCTGTCCAGCATACATTTAGAGGTTTCAGACCCCTTCTCTCCTCAGTGGCTCTACTGATCAAAACAGACAACATGACTGTGATGTGGTGTATCAACAAGCAGGGAGGGACTCACTCATACCCTCTATGCTGGCTCGCTATGATCCTTTGGCACACAACCTCAGCCTTGCAGCTAAACCTGTTAGCACAATTCCATCCAAGCTTTCTAAACTCTCTGGCAGACAACTTGAGCAGAAATCTTCTGGACCCACACGAGTGGCAGCTAGACCAAAGAACCTTTACCTTTGTAACTCAGAAATGGGGCACCTCAATGGTCGACCTCTTTGCTTCTCACTCCAACCATTAGCTCAGCAAGATGTTCTTAGTGTTTCACTGTTGCAGTCATTACATTTGGGTTATCTGCTTGCAAGTTGCCCTCATTCGGCCTGATAAAGTCTTGGGTCCTGTGTTGGTTGCTTTCCCTTCTTCCATGATGTCAGGTTCTTCAGGGGTATAAAACATGCAGCCGACACCATTGCATCAGTCTTTCTTGTGCGGTTCCCAAAGCAGAAGCAGTTTGCAAGTGCCGTACCCTGTTGGGGAAACTTGTTCTTGATTCTTCTTTACTTAGGCCTAAATCTCGATCCATGTTTAAAAAAACAACGCCTTCTGATTCAAAAAAGAGGCTTAGGGATTTCCTTCTACCTCAGCATAGGCCTTTAGCTATTCCTTCTGTATTAGATATTGTTGATGATGCTTTTTCGGAATCTAGTTTGGCCCCTGCTCCCAGAAAACATGACCGTTACTGCAGGATCCCTGAGTCCCACAACTTCCTTTTCAAAAATCCTATTGCAGATCCAGACACTATTTTACAGGGGCCCAAGGGCATTAAGGCTTCTACTGCTAAAAATCCTACCTTTTCTGATAGAGATTCCAGGCCGCTGGATAGATGGGGTAAGAAGGTTTACACTTCTGCAACCTTAGCCATTAGGGCTTTAAACTGCCAGTTTCATATGTTAAAATATCAGCAACATGTTATTGGACTGCTTAAACAGAAAATGATGTTGATTCCTGACTGTGTGGAAATAAAGAATTACAGGATTTAATGCATTCTGCTGAGCAAGTTGGAAATCATACTTTGCAATGTGGTTTTGATTCATTAGAGGCCTCTTGCAGGGCTGCTCTTACTGGGTCTGTGCTCAGAAGGCATGCTTGGCTTAAGGAGCAATTTTTGCCTGATCATGTTAAAGCTAAATTGTTGGATGCTCCTTTAAATCAGGACAGCCTGTTTGGCAACAAGGCTGAAGAAGTTTTTAAAAAGATGGAAGATAAAGCTAAATCTATGCAAACTGTTAAAGATTTTTTTACAAGTTCAGCATCCTAGATTTAGTAGGCACTGGCCCTCTAAGAATTGGTCCTTTCCAGCCACTTCCACGTCTTCTCAAGCCAAACCCAGACAAAGCAAAACCCCCAGGTTTCAGTCCCAGGGGACTCGCAGAACTAAGCAGTGGGGGGCCTCCACTTCCAAGTCTGGGAGTAATAAGACTCCCCTCTATGGTAAGCTGTCTCAATGACTTCCTTTTAAATTTTCCAAGCACTTATCAACTGACTGCCCCTTTGGGGGGAAAGATTGCTCTCCATGCAAATAATTGGGAACTCGTTACCCAGGGCAAATGGGTTTTAAATATAGTGTCCCAGGGATACAGATTTCACTTCCACACGTTGCCAACACCAAGTGGGTGGCCGGACCTACCCCCAAATCAGTGAGCAGAGGCCCAAATAGAAGTACTTTCTCTCTCAAGCATGGGGGCTGTTCAGCTGGTACCAGAAGAGGAAAAGGGACAAAGTTTCTACTCCAGACTTTTCCTGGTACCCAGAAAAGACCATTCATGGCGTCCTATCCTGGACCTGTCTACTCTTAACACCTTTTTGGAGATTCCAAAATTCAAGATGCTGACTCTTCACCAATTACTTCCTATGCTAGGCAAAGATGCCTGGTTGGCAACACTAGATTTAAAAGAAGCATACCTGCACATCCCAATCAGGGAATCTTGCAGAAGATGCATACGATTCAAAGCTGGCTGCACACATTATCAGTTCTCTGCACTGCCCTTTGGCTTATCTACTGCACCCAGTGTATTCACAAAGTTCCTAGCTCCAGTTATTGCATTTTGCAGGCAAAGAAATATTCAAATATACCCATACCTGGATGATTGCCTAATTCAGGCAGAAAGCCAGGACATACTTTTGAATCATCTGGCCTTTGTAAAAAGGGTTCTAACTTGTCTGGGGTACACCGTAAACGAAAAGAAATCGCACCTGGTACCCTGTCAACAAATTATATTCCTGGGAGCAAGCTTGAATACAACTTCCCAGATGGCTTGCCTCATGCCAGAAAAGCAAATTCATTTGACAACCTACTTCAAACAAGTGGCCACAAAAACCCTGCTATCTGCAAGACAAATACTGCAAGCCTTGGGGTTCATGGCTTCCTGCATTCTTCTAATTCCATGTGCAAGACTGCATATGAGGAAACTACAGTGTTATCTAAAAAGCCTGTGGTGTCAACATTCTCAAGACCTAGAAATAATGATTCCTGTCATACCTTGCCTGTGCCTAGAGTTCCTTTGGTGGGCAGAGGCCTGCCACCAAAACAAGGGACTACTTTTCACACCGCCCCCTGCCGCCCATACCCTAACAAACAGATGCATCTGACTATGCATGGGGAGGGCTCTCCTGGCACGGAAGTGCATTCAGGGCAAATGGAACCCAAGTCAAATGCACCTGCATATCAATCAAAAAGAAATGTTAGCTGTACAGAATGCTCTGACAGCCTTCAAGGATCAAATTCTTCCAGGACAACTAATGGTAAAGATGGACAACACCACTGTCATGTGGTTCATAAACAAGCGGGGTGGGGGTGTACACATTCTTACCCCCTCTGCAAACTAGCCATGTCATTGTGGAACACAGCCTTGAGCTACCAAGTGCACCTACAAGCTGAATTCCTGCCAGGAAAATTAAATACACTGGCAGATGGACGAAGCAGAAACCTCATGGACCCACACGAGTGGAAACTGGAACCAGGGATTTTCAACATGTTGACAAGCAAATGGGGGAGCCCAGATATAGACCTTTTTGCCTCTCCCCAGAACTACCAGTTGGACAAATTTTGCACAAGGACTTCCCACAAACAAGACTGGAAAGTGGATGCTCTGTCTGTCAGCTGGAAAAACCTATCAGTCTATGCCTTCCCCCCTCTGACTCTGCTCTCCAAAGTACTACTAAAAATCACAGGACGAATCAAGGATGATTTTGATTGCTCCCGACTGGCCGTGCCAACAATGGTACCCCCTCCTGCACAGTGTGTCATGGTTATCTCCATGGCACCTGCCTCAGACTCCTTCCCTGCTGCATCAGCAGGAGAACCAGATTCTGCACCCTCAGCTTCCAACACTGAACCTTGCAGCCTGGCTAATTACTTAGTCTCTACTTTACCATCCTTCAGCAAACCTGTGATGGATATCATTTTGGAGGCAAGGAGGCCTAGTACTAGAAAATCTTATGCTGAAAAATGGAAAAGATTCTGTGCCTGGAACCAATCTCAAGGCATGAGCACAGCAGCGCCCAATTTACCTCAGATTTTACAATTCTTAACTGAGATGCTTCACAAGGGCCTGTCTTTTTCCTCCTTTAAAATCCACGCATCAGCCATTTCAGCTCATTATAACACAGAACCTCCCCTCTTCTCTCATCCACTGCTCAAGCAGTTTCTCAGAAGGGCCAAAAATTTGAGACCACCAAGGAGAGCTTCAACCCCAGCCTGGGACTTTAACTTTGTCTTGGAGAAACTCACTCTACCTACTTTCGAGCCAGCTGCTACTGCAGACTTAAAATTTATTTCTTGGAAAACAGCTTTCCTTTTAGCAATCACTTCAGCTAGAAGGGTATCTGAATTACAGTTCCTTATGGCAATGGAGCCTTTAGTCATCTTTCATGTGGACAGGATGTCCCTCAGAACCTTCATGCCCAAGGTGGTATCCAGTGTGGCTCTTAATCAGTCCATTCATTTGCCCAATCTTCTTTTCCAATCCACAGAATAAAGGTGAACGGATACTGCATTCCTTAGATGTGCACAGACAACGTAGATTCTACTTGGACAGGACTACACCTCAAAGGAAATCTGAATAACTGCTGGTGGCATTTGCTGCAGGGGCAGAGGGGAAGGCTATTTTTAAGCAAACCATTTCTAAATGGATAAGCCATGGAATTTCTGCTATAAGCACCATGGGAAACCTATTCCCTAGGGGATCAGACCTCACTCCACCAGGGCTGCATCTACCTCTACAGCCTTTCTCAGAGGCATCCCTACCAGGGGCATCCTAGAAGCTGCTACCTGGAGTTCTGTACATACTTTCACCAAGCATTATCATTTGCCAATTTTCTCTAACTCCAGAGCTGGCTTTGTCACTGCAGTCTTGCAGGGCCTTATAGCTGGCCCTAATGCTATCTAAATTCCTCCTCCTAACCATAGCTTTGGGAATCTACCCAAATATAATGACTGCAACAGTGAAACATGAAGAACATAGTACAGTTGTGTACACTTACCCTAAATGTAGATGTTCAAGTTTATTCACTGTTGCAGTCCTGGTTACCCTCCCTACAGCTTCCTAACTTCTTTTGGCTATACCTTTACTTTCCTTTACTATGCTTAAAAGCCGTTTTGGTGTATTTGCTTTTTGTTGGAGGTATATCTTTGTGCTTTTATGTTTAATTGCTTCCCATTAGGGGGACACCTGACATCTGGGGCAAGAAAAACTGATATAAAGGCTGCGGCTGCAAGTTTTATACCCCTCACAATCTGACGTAATGGAGGAAGGGACAGCAGCCGACGCAGGACCCAAGACTTTGTTAATCAGGCCGACTGAGGGCAACCTGCAAGCAGATAACCAAAATGTAATGACTGCAACAGTGAATACACTCGAACATCTACATTCATGGTAAGTGTACACAACTGTACTTGGTTCGTGTTTCACTGTTGCAGTTATTACACTTTGGTTATCTGCCTGCAGGTAGCAGAGTCTTGGGATTTCTGAGTCGGATGCTGTTGCCTCTTCCATGATGTCAGGTCGTCAGGGGTATAAAAACAAGCAGCTGACGCCATTATATCAGTCTTTCTTGTCGAGGAGCCTTGAAGCAGAAGCAGATGTTCATTGTGTTACACTGCTGCAGTCATTACACTTGGGTTATCCTGCCATCAGGTGGTCCCGCAGTTGGCCAGAGTTCCAAAGTCTTGGTTCGGCATCGGTTGCTGTCGCTTCTTCCCTGACGTCAGTGAGCCAGGGGTATATAAGATGCATCCGACGCCATTTTCTTCAGTCTGTCTTGCCGCGCAGTGCCCGAAGCAAAAGCAGTCCGCAAGTGCGGTTCGGCCGACTCCTGAGATTTTTGAAGTCGAATTTCAGATCCGAAGTCTTCAATAAAGCTAAGTACCCCGTTGGGAAAACTTTTTTCTTGCCTCAGACCGATGTCAGAAAAAGTTAATAACTGTATTTCTTGTGGGAAGCAAATACCTCATAAGGACTTCCACTCTTACTGTATTCCATGCCTAGGCCCTGATCACGACATCACTAGTTGTCGGTTTTGTGCTAGATTTAACAAACACACTATAAAACGATGTTTTGATTTTGCTTTGCACTGCTTTGGCCGAAGGTTCAATTATACAATGCAGTCGGAACAACCGAAGACCGCAATTCATAAAAAACGCAAAGGCAAGGATAAAGACAAACATCCAAGGTCCAAAACCGACGACAAAGCCTCTTGTAGGCCAGTCGCTGGTTTGCCGGTTGTCAGTGAGGTGCTTTTGCAGCCCCTGACACTCGCTACCTCAGAGCCACAGGCCACCTCCGACTCCCACGTGGAGACAACTAGGTTTCTGGAAACTCAAGGTATTGGGCCTACAGAAGCTAATCCCTCAGATGGGTCCGGAGCCACTGAGCAGGCATCGGCTTCTGAGGGCGTTTTCAAACCTTACCAATTTACCATTAAAGCTACAGTCAAGACAAAAACACCATTAAAGACAAAGAAGCAAGTACAACATTCTCCAGGACAGTCCTCCATGCTTAAGAAACAGATGCTCAAAATGGCCGAAGACCTCATTACTCTAATCAGGGGTTCTCATCCCCCTCCTGATTAAAGGCCTAGGCAGGATAGAGACTATGATTCCTCTGATCTGGTTTCCATTTCCTCTGATTCCTCTTCAGACCAGGGATACTCTCTACTCCCCTATGAGGACTCTGATGCTGAAGAATTTATCCCTTCAGCCTCTCCTCCTGAGGATTACTCTTTTAGGGAAACTTTACATACCATGAGGGAGCATTTCCATTGGGAAAGTCAGGATTATTCAGATTCCAAGAAAAGGCTCAGGGACTTCCTTTTATTGCCTCAGCACCGACCCCTTGCTATTCCGCCTATGTTAGATATTGTGGATGATGTGTTCTCTGAATCCAGCTTATCTCCTGATTCTTTGCCCCCTGCTCCAGCCAAGCTAGATAGATATTATAGAGTCCCTGACTCTCACAAGTTTCTTTATAAAAACCCTTCTGCTGACCCAGAAAGGGGTTAAGGCTTCCATTGCAAAAAATCCAGTCCCCTCTGACAGAGATTCTAGAGCATTGGATAGATGGGGGAAGAAAGTTTACACTTCTGCAACTTTAGCAGTAAGGGCTTTAAATTGCCTGTTTCACATGCTTAAGTACCAACAATATTTAATGGTTCAGTTAAAACAGAAAATGCTTACAAGCTCAGGAGCTCCTGACTATAAAGAAATGCATGATTTATTGCATGCAGTTGAACAGGTGGGAAAACATACTCTGCAATGTGGTTTCGATTCTTTAGAGGCCTCTTGTAGAGCCGCAGTCACAGGTTCTGTGATTCGAAGACATGCTTGGTTAAAAGAACAGAGATTACCTGACCATGTTAAGGCAAAATTATCGGATGCTCCTTTACAGCATGATACCTTGTTTGGTGTTAAGGCAGAAGAGGTGTTAAAGAAAATGGAGGATAAAGCTAAATCTATGCAAACAGTCAAAGATTTCTTACAGGTACAGCCACCTCGATTTAGCAGAAATTGGCCTACAAAGAATTGGTCCTTTCCAGTGTCAGACAGGCCACAGAGAGGCAGATACAGACGCCCAAGAGGCAGATCTCAGCCCCAAGGCTCTTACAGACAATGACAGTGGGTTACCTCAACCGCAAAAGGAGGTGAGGACAAGTCTCAACCTTACAGGAAACGGTCCCAATGACTTCCCCCTTCGTATGCCAAGCACTTCCCTTATGGCAGCCCCCTTAGGAGGGAAACTAGCACTTTTTTCTCAAAACTGGCAAACAATCACCCAAGACAAATGGGTTCTGAATATTGTGTCTCAAGGTTGCAGGTTCCACTTTCACACTTTACCAAGGCTAAAGGGAATGCCAAACCTGCCACAAAATAAATGGGCAGAGGCTCAAAAATAAATTTCAGCCCTCATGGACATGAGAGCTATTCAAAAAGTACCACAGCAGGAACAAGGACAAGGATATTACTCAAGACTCTTCCTGGTCCCCAGAAAGGACAAAGCCTGGAGACCCATACTAGACCTTTCAACTCCAAATACTTACTTGGATATTCCAAAACTGAAAATGTTGACACTACAGCAGTTTCTTCCCATGCTGGGCAAGAAGGCTTGGCTTGTTACTCTGGACCTCAGAGGCATACCTGCATGTCCCTATCTGACAAAATTGCAGAAGATACCTCATATTCAAAGCTGGTACAATGCACTACCAATTCTCTGCACTGCCCTTTGGCTTATCTACTGCTCCCAGGGTCTTTACATAGTGTCTGGCACCAGTAATTGCATTTTGCAGACAAAAAGGAATTCAAATATATCCATACCTGAACGACTGCCTCATTCAAGCAGAGAAAAAGGACATTCTTCTAAAGCATCTGGCGTTTGTAAAAAAGGTTGCTAATTTCTCTATGGTACACAGTAAACGAAAATAAATCAAAACTAGTGCCCTCACAACAGATAGTATTCCTGGGTGCCAGCTTGGATACAACGGCCCAGATGGCTTATCTCACACCAGACAAACAAGGACAACTGACTCAATATTTTCATTTGCTGGCAAAAAAGTCTCATCTCCCTGCAAGAAAAATTCTGCAGGCCCTGGGATTCATGGCATCGTGCATTCTACTAATTCCATATGCCAGACTGCATATGAGGAAATTACAATGGTACCTAAAAAGTGTTTGGACTCAGCATTCTCACAGTTTAGAAACAGTAATACCAATAATTCCCTGCCTACATCAGGAGTTTCAATGGTGGGCACAGGCATGTCACCTCAACAAGGGTCAGCCTTTCACTCTACCCACAGCCAGGCAGACTGTAACAACAGATGCTTCGGATTACGCCTGGGGAGCACACATGGCAGGAAAATGTATTCAGGGCAAGTGGACCACAGACCAAATGCATCTTCACATCAATCAAAAAGAGATGTTGGCTGTTCAAAATGCCCTAACAGCTTTCAAGGACCTTCTGCATCCAGGACAATTATTATTAAAGACAGACAACACCACAGTAATGTGGTACATAAACAAGCAAGGGGGCACTCATTCTTATCCCCTATGCAGGCAAGCCATGACCTTGTGGAACACAGCTCTAACTTATCAAGTTCATCTGCAAGCACAATTCCTGCCAGGAAAGAAAAATACTCTGGCAGACGATCTCAGCAGAAATGTCATGGACCCTCACAAATGGAAATTGAATCCACAAATCTTCAGCATGGTAACGCAAAAATGGGGGTGCCCAGACATAGATCTTTTTACCTCCCCACTGAATTGCCAACTACAAAAATTCTGCACAAGGACTTGCCACACCAAGCATGGAAAGTGGATGCTCTTTCGTTCAGCTGGAAAAGTATAAAAGTTTATGCCTTCCCACCACTGCCTCTCCTTTCAAAGGTACTCCTAAAAGCCAGACAAGAAAAACCACAGATGATCCCGATTGCTCCAGACTAGCCACGCCAGCACTGGTACCCAATCTTAAAGAACTTAGCTCAAGGCCCACCATGGATTTTGCCTCAAATTTCACACCTTCTGACTCAACAAAACAATCAGATCCTGCACGGTCAGCTCAAACCCTAAACCTGGCTGCATGGCAGATTCATTAGTCAAACAGGCAACACCTCTCTCTAAAGCTGTTATGGATGTCATTTTGGAGGGCAGGAGGCCTAGCACCAGGAAGTCTTGCTCAGAAAAATGGAAGAGATTCTGTGCCTGGAACGAGGCTCAAAGCCTTGACCCTCTTGTCCCAAACATTCCTCAGATTTTACAATACTTAACTGAGATGCTGGACCAAGGCCTATCCTTCTCATCAATTAAGATCCATTCCTCTGCCATTTCTGCTCATTACAACACGGATCCTCCTCTATTCTCTCATCCCTTGCTAAAGCAGTACCTCAGAGGGGCTAAAAACATAAGACCGCCCCGGAGAGCACCAACACCAACGTGGGACCTAAATTTTGTTTTGGAAAAACTGACCTTGCCACCTTTTGAGCCAGCCAATACAGCCGATCTAAAATTTTTATCATGGAAAACAGCTCTGCTCCTGGCAGTAACTTCAGCACGAAGAGTCTCAGAGCTACAAGCATTAATGGCAGTGGAACCTTTTATAATATTTCATCAGGACAGGGTTTCTTTAAGGACAAACCCTACATTCATGCCAAAGGTGGTATCTAGTGTGGCTCTTAACCAAATCATCCATTTGCCAACTTTTTATCCAAACCCCAAGAATAAAGGGGAGAAACCTCTGCACTCTTTGGACATACACAGGCAGCTACACTTCTACTTGGACAAAACTAAAGCTTTCAGGAAAACTGAGCAACTGTTTGTAGCATATGCTGCAGGATCACAGGGCAAGGCTATCTCAAAGCAGACTGTTTCCAAATGGATAGGACACTGTATTCGTTACTGCTACACACAGCATGGAAAATCAGTCCCTAATAACATTAGGCCACATTCTGCCAGAGCAACAGCCACTTCAACAGCCTTTCTCAGAGGAGTACCAACGAAGGAAATTTTGGAGGCTGCAACTTGGAATTCAGTGCACACCTTTACCAAGCATTACCACTTGCCTCTTTACTCTAAATCCAGAGCAGGATTAACCACTGCAGTTCTACAGGGCCTCATAGCCAAGCCTAACTCTTTATAGACCAGCCACCCAACCTTAGCTTTGGGATTCTACCCAAGTGTAATGACTGCAGCAGTGTAACACGATGAACATAGTACAGTTTTGTACCTACCGTAAATGTAGATGTTTGAGTGGTTCACACTGCTGCAGTCCAGGTTACCCTCCCTCCATCCCTTCTGTCCTAGCTGGACTTATCTATACCTTTCTATCCTATACAACCTTTGTGGTGTATTTGCTTGTAACTGAAGGTATTGTGTTTATTTTTTATATATGTTTTATTAGCAATATGTATTGCTTACCTACTTGGGGGCACCTGACATCTGGGGCAAGAAAAACTGAAGAAAATGGCGTCGGATGCATCTTATATACCCCTGGCGCACTGACGTCAGGGAAGAAGCGACAGCAACCGACGACGGACCAGGACTTTGGAACTCTGGCCGACTGCGGGACCACCTGACGAACCGAAGTGTAATGACTGCAGCAGTGTGAACACTCTAACATCTACATTTATTGTAGGTACAAAACTACTTTCTCAAATGCCGGTCGGCCGCTGCCTTAAATTTTCATTTTTGTGTTGATAATCCTGAAGTCTTCTAAAGCTAAGTACCCCACTGGGGATCCTTTTTTCTTGCTCTAACCACTGTCAGAAAAAGTTAACAATTGTCTTGCCTGTGGAAAGCAAATACCTCATAGAGATTTTCATTCTTACTGCATCACCTTTTTAGGCCCAGACCACGACGTCCCTCGCTGTAGGTTTTGTGCCTTGTTTAATGCCAGAACCATTCGTCGTCGGTCTATTTTTGTCGCTGAATTTTTTCCCTCTCGATCTCCGTATTTTGAAATGGCTTCGGTAAGCCATCTGACTTCCGATCTTCTGAAAAAACATAAGGATAAAGACAGAGACAGCCCACATAGGTCCAAAACTGCAATTGACGCTTCTGTTAAGCTAGTTGCCAGTCCGCCAGTACTCAGTAAGGTGCCTTTGCATCCCCTGATGCCCACTTCTATCGATTCGCAGGCCTCTGCTGAGACCCATTCGGAGTCCGGTATGCCGCCAGATGCTTCTTCGACTATGGAACCAGTGGATGTCTCTACCTTGGAAGGGTCCGGAGCTGCTGTGCAGGCACCGGCTTCTGAGTGTGTTTTTCGTCCTACCAATGTTCGAATTAAACCAACAACTTCATTTTTAGCCAAAAGTACCGAGTTTTTTAGGCGCAGAGTATGCACTACACCTAGAAAACTGACTACCAAAGCGCATGCTGAGGCACACATGCCACATAAATGCTTAGAATGGCTGAAGATCTTATTACACTAATTAGGGGAAGCCAGCCTTCCCCTGCTAAGAGACAAAGATTTCAGTTGCCTTCAGATTCTACAGACCAGGAGTCTGATAACTCTGAACTTTCTGATTATCAGGACATGCCCTTATCAGCCTCTGAGGATTCAGATGCGGAGGAATCCATTCCCTGTGCCTCCCCTACGCAAGGTTTTTCTTTTGGTGAAACCTTGCATACTTTGAGAGCATTTCCGTTGGGAATGCCAAGATTATCCTCAGTCCAAAAAAAGACTCGGAGAAGTTTTAGAGTTGCCTCAGCACAGGCTTTTAGCTCTAATCCCCCTGTCCTGGATGTTGTGGATGATGTTTTCATGGAATACAGTCTTACTCCTGACACCTTACCTCCGGCTCCTAGGAAACCTGACAGGTACTACAGAGTGCCTGATTCACACAAGTTTCTTTTCAAGAATCCTACTGCAGATCCAGAGATAATTTCCCAGGGACCTAAAGGTATTAAGGCTACTGCAGCCCAAAATCCTACCCCTTCGGACAGGGATTCCAGAGCTTTAGACAGATGGCGTAAGAAGGTATATACCTCTGCAACTCTTGCTGTCAGGGCATTGAATTGCCAGATGTTCATCGTGCATACAGCTGCAGTAATCACAGATGGGTTTTCTGCCTTCAGGCGGGTCCTCGGTCAGCCGAATTCCAAAGTCTAGGTCCGGCGTCGGTTGTTGTCGCTTTCTTTCCTGACGTCAGTGAGGCAGGGGTATATAAGACGCAGCCGACGCCATTTTCTTCAGTCTTTTTTGCCGCGCGGTGCCCAAAGCAGAAGCAGTTCGCAAGTGCCGGTCGGCCAGCTCCTGAATTTACGAAAAATTGGAAACCAAAGTCTTCTTTAAAGCTAAGTACCCCGTTGGGGAAACTTTTCTTGCCTCAGACCGATGTCAGAAAAAGTTAACAATTGTATTTCTTGTGGGAAGCAAATACCGCATAAGGATTTCCATTCCCTCTGCATACCTTGTTTAGGCCCAGACCACGACGTCTCGGGCTGTCGCTTTTGCGCTCCTTTCAATAAACGCACTATTAAGCGTCGGGCGGAGTTCGCCCAACACCTTTTTGGTAAAGCCTTTGATTATAAAATGTCGTCGGAGACTCCGACTACCGTTTTGTCCAAAAAACACAAGGACCGACACGCAAGGTCCACGGTCCCCACCGACACCACGCCAAAACCGGCTACACGTGGTCCGGTTCTCAGCGAGACGCCTATGCAGTCCCTGACTACCGACGACACTTCTTTGATGGTGTCTTCTGTAACCGAGACCGCAGGTACCTCGGCCCATACCCAGACTACAACCACCGAAGCCACTGTGAGCGTTGAGCCTCCTAATGTGGACAGGTCCACTTCCACCCATGGTGTCTTTAGACCCTCATCTTCCTTTTCCATTAAGGCCTTTACTAAGTCCAAATCAGCCAGGCATCCCAAGAGGCCTGTTGCACAGGGCCCATCTCCAGGCCCCATGCCTAAAAAGCAGATGCTTAAAATGGCTGAGGATTTAATTACTCTTATCAGGGGTTCCCAACCCCCTCCAGACAAGAGACCCAGAGTGGAGGAAGATTCTCCCTCTTCTGATCAGGGCTCCGTTTTTTCAGAACATTCTGATGTAGAGGAACACTCTTACTCCCCTTTTGAAGATTCTGATGCAGAGCAGTCCATTCCTTCTGTATCTCCTCCAGAGGATTTTTCTTTTGGGGAAACCTTGCACACCTTGAGGGAACACTTCCATTGGGAAGGCCAAGACTTTTCTGATTCCAAGAAAAGACTTAGGGATTTTCTTTTGTTACCTCAACACAGACCTCTGGCGATACCCCCTGTCTTGGACATACTTGATGATGTTTATTCGGAGGCTTGCCTTAATCCGGATTCCCTGCCTCCTGCCCCAGTCAAGCCTGATAGGTATTACAGAGTTCATAACTCCCACCAATTTCTTTACAAAAGCCATAATGCTGACCCTGAAACCATTTCTCAAGGCCCCAAGGGAATGAAGGCCTCTACTGCTAAGAATCCACTACCTTCCGAAAGAGAGTCAAGATCCTTAGAAAGGTGGGGGGAAAAGGTATATACCTCGGCCACCCTAGCCATGAGGGCCTTAAATTGTCAGTTTCATATGCTTAAATATCAGCAGTTTCTGTTATCACAATTAAGAAATAAAATGTCTCAACCTGAACAACCAGATTTGAAGGAGTTGCAGGATATGATGCATAGTGCAGAACAAGTGGGTAAACACACCTTACAATGTGGCTATGATGCCCTAGAGGCCTCAAGTAGAGCTGCTGTTACAGGATCAGTCATTCGTAGACATGCCTGGCTTAGGGAACAAATCTTGCCTGATTATGTGAAAGCTAAACTACTAGATGCTCCTTTACAAAAGGATGTGCTATTTGGTACTAATGCTGAGGAGATACTATGGAAAATGGAAGAAAAAGCCAAATCTATGCAAACTGTCAAAGCTTTTCTACAGGTTCAACCACCACGTTTTAGCAGAAATTGGCCTTCTAAAAACTGGTCCTTTCCAGCCACGGACAAGCCCCAAAGAGGTAGATACAGGCGCCCAAGGGGCAGAGGACAATCACAAGGATCATATAGAGGCAGGCAATGGCAAACTCCAGCACCAAGAGGTGGCGAAGACCGTGCACAACAATACAGAAAACAAACCCAATGACTTCCTCCTTTCCATGCCAAGCAAGTCTCAGCTGGAAGCACCCTTGGGAGGAAAGCTGGCACTATTTACAAGAAATTGGCATATTGTCACAACAGACAAATGGATCCTGGACGTTATAAACAGAGGCTACAGATTTCATTTTCACACTCTTCCAAAAATGAGAGGCATGCCAAACCTGCCACACAATCAAAGGGCAGAGGCACAACTACAAATTTCAAAGCTCATAGACATGAAAGCTATTCAAGAGGTACCTACTCACGAACAAGGTCAAGGTTTTTATTCCAGGCTATTTCTGGTACCAAGGAAAGGAACCGACTGGAGACCCATTTTGGACTTGTCCATCCTAAACACATTCTTACTCGTACCAAAATTCAAGATGCTCACATTACAGCAGCTTCTTCCCATGCTGGGCAAGGAGTTTTGGCTGGTAACATTGGACCTCAAGGAGGCATACCTGCATGTCCCAATCAGACAAAGCTGCAGAAGATACCTCAGATTTCTTGCAGGTTCAATTCACTATCAATTCTCTGCATTGCCCTTTGGCTTATCTACTGCGCCCAGAGTGTTCACGAAATGCTTGGCATCAGTAATTGCCTACTGCAGACTTCAAGGGATGCAAATTTACCCTTATTTGGACGACTGCCTGATCCAAGCGGACAGCAAGAACATACTTCTGGAACATCTGGCTTATGTAACACGGTTACTGAATTCCCTGGGATACACAGTCAACAAAGAGAAATCCAGGCTAACACCATCTCAGAAAATAACTTTCCTGTGTGCCAACTTGGACACAAACTCCCAGATGGCCTATCTTACGCCAGAAAAACAGGGGCAACTAACTCAGTACTTCAAAATACTAGCAAATTGTACCAGGCTTACTGCAAGGAAAATCCTGCAGGCTCTGGGCTTCATGGCATCTTGCATTCTTTTAATCCCATGTGCAAAGTTGCATATGAGGAAACTTCAATGGTACCTAAAAAACCTATGGTCTCAACACAGCCACAGTTTGGAAACAATAATACCAATAATTCCATGTTTGCAAAAGGAATTTCTATGGTGGGCCCAAGCATGTCAAACAAACACAGGTCTCCCATTCTGCAAGCCTCAAGCAAATCAAGTCATCACAACAGACGCCTCAGATTACGCCTGGGGGGCGCACATGACAGACAGGTGCATTCAGGGCAAATGGTCCCAAAAGGAAAAGCACCTTCACATCAATCAGAAAGAAATTCTAGCAGTGATAAATGCAATTACAGCTTTCAAGGACCTCCTGCATCCAGGTCAACTATTGATAAGAACAGACAACACCACAGTAATGTGGTACATAAACAAACAAGGAGGAACACATTCATACCCCCTGTGCAGACTAGCCATGACACTTTGGAACTTGGCTCTGGAATGGCAAATCGAACTTCAGGCACAGTACTTGCCAGGTTTGGAAAACACGCTGGCAGACAATCTAAGCAGAAATATGACAGATCCACACGAATGGAAGTTGCATCCTCAAGTGTTTACAAAGATAATCCAAGCGTGGGGGAGGCCAGACATAGATCTCTTCGCCTCCCACAGGAATCATCAATTGGAAAAGTTCTGTTCAAGGACCTTTCATCCAAAGGCCTGGAGAGTGGACGCCCTTTCATTCAGTTGGACAGCATGGACAGTTTACGTTTTCCCACCTCTGCCTCTTCTGCCCAAGGTACTCTTGAAAGCAAGAGCAGACAGACCGAAGATGATACTGATTGCTCCAGACTGGCCAAGACAACACTGGTACGCACTCCTGAGGAGCCTAACACATACTCCTCCCTGGTCTCTACCTCTAATGCCTCTTCTGCTGACTCAGCACAGCTACAAAACTCTTCACAGTCAGCTGAAAGCACTCAATCTCGCTGCATGGAAAATTCCTTAACACCACAGCAGACCCTACTCCCCAAAGAAGTGCAGGATGTCATTTTGGTGGCCAGAAGGCCATCTACTAGAAAGGCTTACTCCGCAAAATGGAAACTGTTTTGCTCTTGGAATGAGAAAAAAGGCCAGGACCCTAGAAAACTGAATTTGCCTCAGGTATTACAGTATCTAGCTGAGCTGCTGAGCAGTAGACTTTCATTTTCCTCCATAGAAATCCATGCCTCAGCCATTTCTGCAGAATTCAACACTGATCCACCCTTATTCTCTCACCCACTCTTAAGACAGTTCCTCAGAGGGGCTAAGAATATAAGACCACCAAGGAAACAACCAATGCCAGCCTGGGATCTTAATTACATTCTAGAAAAATTAACATTGCCTCCCTTTGAACCAGCTGCCTCAACAGATTTGCAATATTTGTCCTGGAAAACAGCCTTCCTTCTGGCCATTACCTCAGCTCGTAGGGTTTCGGAACTACAAGCCATCATGGCTGTGCAGCCCTTTCTCATCTTCCATCAGGACAGGGTTTCCTTGAACCAACCCGTCATTTATGCCTAAAGTGGTATCCAGGGTAGCTTTAAATCAAGCCATACACTTACCTACCTTTTACCCCAATCCTCAAAACAAAGGGGAAAGGCTGCTACACTCCTTAGACATCCATAGACAGCTACGTTATTATTTGGACAGAACAAAGCCTTTCAGGAAATCAGAACAACTTTTGTGTCCTATGCTGTAGGAGCTCAAGGGAAGCCAGTTACCAAACAGACAATTTCAAAATGGATAGGCCACTGCATACGGTTTTGTTACTCCTATCATGGAAAATCTGTCCCTACAGGCATCAGATCCCACTCCATCAGGGCCACAGCTACCTCTACAGCCTTCCTCAGAGGAGTTCCTACCAAAGATATTTTGGAGGCAGCCACTTGGAGTTCTGTGCATACCTTCACAAAACACTACCACCTGCCTTTATATTCCAAAACTAGAGCAGGCTTTGCCACTGCTGTGTTGCAGGGCATTCTGGCTCATCCCAGTTCCACCTAGTGCCTACCACCCTGTGCGTAGCTTTGGGATTCTACCCATCTGTGATTACTGCAGCTGTATGCACGATGAACATAGTACAGTTTTGTACCTACCATAAATGTAGATGTTGGAGTGCTAATACAGCTGCAGTACAGTTTTCCCTCCATCCTTCCCCTCTTGGTAAAGGCCTAGGGCCTAACCCCTCTTCATACAACCTGATTGGGTTATCCTTCTATGGTATATTTGCTTGCAACTACTGATTTTTGATTATATTGCATTGCATGTATATAAATATAATTTATGTATTGCCTCCCTTCTGGGGGCACCTGACATCTGGGGCAAGAAAGACTGAAGAAAATGGCGTCGGCTGCGTCTTATATACCCCTGCCTCACTGACGTCAGGAAAGAAAGCGACAACAACCGACGCCGGACCTAGACTTTGGAATTCGGCCGACCGAGGACCCGCCTGACGGCAGAAAACCCATCTGTGATTACTGCAGCTGTATTAGCACTCGAACATCTACATTTATGGTAGGTACAAAACTGTACTTTCCACATGCTGAAGTACCAGCAACATATTATGGAACTAATTAAACAAAAAAATGGTAATATTTCCAGTTTGTGCAGAAAATAAAGATTTGCAAGAGCTTATGCATTCTGCAAACCAAGTTAGTAAGCATACTTTGCGGTGTGGTTTTTATGCCCAAGAAGCATCTTCCAGGGCTGTAGTCACTGGCTCTGTACTGAGAAGACATGCTTGGCTGAAGGAGCAGACCTTGCCAGATCTTGTCAAATCCAAATTACTAGACACTCCTTTAAATAAGGACTGTTTGGTACCAAAGCAGAAGTTGTTCTTAAAAAGATGGAAGAAAATGCTAAAGCTATGGAAACTATTAAATAATTCTTACAAGTGCAACCACCTAGATTTAGTAGGCATTGCCCTTCAAAACACTGGGCCTTTCCAGCCCCCTCCAGGCCTTCCCAAATAAGACCCAGGGGAAACATACCACCCAGACTATAGTCTCAGGGTATGTAGAGATCTAAGCAATGGAGTGCCCCCACCCCTAAGACAGGGATTGGTAAGCCACCTCCCTATGGAAAAAGTTCACAGTGATTTCTCAACTCTACTTCCCAGCCCTGCGCAATTGCTTGTGCCCCTAGGAGGAAAATTGCCCTTTATGCAAAAAACTGGATGTCCATCTCTCAGGATCGATGATTCCTCAGCATTGTATCCCAGGAGTACAAATTTCATTTCCATTCACTGCCAACTCCAAGCAGGTTTCCAGACCTTCCTCCAAACCAGAGGGCAGAGGCTCAAAACCAAGTACTTTCCCTGCTCAACATCAGAGCTATTCAGCCTGTTCCAGTAAAACAAAGGGGTCAGGGTTTTTACTCCAGACTTTTCCTGATATCCAGGAAAGAGGGCTCTTGGTGCCCAATCCTGGATATTTCAGTTCTCAACACCTTTGTGGTGGTCCCAAAATTCAAGATGCTTACCCTGCAACAGCTTCTCCCTATGCTAGCCAAGGATGCCTGGTTAGTCACCCTAGACTTAACAAAGATGCTTATCTGCACATCCCCATAAGGGAGTCATGGAGGAAATAGCTACGTTTCAGGGCAGGGTCTATGCATTATCAAATGATGTCCTTCAAGGATGCAACTGCAGTCCTGACATATGGGTTGTCCTGCCTCAGGCAGCCCTTCAGTCGGCCGGATTCCAAAGTCTGGGTCCGGCGTCGGCTGATGTCGCCCTTTCCCCGACATCAGACCGCCTGGGGTATAAAATAGTCAGCCGACGCCATCTTCTTCAGGCTTTCTTGCCGCGTGGCGCCAGAAGCAGAAGCAGTTCGCAAGTGCCAGTCGACCAGCTCCTGTGTTTTCAGCTACTGAAGTCTTCAAAAAAGCTAAGTACCCCGTTGGGGACCTTTTCTTGCCTCAGCCGATGTCAGATAAAATTGAAAAAGTTAATAATTGTTTAACTTGTGGGAAACGAATACCTCATAAGGATTTCCACTCTTACTGTGCTTACCTTGCCTAGGCCCAGAACACAACGTCTCGGCCTGTGCAGCTTGTGCCTCTTTCAATAAACGCACTCTTAGGCGTCGGTCTGAGTTTGCACAGGATTATTTTGGGGAATATTTCTGTTATATCATGCCGTCGGAGCTTCCGACAGTGCATTTACCTAAAAAAACGGAAGGATAAGGACCGACACCCGTGGTTCGCGGTCTCTTCCGACACCACGCTTAGGCCTACCGCGAGTGTCTCGGTCTCTTCTGAGCCGGTTTCGCAACCGCTACAGACCGACGACACCGCTCCACCGGTTACTTCGGTACCAGAGGCCAGCTCGGTGCCGGTTTCTGTGCTCCCCTCTGAGACCGTTGCCCAGGTTTTTTCTGACACCATTTCAGTGGATAAGACTACTCCAGCACGTGGGGCTACCAGGCCTCCAGTGTCTATGTCCATTAAGGCCTACACACGTGCTAAGGCTGCCAAACAGGCTAAGTCTCTCCCTCCAAGATCTGTTTCTCTGGGATCCACTTCTGGTTCTCAAATTTTAAGTTTAGCTGAGGACCTTATTTCTTTGATTAGGGGTTCACAGCCTCATCCAGATAGAGGCTCTCAGCCGCCTTCTGACAAGAGGCCTAGGGTTGAGCAGGTAGACTCCCAGGCCTCCGATGAGGCCTCAGGTGATTCTGCACATTCAGACTACCAGGAGGAGGCCTTCCTGGCCTACGAGGATTCTGATGCGGAGGAATCTATTCCCTCTGCTTCTCCTCCTGAGGAGTTTTCCTTTGGGGAAATGCTTCATTCCATGAGGGAACACTTCAAATGGCAAGGCCAAGAATACTCAGATTCTAGGAAAAGGTTAAGGGAATTTTTAAAGCTACCCCAGTTTTAAATGTTTTAGATGATGTGTACTTAGAATCTAGTGTATGTCCTTCAAGGATGCATCTGCAGTCATCATGTATGGGTTGTCCTGCCTCAGGCAGCCCTTCGGTCTGCCGGATTCCAAAGTCTGGGCCCGGCGTCGGCTGATGTCGCCCCTTCCCCGACGTCACAGCGCCTGGGGTATAAAAGCGTCAGCCGATGCCGTCTTCCTCAGTCTTTCTTGCCGCGTGGTGCCCGAAGCAGAAGCAGTTCGCAAGTGCCGGTCGGCCAGCTCCTGTAAATTCGCTATCCGAAGACTTCAAAAGCTAAGTACCCCGTTGGGGACTCTTTCTTGCCTCAGCCGATGTCAGAAAAAGTTAATAATTGTTTAACTTGTGGGAAACAAATACCTCATAAGGATTTCCACTCTTACTGTCTCCCCTGCTTAGGCCCAGACCACGACGTCTCGGCCTGTTCAGCCTGCGCTTCCTTCAACCGACGCACCCTTAGACGTCGGTCGGAGTTCGCAGAAGAGTTTTTTGGGGATAGTTTTTCATACAAAATGCCGTCAGAAACCCCGACATCACATTTAATTAAGAAACGGAAAGACAAGGACCGACACCGCCGGGCGGTTTCGGCTGAAACCGCGGCTAGGCCTACCGCGAGTGTCTCGGTCTCGGCTGATACCGAGTCCTTGGAACTTCCGAACCCTGAAATAATACTACCGACAGCCTCGGCCCCGGAGGCTCCTACCGAGTCGGTTTCAGAATTGCCTTCCGAAACTGGTGTATTGGAATCTTCCGACACCATACCTTAAGACAAAGCTACACCAGCACGTAGTGCAGCCAGGCCTCCTGCATCCATGTCTATTAAGGCCTTCACCAGGGCTAAAGCTGCAAAACACTCTAAAGCCATGCCTCCCAGGGTTATTCCTCAGGGACCCTCTTCTAGTTCACAGATTCTAACCTTAGCAGAGGACCTTATCTCGTTAATTAGGGGCTCTCAGTCCCATCCGGACAGGGGCTCCCAACCCCCTCTAGACAAAAGGCCCAGGGTGGATCCCCCTGATCCCCTTTCCTCAGAGGAGGCCTCTGATGGCTCGGATCACTCAGACTACCAGGAGGAGGCTTATACGGCCTACGAGGATTCGGATGCAGAGGAATCTGTTCCCTCAGCCTCCCCTCCTGAAGAGCTTTCCTTTGGGGAGACCCTTCACACTATGAGAGAGCATTTCAAATGGCAGGGCCAGGAATATTCTGATTCCAGGAAAAGACTAAGAACTTTTCTTCATTTACCTCAGCATAGACCTTTGGCTATTCCTCCTGTTTTAAATGTCATTGATGATGTGTATTCTGACTCTAGTATGACCCCTGACACTCTGCCTTTGGCTCCTGTTAAGCCCGATAGGTATTACAGGGTCCCGGGCACACATAATTTTCTTTACAAGGCCCACTCTGCTGACCCTGAAACTATTTCACAGGGCCCTAAAGTGGTTGCAGTGTTACTACTAAGAACCCACTCCCTTCTGCAAAGGAGTCCAGGGCATTAGAGAGATGGGGTAAAAAAGTGTATACTACTTCCACGCTTGCTATGAGGGCATTAAATTGTCAATTTCATATGATACAGTATCAAGAGTATTTGTTAGAAGAAATGCATAAGAAATTGTCTGCTTCTGAACCCCTTGAATGTAAATCCCTTCAGGATCTGGTACATAACTCCCAGCAGGTTAGCAACCATTTCTTGAAGTGTGGTTATGATGCATTGGAAGCTTCATGTAGGTCAGCAATGACAGGTGTTGTCATACGTAGGCATGCTTGGCTGAAGGAACAATCTCTGCCAGACCATGTTAAAGCTAAGCTTTTGGATGCTCCACTGGAAAAGCAAAAGTTATTTGGTTCCACTGCTCAAGAAGTCCTAAAGAAGTTTGAGGAAAAGGCAAAATCTGTACAAACAGTTAAGGATTTTCTTCAAGTCCAACCGCCTAGATTCAGCAGAAATTGGCCTTCCAAGAATTGGTCCTTTCCGGACACAGAAAGATTTCAAAGGGGCAGGAACAGGCATGCCAGAGGTAGAAGGCAAGCTAGGGGCTCCTACAGAGGCCGTCAATGGCAACCTCCAATCCAGATAGGCAGTTCAGGACCTGCAACTGCTGCACAAGGACAAACTCAATGACTTTGCTTTGACTCCGCCAACCAGGGCTCAGTTAGAAGCACCTTTGGGCAGAAAGCTTTCTTTATTCTCAAAAAATTGGCACAACATTACAAGAGACAAATGGACACTCCAAATCATAGACAACGGATACAGGTTCCATTTTCACACATTGCCAAAAAGAAAAGGCATGCCAGGTCTGCCACCAAATCAAAGGGCAGAGGCTTTGAAACAAATCTCAAACTTACTACAAATGAAAGCCATAGAAAAAGTTCCTATTTCAGAACAAGGCCAAGGATTTTACTCCAGGATATTCCTTGTTCCAAGAAAAGAGCATCAATGGAGACCAATTCTTGACTTGTCCGCACTGAATACTTGTCTCATTGTGCCAAAATTCAAAATGCTGACTCTACAGCAACTCCTTCCCATGCTGGGCAAGGGGTCTTGGCTGGTGACTCTAGACCTCAAGGAGGCATACCTGCATGTCCCTATCAGACAAAGTTGCAGAAGACACCTCAGATTTCTTGCAGGGTCAGAGCATTATCAATTCTCAGCATTGCCCTTTGGCTTATCTACTGCGCCCAGAGTATTCACGAAATGCCTGGCATCAGTAATAGCACACTGCAGACATCAGGGGATTCAAATTTACCTATATCTGGACGACTGCCTTATACAAGCGGACAACCAACAAACCTTGATACAGGACTTAAATTATGCCATCAATCTTCTACAGGCCTTGGGATATACAGTCAACATGCACAAATCAAGACTTGTTCCATCCCAAAGAATAACCTTTCTGGGTGCGGATCTAGATACAACCACCCAAATGGCTTATCTCACAAAAGAAAAACAGTCAGCTACCGGATTACTTCAAGAATCTGACAAGACAAACTCAGCTGACTGCAAGGAAAATCCTGCAGGCCCTGGGTTACATGGCGTCCTGTATTCTTTTGATTCCACAAGCAAGGCTACAAATGAGAAAGCTACAGTGGTACCTAAGGAGTTTATGGACTCGGCACAGTCACAGTTTGGAAACTTTAATCCCACTCATTCCATGCCTTCACAAGGAATTTCTGTGGTGGGCTCAGGCCAGCCAGTCCAACAGAGGGTTGCCTTTCACACAGCCAAAAACCTCCCAAACTATTACAACGGACGCTTCAGACCTAGGTTGGGGAGCACACATGGAGGGCAGAGGTATCCAAGGACAGTGGTCACGAAAGGAGCTACGCATGCACATAAATCAAAAAGAAATGCTAGCAGTGATACATGCAATAGAGGCCTTCAAACTCTTTCTGCATCAAGGCCACCTACTAATAAGGACAGACAACACCACAGTTATGTGGTACATAAACAAGCAAGGAGGTACCCATTCCTACCCTCTTTGCAGACTGGCAATGAATCTATGGGATCTTTCCTTGAAACTCAATATACAGCTACAAGCTCAGTTTGTGCCAGGGAAAGACAATACACTGGTGGACAGCTTAAGCAGAAATATCATGGATGCGCACGAATGGATGCTGCACCCAGGCATCTTCCAACAGACAACACAATCTTGGGGGAGCCCGGACATAGATCTATTTGCATCCCACCACAATCATCAACTGAAGAAATTCTGCTCAAGGACATACCACCCACAGGCGTGGAAAGTGGACGCCCTCTCTTTCAGCTGGAGAAATCTGACAGTGTATGCATTTCCTCTTATCCCATTAATGACCAAGGTGTTACTGAAGATCAGGACAGAGCGGCCAAAAGTGATTCTGATAGCTCCGGACTGGCCAAGACAGCACTGGTACCCACTGCTAAGGAGCATGTCACGTACAAAACCATGGCCTCTACCTCTATGGCCACTTCTACTGACACAGCACAGATACAAAACTTTACATTCCAACCTGAAAACATTGCAACTAACAGCGTGGAGAATACCTTGACTCCTCCTCAGGATAAGCTATCCCAGAGAGTGAAGGATATTATTATGGAAGCTCGCCGCCCTTCCACAAGAAAGGCATATTCAGCAAAATGGAAAAGATTTCTCATCTGGAACACCACAAAGGGCCTAGATGCGACAGTGATGAACATGGCACATATCCTGGAATATTTGGCAGAAATGTTCCACAATGGTCTGTCTTACTCTTTTATTAAGATTCATGCTTCAGCAATTTCAGCAGAGTACAATACTGATCCACCTGTCTTTTCTCATCTTCTCCTAAGACAGTTTCTAAGAGGAATCAAAAACATCAAAGCTCCTCGGAATCCACCTCTACCTGCTTGGGACCTTAACTACGTGTTGGAAAAACTAACACTGCCTCCATTTGAACCAGCAGCATCTGCAGATCTACAGTACCTTTCATGGAAGACTGCTTTCCTTCTGGCAATAACCTCAGCAAGAAGGGTTTCGGAATTGCAGGCCCTGATGGCAGTTCACCCATTTATTATTTTTCACCAGGACAGAGTTTCATTAAGAACTAACCCTACTTTTATGCCAAAGGTGGTATCCAGGGTTTCATTGAATCAAGCCATTCACTTGCCTACCTTCTTCCCAAATCCACAAAACAAAGGGGGGAAACTGCTGCACACCCTGGACATTCACAGACAGTTGCGCTACTACTTGGACAGAACTAAAGGTTTCAGAAAAACTGACCAGCTGCTGGTAGCATATGCTGCTGGTACTCAAGGAAAAGCAATTTCCAAACAGACTATTTCAAAATGGATAGGAAATTGCATTCGCTTTTGTTACTCATTTCATGGAAAGGCTGTACCAGCTAGCATTAGACCTCATTCTACGAGAGCCACAGCCACCTCCACAGCCTTCTTAAGAGGGGTGGCTACAAAGGACATTTTAGAAGCTGCCACATGGAGCTCCCTGCATACATTTGCCAAGCATTACAATTTACCTTTATATTCCAGATCCAGAGCAGGCTTTGCTACGGCTGTCCTGCAGGGTATCTTAGCTACACCATCCTTTTCCTAGTACCTCCACCCCCAGATTGGCTATGGTATTCTACCCATATGTGATGACTGCAGATGCATCCTTGAAGGACATAGTACAGTTTTGTACCTACCATAAATGTAGATGTCCGATAGGTATGCATCTGCAGTCAGGTTTACCCTCCCTCCTTCCCCTCTGTGGTATTCCTAGGGTGCTTACCCCTCTATTAGCTAGCTGGGGGGATCTATTGTGGTGTATTTGTTTTTACATATAGATATATATATATATATATATATATATATATATATATATATATATATATATATATATATATATTTTTTTTTTGCATATGTTTGGATTTTTATTGCATTTCTCCAAATTTAGCCTTCCTAGAGGGCACCTGGGGCAAGAAAAACTGAGGAAGATGGGATCGGCTGACGCTTTTATACCCCAGGCGCTGTGACGTCAGGGAAGGGGCGACATCAGCCGATGCCGAACCCAGACTTTGGAATCCGGCCGACCGAAGGGCTGCCTGAGGCAGGACAAACCTATATGTGATGACTGCAGATGCATACCTATCGGACATCTACATTTATGGTAGGTACAAAACTGTACTTTCCCCTGAGTCCCTCCCCCCTGCTCCTGCCAAGCCAGACAGGTACTACAGGGTCCCAGACACACATCAATTTCTGTACAAGGGCCATACTGCTGACCCTGAAACTATTTCTCAGGGGCCAAAAGGGGTTTCCTCCACTTCTGCTAAGAACCCACTCCCCTCGGAAAGAGATTCTAGGGCTTTAGAAAGGTGGGGCAAGAAAGTATATACATCTTCCACCCTTACTATGCGAGCATTAAATTGTCAATTTCATATGATTCAATATCAGGAATACATGTTGGATGACTTGCAAAAGAAACTGGCTTCCCCTGAACCATTAGATAGAAAGGGGTTACAGGAATTGGTTCATAATACTAAGCAGGTTAGCAGCTATTTCCTTCAGTGTGGATATGATGCATTGGAAGCTTCATGTAGAGCAGCAATGACAGGTGCGGTCATACGCAGACATGCTTGGTTAAAGGAACAAACATTGCCAGACCATGTGAAAATTAAGCTTTTGGACGCACCTCTAGAGAAACATAAGCTATTTGGTGCTACAGCACAAGAGGTTTTAAAGAAAATAGAGGAAAAGGCAAAATCAGTGCAAACAGTCAAAGATTTCCTCCAGGTACAGCCTCCAAGATTCAGCAGGAATTGGCCTTCTAAACATTGGTCCTTTCCTGACACAGACAAATTTCAAAGAGGCAAAAACAGACGTGGCAGAGGTAGAGGGCAAACTCGAGGCTCCTACAGAGGACGTCAATGGCAGCCCCTGAACCAGAGAGGTGGGGCAGGACCTTCCACTGCTCCGCCAGGACAATCTCAATGACTTGACTTTGACTCCACCATCCAGGGCTCAATTAGAAGCACCTTTGGGCGGAAAGTTATCTTTATTCTCAAAAAATTGGCACAATATTACAAAGGACAAATGGATACTGGAGATAATAGACAAAGGATACAGATTCCATTTTCATACACTGCCAACAAGACATGGCAGGCCAAACCTGCCACCAAATCTAAGGACAGAGGCACTCAAACAAATAACAAACCTACTTCAAATAAGAGCAATAGAAAAGGTTCCTTCTGCAGAACAAGGACAAGGATTTTATTCAAGACTGTTCCTTGTTCCAAGAAAAGAAAACCAATGGAGACCCATTCTGGACTTGTCCGCACTGAATACTTACCTTATTGTGCCAAAATTCAAAATGCTGACTTTACAGCAACTCCTTCCCATGCTGGGCAAGGGGTCTTGGCTGGTAACTCTGGACCTCAAGGAGGCATACCTGCATGTCCCAATCAGACAAAGTTGCAGAAGATACCTCAGATTTCTTGCAGGCTCAGAGCATTATCAATTCTCAGCATTGCCCTTTGGCTTATCTACTGCGCCCAGAGTGTTCACGAAATGCCTGGCATCAGTAATTGCACATTGCAGACTTAAGGGGATACAAATATACCCTTATCTGGACGACTGCCTTATACAAGCGGACAGCCAACAAGCCTTGTTAAAAAACTTGGACTATGTCATTCACCTACTGCAGGCCTTGGGATACACAGTCAATATTCAGAAATCAAGTCTCGTACCATCCCAACAAATACCTTTCCTGGGTGCCACACTGGACACAAACACCCAGATGGCGTTTCTGACAAAAGAAAAACAAAAACAATTAGCAGAATACTTCAGAAGATTGGCAACACACACCCAGATGACTGCAAGGAAAATCCTGCAGGCCCTGGGTTTCATGGCATCTTGCATTCTTCTGATTCCACATGCAAGGCTGCATATGAAGAAACTACTATGGTACCTAAAAAGTCTATGGTCTCAGCACAGCCACAGCCTGGAAACATTGATCCCACTCATTCCATGCCTTCAAAAGGAATTTCTGTGGTGGGCTCAAGCAAGCCAGAAAAACAAAGGTCTGCCTTTCAGCAAGCCTCATACAAGTAAAACCATAACAACAGACGCCTCAGACCATGGATGGGGGGCGCACATGGAGGGCAGATGCATTCAAGGACAATGGACACAAAAAGAAAAGCAGCTGCATATCAACCAAAAAGAAATGCTGGCAGTGATACATGCAATCAAGGCCTTCGAAAAGTTCATGCATCAGGGCCATCTACTAATAAAGACGGACAATACCACAGTTATGTGGTACATAAACAAGCAAGGAGGTACCCATTCCCACCCTCTTTGCAGACTGGCAATGAATCTCTGGGATATTTCCCTACAATTGAAAATAGAGCTACAATCCCAGTTTGTACCAGGGAAGGACAGTGTTCTGGCGGACAGCCTAAGCAGAAACATCATGGATCCACACGAATGGATGTTGCATCCAGACATTTTCTTACAAATAGCTCAAGCATGGGGGAGGCCGGATATAGATCTTTTTGCCTCCCACTTCAATCGCCATCTGAAAAAGTTTTGCACAAGGACATACCATCCTCAAGCATGGAAGGTGGACGCTCTCTCCTTCAGTTGGAACTCTCTAACACTATATGCCTTCCCACCTCTTCCTTTGATGACCAAGGTGTTACTAAAGATCAAGACAGAGCAACCGAAAGTCATACTGATAGCTCCAGACTGGCCAAGACAACACTGGTACTCACTGCTACGGAGCTTGACACACACCAATCCGTGGCTCCCCCCTCAATGGTTACTTCTTCTGACACAGCACAATTACAGGACACTACACCCCAGCTTGAAAGCATTGAAGCTGACAGCTTGGAAGATTCCATGACTATTACTCAGGATACACTTTCCAAAAGGGTAAAAAATATCATTCTGGAGGCGCGCAGACCTTCCACTAGAAAAACATACTCAGCAAAATGGAAGAGATTTCTTATCTGGAACAGCAAAAAGGGTCAAGACCCATCAGTGATGAGCATTCCACAGATCCTGGAATACTTGGCTGAAATGCTCCACAATGGCCTTTCATATTCTTCCATAAAAATACATGCTTCAGCAATATCTGCCAAATATAACACTGATCCGCCTGTATTTTCTCACCCATTGCTAAGACAGTTTCTAAGAGGTATAAAGAACATCAACCCTCCAAGGAAACCACCAGTGCCTGCATGGGACCTCAACTTCATGCTGGAAAAATTAACTCTTCCTCCCTTTGAACCAGCAGCATCTTCAGAGTTGCAATTTCTGTCTTGGAAGACAGCCTTCCTTCTGGCAGTAACCTCAGCAAGAAGAGTCTCTGAGCTACAGGCCCTTATGGCAATACAACCATTTCTCATTTTTCACCAGGACAGAGTTTCTTTGAGAACCAATCCGTCATTCATGCCAAAGGTGGTATCCAGGGTGTCCCTGAATCAAGCTATTCACCTGCCTACCTTCTTTCCCAATCCTCAAAATAAAGGAGAGAGACTTCTGCTCACCTTGGACATACACAGACAGTTGTGCTACTACTTGGACAGAACAAAGTCTTTCAGAAAATCTGACCAGCTTTTTGTAGCTTTCGCTGCTGGATTGCAGGGAAAAGCAATTTCCAAACAGACAATTTCTAAATGGATTGGAAATTGCATTCGATTCTGCTACTCTTTTCATGGAAAAACTGTGCCAGCTGACATCAGGCCACATTCCACCAGAGCTACAGCCACCTCCACAGCCTTTTCAAGAGGAGTGGCAACAAAGGACATTTTAGAAGCTGCTACATGGAGCTCCGTGCATACATTTTTCAAACATTACAACCTGCCTTTATACTCCAGGTCCAGAGCAGGGTTTGCCTCTGCAGTCCTGCAGGGCATTTTAGCTACACCATCTTTGTCTTAGTGCCTACCACCCCCAGGTTGGCTATGGTATTCAACCCATATGTCAGGACTGCAGTTGCATCCTTGAAGGACATAGTACAGTTTTGTACCTACCATAAATGTAGATGTCCGATAGGTATGCAACTGCAGTCAGGTTTTCCCTCCCACCTACCCCTCTGTGGTATACTTTTGGGTTTCTACCCCTCATTTTAGCTACCTGGGGTAATCTTTTATGGTGTATTTGTTTTATGCTGTTGTTCGTGTCTGGAATTTTTCTGTATTTTTCAAAATTTAGCCTTCCTTAGAGGGCACCTGGCATCTGGGGCAAGAAACACTGAAGAAGATGGCGTCGGCTGACTATTTTATACCCCAGGAGCTCTGACGTCGGGGAATGGGCGACATCAGCCGACGCCGGACCCAGACTTTGGAATCCGGCCGACCGAAGGGCTGCCTGAGGCAGGACAACCCATATGTCAGGACTGCAGTTGCATACCTGTCTGACATCTACATTTATAGTAGGTACAAAACTGTACTTTCTTCGTGTTTCACTGTTGCAGTCATTACATTTGGGTAATCTGCTGGCAGGTTGCTCTCCGTCAGCCTGAATTCCAAAGTCTTGGGTCCTGCGTCTGTTGCTGTCTCCTCTTTCATGACGTCAGGTCATCAGAGGTATAAAACAAGCAGCCAACGCCATTTTCTTTAGTCTTTCTTGCCGCGCGGTGCCCGAAGCAGAAGCAGTTCGCAAGTGCCAGTTGGCCGACTACTGAAATTTTCAAATTCAAGTTTCAGAACCGAAGTCTTCACTAAAGCAAAGTACCCCGTTGGGGAAACTTTTTTCTTGCTCCATACCGATGTCAGAAAAAGTTAATAATTGCATTACTTGTGGGAAGCAAATACCTCATAAGGATTTCCATTTATACTGTATTCCTTGCCTAGGCCCTGATCATAATGTGCCTTGCTGTTGGTTTTGTGATAGATTTAACCAAAACACTATTAAGTGTCTGTATATCTTTGCTTCAAAATATTTATGAAACAGATTTAACTGTCCTGAAATGTCGTTGGATAGCAATCCGACTACCGGAGTACACAAAAAACGCAAAGAAAAGGACAGAGGGAGACTGTTGAGGTCCAAAACCGACTATAAAGCTTCTCCTAAGCCAGTCGCCGCTTCGCCATTACTCAGTGAGGTGCTTTCGCAGCCCCTGATACCTGCTACTTTCGAGTCGCAGGCCCCTACCGAGACCCATGGGGAGTCAGGCACGCAGCGAGATTCTCAAGTATTGTACCCGCTGATGTCTCTCCCACGGATGGGTCCGGCACCGGCTTCTGAGGGTGTATTCAGGCCACAATATTTTTATATAAAACCGACGCCAGCTTCAAAATCAAAGGCAAAAGCAACTTCTAAAGCTAAAAAAACGACGCATGAGCCACGTGCACAGGCCCCTATGCCCAAAAAACAGATTATCAAAATGGCTGAAGACCTAATTACCTTGATCAGGAGTTCCCAACCCCTTCCTGATAAGAGGCCTAGGCAAGGCACTGATTATGAATCTTCAGATCATGTTTCTATTTCTTTTGATTCCTCTTCTGATCAGGAATCATCTATACCACCCTTTGAGGACTCTGATGCAGAGGAATCTATCCCATCTGCATCTCCTCCTGAAGATTATTTTTTTTTGGAGAAACCTTGCATATTTTGAGGGAGCATTTTCACTGGGAGAGTCTTAAGATTTCTCAGAATCAAAAAAGAGGCTCAGGGATTTCCTCCTTCTCCCTCAGCATAGGCCTTTAGCCATACCTCCTGTTTTAGACATTGTGGATGATGTGTTTTCGGAGTCAAGCTTGACTCCAGACTCCTTACCTCCGTCTCCTAGCAAGCTAGACAGATATTACAGGGTTCCTGATTCACACTAATTTTTATTTAGAAACCCTGCTGTTGACCCTGAAACTATTTCACAGGATCCAAAAGGTGTTAAGTCCTCAACAGCAAGAAATCCTACCCCCTCTGACAGAGATTCAAGGGCACTGGATAGATGTGGAAAGAAGGTTTATACATCTGCAACCTTGGCAATTAGGGCCTTAAACTGCCAGTTTCATATGCTCAAGTATCAACATGTTATAGGATTACTGAAACAGAAAATGATGTTGATTTCTGAATGTGCAGAAAATAAAGAATTGCAGGAATTATTGCATGCAGCAGAACAAGTTGGAAAGCATACTTTGCAATGGGGTTTTGATTCCTTAGAGGCCTCCTGCAGGGCCGCAGTTACTGGATCTGTGATTAGGAGGCATGCCTGGCTAAAAGAGCAAAATTTGCCTGATCATGTTAAAGCTAAATTGCTGGATGCACCTTTACAGCATGATACTCTGGTATTAAGGCAGAAGAGGTTTTAAAGAAAATGGAAGACAAAGCTATGTCTATGCAAACCGTAATAGACTTCTTACAAGTGCAGCCACCAAGATTCAGTAGACACTGGCCTACCAAAAAATTGGTCCTTTCCTTTGTCCAACAGATCTCAATGGGGCAAATCCAGGCGCCCTAAAGGTTCTCGATACCAGTCACTGCATTCTTACAGGTCAAAGCAATGGGGTGCTTCTACCTCCAAATCTGGAGGAAATAAAGCACAACCCTACAGTAAACAGTCTCAATGACTTCCCTCTGCCATCACCAAACACTTATCTTTTGGTAGCACTCTTAGGGGGAAAATTAGCACTTTATGCTCAAAATTGGCAGTTAATAACCCAGGACAAGTGGGTGTTAAGCATAGTATCTCAGGGATACAGATCCCACTTCCACACACTGCCACTTGCAAATGGTTGGCCAGATCTGCCAAAAAATCAATGGGCAGAGGCACAGAAACAGGTTACGTCCCTCATGGGTATGGGAGCTATTCAGCCAGTACCAGAACAGGAAAAAGGACAAGGTTTTTATTCAAGACTGTTCTTGATAGCCAGAAAAGACAAGGCCTGGCACTCAATACTGGATTTATCAATTTTGAACACATACCTGGACATTCCAAAATTCAAAATGCTAACTTTGTAGCAGCTTCTGCCCATGCTGGGTAAGAACGCTTGGCTGGTGACATTAGACCTAAAAGAAGCATACCTGCATATCCCAATAAGGGAATCGTGCAGAAGATACCTCCATTTCATGGCTGACTTTATGCATTACTAATTCTCTGCACTGCCCTTTGGCTAATCTACTGTGCCCAGGGTCTTTACAAAGTGCCTGACACCAGTAATTGCATTTTGCAGACAAAGTAGTATACAAATATATCCTTACTTGGACGACTGTCTCATTCAAGCAGAGAACAAGGACATTCTTCTTCAGCATCTGGTGTTTGTGAAAAGGCTTCTAACATGCCTAGGGTACACAATAAACAAAAAGAAATCACAACTGGTACCTTCTCAAAAGATAACATTCTTGGGTGCAAGCTTGAATACAGCTGCCCAGATGGCTTTCCTCACACCAGACAAACAAAGGCAACTGACTATTTACTTCAAACTGATGGCAACCAAAAACCCAGTTATCTGCAAGACAAAATCTGCAGGCTTTGGGGTTCATGGCATCCTGCATTCTACTGATTCCATATGCAAGACTGCATATGAGGAAACTAGAGTGGTACCTAAAAAGTTTATGGAGTCAACATTGTCACAGTCTGGAAACAATGATTTCTCTCATTCCCTGCCTACAACAGGAGTTTCTATGGTGGCAAAGGCATGTCACCAAAACATGAGATGGGCTTTCTCTCTACCCTCTGCCAGCCAAACCTTGACAACAGATGCATCGGATTATGCATGGGCGGCCCGCTTGGCGGGAAGATGCATTCAGGGCATATGGTCCCCAAAACAAATGCATCTGCATATCAACCAAAAAGATAGCTGTTCAGAATGCCCTGACAGCCTTCAAGGACTTACTTCATCCAGGACAACAACTGATAAAGATGGACAACACCACCGTTATGTGGTATATAATCAAGCAGGGGGGCATGCACTCATACCCCCTTTGCAGACTAGCCATGGCACTGTGGGACACAGCCTTGACTTACCAAGTACATCTTCATGCTCAATTCCTGCCAGGAAAGCAAAATACTCTGGCAGACGATTTAAGCAGAAACCTTATGGACCTTCACGAGTGGGAACTAGATCCACAAGTCTTCAGCATAATGACAAAGAAATGGAGGAGCACTGACATAGACCTATTGGCCTCTCCTCGGAATTATCAACTGGAAAAATTCTGTACAAGGACTTACCCCCACAGACAAGCATATAAAGTGAACGCCCTATACTTCAGTTGGAAAAACAGTTTACGCCTTTCCTCCTCTGTCTCTCCTTCCCAAGGTTCTACTAAAAGTCAGACAAGAGAAACCAAAGATGATACTAATTGCCCCGGACTAGCCCCGCCAATACTGGTACCCAATCCTAAGGAACATGTCTCAATTCCCAGCTTAGTACTTGCCTCAAATACCTCACTTACTGTCCCTGCAAAACAATCAGATCCTGCACAATCAGTTGCAAACACTGAACCTGGCAGCATGGCTGATCATGTAGTTATTCAAACAACACCTCTCAGTAAAGCTGTGATGGATGTCATTTTGGAAGCCAGAAGGCCTAGTACTAGAAAATCTTATGCTGATAAATGGAAGAGATTCTGTGCTTGGAACCAAGCACAAGAAACTGACACAGCAGAGCCAAATATTCCTCAGATTTTACAATACTTGACTGAGATGCTTGACAAAGGCCTATCTTTTTCATCAATAAAAATCCATGCCTCTGCTATCTCGGCTCATTACAACACAGAGCCACCAATCTTTTCTCATCCTTTACTAAAGCTGTATCTTAGAGGGGCCAAAAATTTAAGGCCTCCCAGAAGATCACCAATTCCTGCATGGGACCTCAATTGTGTTGGAAAAGCTCACCCTGCCTTCATTTGAACCAGCTGCTACTGCAGATCTAAAGTTCTTATCATGGAAAACAGCTCTACACCTGGCAATTACTTCAGCAAGAAGGGTCTCAGAGCTACAGACCCTCATGGCTGTGGAGCCTTTTATCATATTTTACCCAGACTGGGTGTCCCTCAGGATTGGTCCTGAGGGACACCCAGACAGCGTGTCCCTCAGGACCAATCCTTCATTTATGCCTAAGGTGGTTTCTAGTGTGGCTCTTAACCAAACTATTCATCTGCCAACTTTTTATCCAAATCTGCAGAACAAGGGGGAGCGGATTCTGCATTCCTTGGACGTACACAGACAACTAAGATTCTACTTGAGCAGGACTAAAGTTCTAAGAAAAACTGAGCAGTTACTAGTGACATTTGCTGCAGGGTCAGAGGGAAAGGCTATTTCAAAGCAGACTATTTCAAAGTGGATAAGCCACTGCATTCGTTTCTGCTACTTGCACCATGGCAAACCGGTGCCCAAGGGCATCAGGTCTCATTCGACAAGGGCTGCAGCTACATCACCAGCTTTCCTCAGAGAAGTACCAACCAAAGACCTTCTACAGGCTGCTACTTGGAGTTCTGGTCACACTTTTACAAAGCATTATCATTTGCCTCTCTTCTCTAAGTCCAGGGCAGGCTTTGCCACTGCTGTTCTGCAGGGCCTTATAGACGCCCCTAATAAAAGACTGAGCAACTACTAGTGGCATATGCGGCAGGATCACAAGGAAAGGCTATCTCAAAGCAGACTATTTCAAAGTGGATAGGCCACTGCATTCGTTTCTGCTATTCACAACATGGCAAGCCAGTGCCTAAGGGCATTAGGCCACATTCTACCAGAGCAGCAGCCACTTCAGCAGCCTTCCTCAGGGGAGTGCCAACCAAAGACATTTTAGAGGCTGCCACCTGGAGTTCAGTGCACACCTTTACAAAGCACTACCATTTACCACAATACTCTAAATCCAGGGCAGGCTTTGCCACTGCAGTTCTGCAGGGCCTTGTAGCCGCTCCTAATGCTATTTAGCTCCACCCTCCCATCCATAGCTTTGGGATTCTACCCAAATGTAATGACTGCAACAGTGAAACACAAAGAACATAGTACAGTTGTGTACACTTAACATAAATGTAGATGTTCGAGTTTATTCACTGTTGCAGTCCAGGTTACCCACCCGCCATCCCCCTTTTTAATCTGGAGTTCCTCTTTCCTTCACTTTGTGGTGTATTTGCTTGTAGATAAAGGTTAAGTTTGTATTATTGCATGTATATATTGTTTATATTTTGCTACCCATTTGGGGGGCACCTGACATCTGGGGCAAGAAAAAACTAAAGAAAATGGCGTTGGCTGCTTGTTTTATACCCCTGATGTCATGGAAGAGGAGACGGCAACCGACGCAGGACCCAAGAATTTGGAATTCAGGCCGACTGAGGGCAACCTGCCAGCAGATTACCCAAATGTAAAGACTGCAACAGTGAATACACTCCAACATCTACATTTATGATAAGTGTACACAACTGTACTTTCTCTGCACTTCCCTTTGGCTTATCTACTGCGCCCAGGATATTCACAAAATTCCCGTCTCTAGCCATTGCATACTGCAGGCAGAGAAATATCCAAATTTAACCAGACTTGGACAACTGCCTGATTCAGGTGGACAGTCAGGAATTGCTGCTTCAGCACCTAGCATTTGAAAAATCCGTCTCACTTCATTGGGGTACACCATCAGCGGAAAGAAATCACAACTGGTACCCAGTCTAAAGATTGTATTCCTGGGAGCAAGCTTTGACGCAACTTCCCAGATGGCATTTTTCACTTCAGAAAAAACAGGTCTGTCTGACAGACTATTTCAAACAAATGGCCAGCACAACCCAGCTGTCTGCAAGAACAATTCTGTAAGCCCTAGGATTCATGGCCTCATGTATTCTGCTAATTCCATATGCAAGACTGCATATGAAGAAATGTCAATGGCACTTAAAAAGCCTTTGGTTCCAGCATTCTCTGGACCTGGAAACAATGATTCCTATTATCTCCTGTCTAAGGGCAGAGTTCCTTTGTTGGGTAGAAGCATGCAACCACAACAAGGGACTGCAGTTTACACAACCCCACACTGCCCAAACCGTGACCACAGATGCATCATGCTATGCATGGGGGGCTCACATGGCTGGCAAATGCATTCAGGGCCACTGGAGCCCAAGGCAGATTCTCCTGCACATCAGTCAAAAAGAGATGCTATCTGTAGAGAATGCTCTGACAGCTTTCAGATACCTAATCCTTCCAGGACAACTGCTGATAAAAACAAGACACCACAGTTATGTGGTACATAAACATGCAAGGGGGAACCCATTCTTACCTACTCTACAGGTTAGCCATGGCCCTGTGGAACATGGCTTTGGACAACCAAGTCCATCTACAAGCTCAGTTCCTGCCAGGCAAACAATATTCACTGGCAGACGACTTAAGCAGAAATCTCCTAGACCACACGAGTGAAAATTGGAGCCCAGCACCTTCATCCTTCTGATCCAGAGGTGGGGGACCCCAGAGGTGGATCTCTTTGCCTCCCCAGACAGCCACCAGTTAAGCAAATTCTGCACCATTAACCCTCACAGCAGGGCCTGGAAGGCGGGTGCCCTATCTTTTCAATGGGAAAACCTCTCAATCTATGCATTTCCCCCTCTGCCTTTTCTCTCGAGTACTACTCAAGATGAAACAAGACAGGCCAAGGACAATTCTGATTGCCCCGGACTGGCCACACCAGCACTGGTACCCACTCCTGCGCAACCTGGCAATGGTGCCACCCTGGCACCTACACCAGACCCCTACTTTGCTGTCACAGCAGGAGGGACAGATTTTACATCCACAATTGCAAACCCTAAATCTTGCATCCTGGCTTATTCGATGACTACTCCACCAACAACCCTAAGCAAACGGGTGCTGGACATCATTCTTGAAGCCGGAAGGCCAAGTACTAGGAAATCCTATGCTGAAAAGTGAAAAAGTTATTGTTCTTGGATTCAGTCTAAAGGAAAAGGACACAGCAGTGCCCTCCTTACCTCTAATCCTGGATTACCTAGCAAAACTACTCCATGGAGGCCTTTCCTTTTCCTCCGTTAAGATTCATGCCTCTGCCATTTCAGCTCATTACAATACTGAGCCACCTCTGTTTTCTCACCCTCTCATCAAACAGTTTCTGAGAGGGGCTAACAACTTAATGCCCCCAAGGAGAGCACCCATCCCTGCTTGGGACCTTAACTTTGTACTGGAAAAGCTTACTCTTCCCCCTTTTGAACCTGCTCCTTCAGCAGAGTTAAAATTCCTCTCTTGGAAAACAGCCTTACTTCTAGCCATCACTTCAGCAAGAAGAGTATCTGAGTTACAGGCACTGATGGCTGTGGAAACCTTTATTATTTTCCATGCTGACAGGTTTTCCCTCAGGACTAACCCTTTCTTTATGCCTAAGGTGGTGTCCAGTGTGGCTCTAAACCAATCCATTCATTTGCCAACCTTCTTCCCTAACCCTCAGAATAAAGGGGAAAGGATCCTGCACTCTTTGTATGTGCACAGACAGCTCAGGTTCTACCTTGATAGGGCTAAGCCTTTCAGAAAATCTGACCAGCTGTTAGATGTTTATCGTGTTACCCTGCTGGAGTCATCACACTTGGGTTATCCTGTCGTCAGGCGGTCCCGCAGTCGGCCAGAATTCCAAAGTCTTGGTCTGGCGTCAGTTGCTGTCGCTTCTTCCCTGACGTCAGAGCGCCAGGGGTATATCAGAGGCATCCGACGCCATTTTCTTCAGTCTTTCTTGCTGGGCGGTGCCCGAAGCAGAAGCAGTTCGCAAGTGCTGGTCGACCAACACCTGAGATTTTCGAATCGAGTTTCAGTCCAAAGTCTTCAAAGATAAGTACCCTTTTGGGGAACCTTTTCTTGCCTCAGTCAGATGTCAGAAAAAGTTAACAATTGCATTTCTTGTGGGAAGCAGATACCTCATAAGGACTTTCATTCTTTTTGTATACCTTGCCTAGGCCCAGACCAAGACGTCACTGGTTGTCGGTTTTGTACTAGGTTCAATAAACGAACTATAAAGCGTCACTTTGATTTCGCACGACACTACGGTAGAAAATTTAATTGCACTATGCCGTCGGAGCAACCGACTACCGGCATGCATAAAAAATGCAAGGATAGGGACAGGCAGCCTAGATCCAAGCCGGATTCCGAGGCCTCGGCTGGCCCGGTTGCCGGTTCTCCGGTTTTCAGTGAGGCGCCTACGCAGCCCCTGGCTACCGCTGAATTGGATCCCCAGGCCGCATCGGATCCCCCAGCAGAGATTTCTAGGCCGACGCAGCCTTTTTCCTTAGGCCCAACCGACAACATCGCAGTAGGGGAAGCCGGAGCTGCAGAAACATCTTCAGTCTCCAGGTCAAGGCCCTATGCCTAAGAAACAGATGCTTAAAATGGCTGAAAATTTGATTTCTTTGATCAGGGGTTCACAACCCCCCCCCCCCCCCACCAAAAGGCCTAGACAAGAGGAGGATTATGCCTCCTCTGATCAGGTGTCTGTTTCCTCAGGCTCCTCTGAGGAACAGGATTACTCCTTTCCTTCTTATGAAGATTCTGATGCTGAAGACTCAATTCCCTCAGCTTCTCCCCCTAAAGATTACTCCTTTGGGGAAACCTTACACACCATGAGGGAACATTTCCACTGGGAAGGTCAGGACTACTCTGACTCAAAGAAAAGGCTCCGGGAGTTTCTTTTACTTCCCCAGCACAGACCTCTTGCTATCCCCCCTGATGTTCTTCATCTCACATTGCTGCAGTCCTTACACTTGGGTAGTCCGCTGTCCTCGGTCGGCCCGAATATCAAAGTATAAGGCTGACGTCGGTCAAGGCGCATTTGACTGACATCAGGACGTCAGGGTACAAATGCGCATGACCGACGTCATATTCTCAGTCTTTTTTGCCGCATGGTCCGATGCAGAAGCAGCGTTGCAAGTGCCGGTTGGCGTTCTGAAATTTTTCGAATTCGGAGTTTCAGACAGAGTCAAAGTTGGCTAAGTAGCCCGTTGGGGAATATTTTAGTTTTTTCTTGCCTCAGTGGTTTAGCGGATGTCAGAAAAAGTGAATAACTGTATTTCTTGTGGGAAACAGATACCGCATAGAGATTATCATACTTTGTGTATTCCTTGTTTAGGGCCTGAGCACGACGTTGTTGGGTGTCGCTCTTGTGCTAGATTCAATAAGCACTATAAAGAGAAGGTTAGATTGTGCCAGGTTAGTCTTCGGAAGCGGTGCAATTATAAAATGCCGTCGGATGCTCCGGCCCGCTTCTTCGAAGAAGCGCAAGGACAAAGCAGTGAAGCCTAGGCTAGAAGAACCGTCCGTGCGGACGCCGGTTCTTAGAGGTGTCGGTGGAGCCGGTGGTTCCGCCGGAGGTTTCTTTGGAGTCCCAGGGAGACTTTGTTATTGCAAGATGTGGCCTCTCAGGAGGCAGGCCACTCTGAAGGGGCTTCTCAGGTTACTGTACTCCCTCCCTTCCTAGGGTGGTTAGGCCTCTCCTTCTGTTTCCAAGGCTTCCCCAGAGGCAGGCCAGGTTTAGCTTCAGTTGGTGTCACCCCTAGTTCTTCAGGAACTGTGCCCAAGAAGCATATGCTTAAAATGGCAGAAGATTTGATTACTTTGATTAGAGGTTCTTTGCCCCTCCTGATAAGAGACCTAGGGTGGAACCTGAGCTAGGGAGTTTTGGGCAGGCTTGGATGTTTCAGAGTCTTCGGCTGAAGACTTGCAGGAGTATTCTCCTTATTCTGATTCTGATGTGGATGATTCTACTCCTTCTGCTTCTCCTCCTGAGGATTTTTCTTTTTCAGAGACTCTTCATTCCATGAGGGAGCATTTTAAGTGGGAAGGTCAGGACTTCTCTGATTCCAGGAAAAGGCTTAGGGAATTTTGTTTTTACCCCAGCATAGGCCTTTGGCTATACCTCCTGTTCTGGATGTGGTGGAAGATGTTTTTGCAGAGGCTTCTCTTAATCCTGATTCTTTGCCTCCTGCTCCTGTTAAACCGGATAGGTATTACAGGGTGCCTGAAGCTCGTAAGTATCTTTTAAGAGTCCTAGGGCAGACCCAGAAACTGTTAGTCAGGGGCCTAAAGGTGTTAAAGCTTCTGTTGTCAAAAATCCGGTTCCTCCAGATAGAGGCCAGGGCTTTGGATAGATGGGGAAAGAAAGTTTATACTTCCTCCACCCTAGCTATGAGGGCTTTGAATTGCCAGTTTCACATGTTGAAATACCAAAACTATCTCCTTTCACAATTGAAGTCTGAGGTAGATGCTCTGGCGGAAGGTATTGAGTGTAAAGAGTTACAAGATTTAGTACATGTTTCTGAACAGGTGGGTAAGCATTCTTTGCAATGTGGTTTTGATGCTGTACAGGCCTCGTCTAGGGTGGCTGCCACTGGGTCAGTTCTTCGCAGGCATGCCTGGCTGAGGGATCAGAATTTATCTGACCATGTTAAAACAAGGATTTTAGATGCTCCTTTACAATCTGATGTGTTGTTTGGTTCTCCTGTTGAGGCAGTCTTAAAGAAAATGGAAGACAAGGCTAAGTCTATGCAGACTGTTAAAGATTTTTTGCAGGTTCAGCCTCCGAGGTTTAGTAGAAATTGGCCTACCAAGGGATGGACGTATCCTTCTTATGATTCCCAGTCTAGGGGTAGGTCTAGACGTGGTAGGGGCAGAGCTCAGGGCTCTTTCAGGCCTAGAACAGGGAGTTCACCTGCACAGTCTTCGGGTGAGGGCAGGGGTCAGTCCTTTCATAAACAGACCCAATGACTTACCTTTTCAGCTGCCAGAGACTTCTCGTCTGGCAGCACCTTTGGGAGGAAGGTTGGCACTCTTCAAGGAAAATTGGAGTTTAATTACCCAAGACAGATGGGTATTGGATATCATACACCACGGTTACAGGTTTTATTTCCATACCTTGCCTCCTTTCAAAGGCATGCCAGACGTTCCTCCTCAGCAAAGAATAGAGGCTCACAAACAAATTTCTCTGTTACTTCAAATAGGGGCCATACAGCCGGTCCCTATGCCAGAAGTGGGCCTAGGATTTTATTCTCGCCTGTTCCTAGTACCAAAGAAAGGGAACACGTGGAGACCAATTTTGGATTTATCTACCCTCAACACTTATCTGGACATTCCCAAGTTCAAAATGTTGACGTTACAACAGCTTTTACCTCTGCTGGGCAAAGATCATTGGATGGTAACTTTGGATCTCAAGGAGGCGTACCTTCATGTTCCTATCAGACTGAGTTGCAGGAAGTATCTGCGTTTTCGGGCTGGGACTTCTCATTATCAGTTCTCTGCATTGCCCTTTGGCTTATCTACTGTGCCCAGAGTGTTCACGAAAGTTCTGGCTCCAGTGATAGCTTTCCTCAGGCTAAAAGGAATACAAATCTATCCTTATTTGGACAATTGCCTGATTCTGGCTCAAGGAAGGGACGAGCTTCTTCATCATTTGGAATATGTGATAGCAGTGCTAAGATGCCTGGGGTATTCTGTGAACGAAATAAAGTCCAGTCTAGTACCCTCTCAGGACATGTGCTTTCTGGGTGTAAGACTGAATACAGCATCCCAGATGGCCTTTTTGACCCCGGACAAACAAAAGAATCTTTCCCTTTACTTTCATCAATTGTCTCATCAGTCCAGGCTGACTGCAAGGACAGTCCTTCAAGCCTTGGGGTTCATGGCATCTTGTATTCTGGTGCTTCCCAATGCCAAACTGCATATGAGGAAGTTACAATGGTATCTCAAAAATGTATGGACACAGCACTGCCAGGATCTGGACACTGTCATTCAAGTAATACCTTACATTCAAAAGGAATTGTTGTGGTGGGCTCAGGAATGTCACCTAAACAAGGGACTCTCTGTGACCCGGCCAGAGGCGAGTCAGATTCTAACGACAGATGCCTCAGACAAAGCTTGGGGAGCTCATCTGAATGGAAAGTGGATACAAGACAAGTGGCCTGCCAGACTACAACATCTACATATCAACCTGAAGGAGATGTTAGCAGTCCAGTTTGCATTAATAGCTTTCAAGGATTTACTTCTTCCAGGGCAGGTGTTGATTCTAACAGACAACACAACTGTCATGTGGTACATCAACAAGCAAGGGGAACACATTCTTATCCTCTATGCAGGCAAGCAATGATTTTGTGGGAGACGGCTCTCAGTTTACAGCTAAATCTTCAGGCAAGGTTTCTGCCGGAGCACAGAACTCCTTAGCAGATGTGTTGAGCAGACAAATTATGGATCCCCAATGAGTGGAAATTGGATCCTCATGTATTTCAGAAATTGACAGTGTCATGGGGAACTCCAGACATAGATCTGTTCGCTTCTCCACTAAACCACCAGCTGCCAAAGTTTTGCACGAAAAGGTTTCATCCCACAGCTTGGAAAGTGGATGCTCTTTCTTTCAATTGGAGCAATCTTCATGTGTATGCCTTTCCACCTCTGCCTCTCCTCCCAAAGGTACTACTAAAGGCCAGACAGGACAAGCCAAGGATGATTTTGATAGCTCCAGATTGGCCTCGACAGCATTGGTACCCATTACTAAGAAGCCTGGTACGGGAGCCTCCATGGCCTTTGCCTTGATTCCACACCTGTTGTCTCAGGAGGACAGTCATTTGCTCAATGTCAAGCTTCACTCTCTTCATCTAACAGCCTGGCATATTCTGTTTTGAACCATAGTGGGTCTCAACTTCCACAACAAGTTTTGAATGTTATTTTGGAAGCTAGAAGGCCTAGTACAAGGAAAGTGTACGCAGATAAATGGAAGAGATTTTTATTTTGGAGTGCAGCAAAGGATTTTGATGTTTCTGAGCCTAATTTAAGTGTGGCTCTTCAATATCTTACTGAGTTACTGGACAAAGGTTTGTCCTTCTCTTCTATTAAGGTTCATGCTGCAGCAATTTCGGCTCACTATGATTGTGACCCACCATTGTTTTCTCATCCTTTGTTCAAGCAATTTCTTAGAGGGGCAAAGAATTTAAGACCCCCACGTAGAGCTCCTACTCCTGCTTGGGATCTCAATTTTGTGTTGGAGAAACTTACTCTACAACCTTTTGAGCCTGCAGCTACTACCGAGTTGAAATATTTATCATGGAAGACTGCTTTTTTGTTGGCCATTACCTCTGCAAGAAGGGTTTCTGAGTTGCAGGCCCTTATGGCGGTTGAGCCTTTCTTAATTTTTCATAAGGATAGGGTATCTTTACGTACTAATCCTTCCTTTATGCCTAAAGTGGTTTCTAGTGTGGCTTTAAACCAAACTATTCATTTGCCTACTTTTATGCAAACCCCAAAATCAAGGGGAAAAATTTTGCACACTTTAGATGTACACAGGCAGTTGCGATATTATTTGGACAGAACTAAAGGGTTCAGGCAGTCTCAGCAGTTATTTGTTTCTTTTGCTTTGAGTTCTTAGGGCAAGCCTGTGTCAAAACAAACTATTTCTAAGTGGATTGGGTTTTGCATTGCTTTCTGTTATTCCCATCATGGCAAGGAGATTCCAGCTGGGATTAGGCCTCATTCCACTAGGGCTACTGCCACTTGACAGCTTTTTGAGGGGGGTGGCAACTAAGGATATTTTGGAGGCAGCTATTTGGAGTTCAGTGCATACTTTCTCTAGGCATTATCACCTACCACTTTATTCTAAATCTAGGGCTGGTTTTGCCACTGCTGTTTTGCAGGGCATTTTGGCAGCTCCTGCTTCCTTATAGTTTGGCCATCCTCCCTTACCTCTGCTTTGGGATTCTACCCAAGTGTAAGGACTGCAGCAATGTGAGATGAAGAACATAGTACAGTTTTGTACCTACCATAAATGTAGATGTTCGAAGATCCACATTGCTGCAGTCCAATTTACCCTCCCTCCTTCCCCTCTGTAGTTAGAGGTGGTTGTGTGGGTTGGGTTGTCAATATGGGGTATATTGTATATATTGTATATATTGTACATATTTTTAGTGCTAGGATGGTTGGTTGTTTGTTTGCTGTCTTTTGGTTTGGACCTTTCTTTTTAGGGTCTTCTGACATCTGGGGCAAGAAAAGACTGAGGATATGACGTCGGTCATGCACATTTGTACCCTGACGTCCTGATGTCAGTCAAATGCGCCTTGACCGACGTCAGCCTTATACTTTGATATTCGGGCCGACCGAGGACAGCGGACTACCCAAGTGTAAGGACTGCAGCAATGTGGATCTTCGAACATCTACATTTATGGTAGGTACAAAACTGTACTTTTTGGACATAGTAGATGATGTTTTCTTAGAATCTACTTTAAATCCAGATTCTCTGCCTCCTGCTCCAGCCAAACCAGATAGATACTATAGAGTGCCTGACTCTCACAAATTCCTTTACAAAAGCCCTGCTGCTGATCCAGAGATGATCTCCCAGGGTCCCAAAGGGGCTAAGGCTTCTTTGGCTAAAAATCATGTACCTTCGGAAAGGGACTCCAGAGTACTAGACAGGTGGGGGAAGAAGGTTTACACCTCTACTACTCTAGCTATGAGAGCACTAAATTGTCAATTTCACATGCTTAAATACCAGCAATTCCTTATGTCTCAAATAAAACAAAAGATGGGCACGCTCCCTCAACAGTCTGAACTCAAGGAAATGCAAGATCTGTTGCATGCAGCTGAACAGGTGGGCAAACATACTTTACAATGTGGTTTTGATGCCTTGGAAGCTTCCTCCAGAGCAGCTGTTACTGGGTCTGTTATACGTAGGCATGCTTGGTTAAAGGAACAATCTCTGCCTGATCATGTTAAAGCAAAGTTACTGGATGCGCCCCTACAGCAGGATGTTTTATTTGGGGTTAAAGCAGAGGAGGTTTTAAAGAAAATGGAGGATAAGGCAAAATCTATGCAGACGGTCAAAGATTTCTTACAGGTACAGCCCCCAAGCTTCAGCAGAAATTGGCTAACAAAAAATTGGTCCTTTCCAGCTTCTGACAGGCCACAGAGAGGTAAATACAGGCGCCCAAGGGGCAGAGGACAAGCACAAATCCCTTACAAACCTCGCCAATGGGGCACTTCAACACAGTAGGGAGGAGAAGACAGGTCCCAAGCCACTAGAAGGCAAACACAATGACTTAAACATCAAACTGCCAAGCAAAACCCTCTTGGCAGCTCCCTTGAGAGGAAAATTAACACTTTTTGCAGACAACTGGTGCATCGTCACAAAGGACAAATGGGTTCTAGACATTCTCGCACAGATACAGATTCCATTTCCACACCTTGCCAAGGAAAAAAAAAATGCCAAACCTGCCACAAAATCAATGGGCAGAGGCACACACACAAATTACAGCTCTCATGGACATGAAAGCCACCCAATTGGTACCTACACAGGAGCAAGGCCAAGGATTTTACTCAAGGCTCTTTCTAGTCCCCAGAAAGGACAATGCTTGGAGACCCATTCTGGACCTTTCAATTTTAAACACTTTCTTGCAAGTACCAAATTCAAGATGCTAACACTATAGCAGCTTCTTCCCATGTTGGGCAAGAAAGCTTGGCTAGTAACGTTGGACCTCAAGGAGGCATACCTGCATGTCCCTATCAGACAAAATTGCAGAAGATACCTCCGTTTCATTGCAGGTTCAACCAATTACCAATTCTCTTCACTGCCCTTTGGCTTATCTACTGCGCCCAGGGTCTTCACAAAATGCCTGGCACCAGTAATTGCATACTGCAGACAGAGGGGAATTCAAATATACCCATACCTGGACGACTGTCTCATACAAGCAGAAAGCAAGGACATTCTCTTACAACACCTGGCTTTTGTAACACATCTTCTAAGTTGCCTAGGGTACACAGTAAACGAACAGAAATCAAAACTAGTGCCCTCACAAACTATAACATTCCTGGGTTCCAGCTTGAATACAACGGCCCAGATGGCTTATCTGACGCCAGACAAACTACAATTAACTCAGTATTTCAGAACAATGGCATTAAAGACCCAACTCCCTGCAAGAAAAATTCTGCAGGCCTTGGGCTTCATGGCATCTTGCATACTACTAATAACATTTGCAAAACTGCATATGAGGAAATTACAGTGGTACCTAAAAAGCGTATGGACTCAACACATTCACAGCTTAGAAACGATGATAACTCTCAGTCCCTGCCTTCAACAGGAGTTTCTGTGGTGGTCACAGGCTTGTCACCTCAACAAGGGTCAGCTTTTCACCCTACCCCCAGCCTGGCAAACTATGACAACAGATGCATCAGACTATGCCTGGGGGCCACACATGGCAGGACAGTGCGTTCAAGGCTTATGGACAGCAGATCAAAGGAATCTGCAAATCAATCAAAAAGAAATGCTATCTGTACAAAATGCTCTGACAGCCTTCAAGGACCTCTTGCATCCAGGACAGCTTATCATAAGGACAGACAACACCACAGTAATGTGGTACATAAACAAACAAGGGGGCACACACTCCTACCCTCTATGCAGGCAAGCAATGACCTTGTGGAACACAGCACTGGCTTACCAAGTTCAATTACAAGCTCAATTCCTGCCAGGAAAAAAATAACATATTGGCAGACGACCTAAGCAGAAACATCATGGATCCCCACGAATGGAAACTGGATCCACAAGTATTCGCAATGATAACTCAAAGATGGGGGCTTCCAGAGATAGACCTGTTTGCCAGCCCTCAAAACTATCAGCTAATAAAGTTTTGCACAAGGACTTTTCACCAACAAGCTTGGAAAGTGGACGCACTCTCATTCAGTTGGAAAATGCTAACAGTATATGCCTTTCCTCCACCCCCCCTTCTCACAAAGGTGCTACTGAAAGTCAGGATGGAGAGACCCCGAATGATGCTCATTGCTCCAGACTGGCCACGCCAGCACTGGTACCTACTATTAAGGAATATGGCCCATGGCCCACCATGGATTCTACCACAAATTACCCACCTGCTCACACAGCAAGACGATCAGCTTTTACACAGCCAGCTCAAAACCTTAAACTTGGCTGCATGGCAAATCACCTAAGCAACCAGCCAGCTCCTGTCTCACAAGCTGTTATGGAAGTTATTCTGGAGGCCAGGAGGCCCAGCACCAGGAAAGCCTACTCAGACAAATGGAAAAGGTTTTGCGCCTGGAACCTAGCTAAAGGCAAAAATACCCTTCAGCCTAACATACCTCAGATTCTGTAATATCTAACTGAGATGTTACACAAAGGGCTTTCTTTTTCAGTTTTTAAAATCCACGCCTCAGCTATTTCTGCTCACTACAACACAGATCCTCCCTTATTTTCTCATCCACCCTTAAGGCAGTTTCTCAGAGGGGCCAAGAACATTAGGCCTCCCAGGAGAGCACCAACGCCTACTTGGGACCTCAATTTTGTTCTGGAAAAACTCACGCTACCTCCTTTTGAACTAGCTTTCTCAGCTGACCTAAAGTCTATATCATGGAAGACTGCCCTGCTGCTAGCAATCACTTCAGCTAGAAGAGTTTCAGAGCTTCAGGCACTAATGGCAATAGAGCCTTTCCTCATTTTTCATCAAGACAGGGTTTCTCTACGAACTAACCCCTCCTTTATGCCTAAGGTGGTATCCAGTGTGGCCCTAAATCAAACCATCCATTTACCCACCTTCTTTCCAAATCCACAGAACAAAGGAGAAAGTCTCCTGCATTCCTTGGACATTCACAGACAGCTACGTTACTACTTGGATAAAACTAAGGTTTTCAAAAAATCTGACCAGCTTCTTGTATCCTATGCTACAGCATCACAAGGAAAGGCTATCTCAAAACAAACCATTTCCAAATGGATAGGACATTGCATACGTTTTTGCTACACCCACCATGGAAAACCAGTTCCTGCTACCATAAGGCCACACTCTACCAGGGCAGCAGCTACATCTACAGCCTTCCTCAAGGGGGTACCAACCAAGGATATTCTGGAAGCTGCAACTTGGAGTTCAGTACACACCTTCACCAAACATCATCACTTACCACTTTACTCTAAGACTAGGGCGGGCTTCGCCACTGCAGTTTTGTTAGGGCCTTTTAGCCCCCTCTAACCCAGTTTGACTCCTCCGCCCATCCTTAGCTTTGGGATTCTACCCAAGTGTGATGACTGCAGCAGGGTAACACAATGAACATAGTACAGTTTTGTACCTACCATAAATGTAGATGTTCGAGTGTATACCCTGCTGCAGTCCAGGTTGCCCTCCCTCCATCCCCTGTAAAACTAGCTGAACTTCTCTCTATTCTATACAACCTCTGTGGTGTATTTGCTTGTGCCTAAGGGTATTGTTTCACTTTTTTCAAGATAGCTATATATATATATATATATATATATATATATATATATATATTTTTTTTTTTTTTTGCCTACCTATTAGGGGCACCTGACATCTGGGGCAAAAAAAAATGAAGAAAATGCCGTTGGCTGCCTCTGATATACCCCTGGCGCTCTGACGTCAGGAAAGAAGCAACAGCAACCGATGCCGGACCAAGACTTTGGAATTCTGGCCGACTGCAGGACCGCCTGATGGCAGGATAACCCAAGTGTGATGACTGCAGCAGGGTATACACTCAAACATCTACATTTATGGTAGGTACAAAACTGTACTTTTTGCAACAGGGGCAGAGGACAAGGCCATTTCAAAACAAACCATTTCCAATTGGATAGCACACTGCATCCATTTCTGCTACAAGCCCCATGAAAATCCAACCCCTCAGGGGGACAGAAAACATTCCACTAGGGCTACTTCTACCTCTACAGCATTTCTCAGGGGAGTCCCTACCAGGGACATTCTGGAAGCTGCAACCTGGAGTTCTGTACACACCTTCACCAAGCATTACCACTTACCTATCTTTTCCAATTCCAGGGCAGGATTTGCTACAGCGGTCTTGCAAGGCCTACTAGCCAGCCCTAACTCTTCTTAACAGCCTCCACCCTTCCTCAGCTTTGAGAATCAACCCAAGTGTGATGACTGCAAAAGTGAAGCACGAAGAACATAGTACAGCTGTGTACACTTACCATAAATGTAGATGTTCGAGTGTATTCACTGTTGCAGTCCTGGATGTTCACCGTGTTTCACAGTTGCAGTCCTAACCAGTGGGTTATCTGGCTTCCGGTAGCCCTCAATCAACCAGAATACCAAAGGTAAGTAAATATGACATCGACTGTCTGTTGTAAAGGACGTCAGGACGTCCGATACAAAAGGAGGCAGCCGACATCACTTCCTCAGTCTTCCTTGCCGTGGAGCCCGAAGCAGAAGCTTTTTTGCACGAGTGCCGGTCGGCAGTTTACCTTTTTATTTTCTGACTACAAAGTTGAAGTCAACTACAGCTAAGTACCCCATTGGGGATCCTCTTTTCTTGTCTTAACGAATGTCAGAAAAAGTTAATAATTGTCTTACCTGTGGAAAGCAGATTCCCCATAGAGATTTTCTTTCCTGTTGTATTATTTGTTTAGACCTTGACCACGACGATGTTCTTCATGTTTCACTGTTGCAGTCATTACACTTGGGTTATCCTGCTGGCAGGCTACCCTCAGTCGGCCTGAATTCCAAAGTCTTGGTCCGGCGTCTGTTGCTGTCACCTCTTCCCTGACGTCAGTGTGCCAGGGGTATAAAAGATGCAGCCGACGCCATTTTCTTCAGTCTTTCTTGCCGCGCAGTGCCCGAAGCAGAAGCAGTTCACAAGTGCCGGTCAGCCGACTCCTGAGATTTTCATGTTTGAATTTCAGATCTGAAGTCTTCATTTAAAGCTAAGTACCCCATTGGGGAAAACTTGTTTCTTGCTCCAGACCGATGTCAGAAGAAGTTAATAATTGTATTTCTTGTGGGAAGCAAATACCTCATAAGGATTTTCATTCTTACTGTATTCCTTGCCTAGGCCCTGACCATGACATTGCTTGTTGTCGGTTTTGTGCTAGATTTAACCAGTGCACTATAAAGTGCCGGTACGATTTTGTTTTTCACTATTTTGGCAGAAGATTTAATTACACGATGCCGTTGGATAGTCAGCCGACTACCGCAATTCACAAGAAACGCAAAGTAAAAGAAAAGGACAGGCATCCGAGGTCTAAAACCGATGAAGAGGCTTCTTTGAAGCCAGTCGCCGGTTCGCCGGCTCTCAGTGAGGCACTTTCGCAGCCCCTGACACCCGCTACTTTGGAACTGCAAGCCGCTATAGGCTCCCACGTGGAGTCACCTAGGCCGCTGGAAGCTCAAGGTATTGGACCTTCGGAAACTATTCCCTCAGATGGGTCCGGAGCCGCTGAGCAGGCATCGGCTTCTGAGGGTGTTTTCAGACCTACTCAATTGTTCATTAAAGTGATTCCAGCTACAAAGGCAAAGACTAAACCATCTTTAAAGACAAAGAAATAAGTACAACAGCCTCATGGCCAGGCCTCCATGCCTAAAAGACAGATGCTCAAAATGGCCGAAGACTTAATTACTCTGATCAGGGGTTCCCATCCCCCTCCTTGTAAGAGGCCTAGGCAAGAGACAGAATATGAATTTTCATGTCAGGTTCCATTTCTTCAGATTTCTCTTCTGATCAGGAATACTCTCTTCCTCCCTATGAGGACTCTGATGCTGAAGAATCTATCCCTTCAGCCTCTTCTCCTGAGGATTACTCTTTTGGGGAAACCTTGCATACTATGAGGGAACATTTCCACTGGGAGAGTTAAGATTATTCTGAATCTAAGAAAAGGCTCAGGGACTTCCTTTTACTCCCATAACACAGGCCCCTAGCTATTCCGCCTGTGTTAGACATTGTAGATGATGTATTTTCAGAGTCCAGCCTGACCCCTGACTCCTTACCTCCAGCTCCTGTTAAGCCGGACAGGTATTACAGGGTACCTGACTCTTATAAATTCCTTTTCAAAAACCCTGCTGCTGACCTAGAAACTATTTCCCAGGGTCCCAAAGGGGTCAAGGCATCCACTGCAAAAAACCCTACCCCCTCCGACAGGGATTCTAGGGCTTTAGACAGATGGGGAAAAAAGATTTACACCTCGGCTATAAGGGCTCTAAATTGTCAGTTTCGTATGCTCAAATGTCAGCAATATATTATGTCACTGCTTAAACAGAAAATGTTGATAAATTCTGAAGGTGCAGAAAACAAAGAAATGCAGGATTTATTGCATGCAGCAGAGCAAGTTGGAAAGCATACTTTGCAATGTGGTTTTGATTCTTTTGGAGGCCTCCTGCAGGGCCGCTGTCACGGGTTCTGACATTAGGAGGCATGCTTAGTTAAAGGAGCAAAATTTACCAGATCATGTTAAAGCAAAATTATTTGATGCTCCATTACAACATGATACTTTGTTTGGTGTTAAAAAAAAATGGAGGACAAAGTTAAATGTATGCAAACAGTCAAGGATTTCTTACAGGTACAACCTCCAAGATTTAGCAGACACTGGCCTACAAAGAATTGGTCCTTTCCAGTATCAGATAGACCACAAAGGGGCAGATACAGACACCCACGAGGCTGATCCCAGCCTCAAGGTTCATACAGGTCTAAACAATGGGGTGCTTCTACCTCCAAAAGTGGAGAAGACAAATCACAGCCTTACAGGAAACAATCTTAATGACTTCCCCCTGGCTGCGCCAAGCACTTCTCCTCTGGCAGCACCTTTAGGGGGAAAACTAGCACTTTTTTCTCAAAATTGGCACATAATAACCCAGGACAAATGGGTCTTAGACATAGTGTCACGAGGCTGCAAGTTTCACTTTCATACCCAGCCAAGGGCAAACGGTTGGCCAGACCTACCAAAAAAACAATGGGCAGAGGCACAAAAACAAGTCTCATCCCTCATGGACAAAAGGGCCATTCAACAAGTACCAGAACAAGAGCAGGGACAAGGATTTTATTCAAGACCGTTCTTGGTACCCAGAAAGGACAAAGCCTGGAGACCAATACTGGACCTCTCTATTCTAAACACATATCTGGATATACCAAAATTCAAAATTTTGACCTTACAGCAGCTTCCGCCCGTGCTGGGCAAGAAGGCTTGGCTTGTGACTGTAGACCTAAAAGAGGCATACCTGCATGTCCCAATCAGACAAACATGCAGAAGATACCTCAGATTCAAAGCTGGCTCAATGCACTACCAATTCTCTGCACTGCCCTTTGGCTTATCTACTGCGCCCAGGGTCTTCACAACTTTACTTGGACGACTGCCTCATACAAGCAGAGAACAAGGACATTCTACAACAGCATCTGGCGTTTGTAAAAAGATTACTACCATGCCTAGGGTACACAGTCAAAGAACAGAAATCAAAACTAGTACCCTCACAAGAGATAATATTCCTGGGTGCAAGCTTAAATACAACTGCCCAGATGGCTTATCTCATGCCAGACAAACAAAGGCAACTGACTACCTATTTCAAGTTGTTGGCAACAAAGGCCCAGTTATCTGCAAGAAAAATTCTGCAGGCTTTGGGTTTCATGGCATCCTGCATTCTGCTAATTCCATATGCAAGACTGCATATGAGGAAACTTCAATGGTACCTAAAAAGTGTTTGGACTCAGCATTTCCACAGCCTGGAAACAATAATTACTCTCATTCCCTGCCTGCAACAGGAGTTTCGATGGTGGGCGAAGGCCTGTCACCAGAACAAAGGACAGCCATTCACCTTACCCCCAGCCAGGCAGACATTGACAACAGATGCATCAGATTATGCCTGGGGGGCACACATGGCAGGAAGATGTATTCAGGGCACATGGTCCGCCAACCAAATGCATCTACATATCAATCTAAAACAGATGCTAGATTTTCAGAATGCCCCGACAGCCCTCAAGGACTTACTTCATCCGGGACAACTACTGATAAAGACAGACAATACCACAGTCATGTGGTATATAAGCAAGCAGGGAAGCATTCATTCTTACCCCCTCTGCAGACTAGCCATGAATTTTTGGGACACAGCATTGACTTAGCAGGTACATCTGCAGGCACAATTCTTGCCAGGAAAGATAAATACTCTGGCAGACAAACTAAGCAGAAACCTCATGGATCCCCACGAGTGGAAATTGGAACCACAAGTCTTCAACATGGTAATAAGGAAATGGGGATGCCCGGACATAGACCTATTTGCCTCTCCTCACCACTGCCAACTAAAGAGATTCTGCACAAGGACTTATCACAGACAAGCATGGAAAGTGGATGCCCTATCTTTCAGCTGAAAAAACTTAACAGTATATGCCTTTCCTCCACTGCCTCTCCCTCCCCAAGGTACTCCTAAAGGTCAGACAAGAAAAGGCAAAAATGATACTGATTGCCCCAGACTGGCCCCACCAGTACTGGTATCCAATCCTAAGGAACTTGTCTCAATGCCCAGCCTGGACCTTACCTTAAATACCTCACCTACTGTCCCAACAAAACAATCAGATCCTGCACAGCCAACTTAAGATTTTAAATCTGGCAGCATGGCAGATAATGTAGTCATATAAAACACACCTCTCTCTAAAGCGGTGATGGATGTCATTTTGGAGGCCAGGAGGCCTAGTACTAGAAAATCTTATGCTGGAAAATGGAAGAGATTCTGTGCCTGGAACCAGGCACAAGGAATTGACACAGCAGTACCAAATATTCCTCAGATTTTGCAATACCTAATTGAGATGCTGGACAAAGGCCGATCTTTTTCATCAATTAAAATTCATGCCTCTGCCATTTCGGCTCATTACAATACAGAGCCACCAATCTTTTCTCATCCTTTGTTAAGGCAATACCTCAGAGGAGCCAAAAACTTAAAGCCTCCAAGGAGATCACCATTACCTGCATGGGACCTCAATTATGTTTTGGAAAAACTCACTCTGCCTCCTTTTGAGCCAGCCGCTACAGCTGATATAAAGTTTTTATCTTGGAAAACAGCTCTACTCCTAGCAATAACCTCTGCAAGACGAGTCTCAGAGCTACAGGCACTCATGGCTGTGGAACTTTTTATCCAGACAGGGTTTCTCTGAGGACAAACCCAACATTTATGTCTAAGGTAGTGTCCAGTGTGGCCCTTAATCAAACTATTCATCTGCCTACTTTTTATCCAAACCCACAGAATAAGGGAGAGAACATTCTGCATTCTTTGGACATACACAGACAGCTACGCTTCTACTTGAACAGAACCAAAGCTTTCAGAAAGACTGAGCAACTACTAGTGGCATATGCGGCAGGGTCACAAGGAAAGGCCATCTCAAAGCAGACTATTTCAAAGTGGATAGGCCACTGCATTCGTTTCTGCTATTCACAACATGGCAAGCCAGTGCCTAAGGGCATTAGGCCACATTCTACCAGAGCAGCAGCCACTTCAGCAGCCTTCCTCAGGGGTGTGCCAACCAAAGACATTTTAGAGGCTGCCACCTGGAGTTCAGTGCACACCTTTACAAAGCACTACCATTTACCACAATACTCTAAATCCAGGGCAGGCTTTGCCACTGCAGTTCTGCAGAGCCTTGTAGCCGCTCCTAATGCTATTTAGCTCCAGCTTCCCAACCATAGCTTTTGGCATTCAACCCAAGTGTAAAGACTGCAACAGTGAAACATGAAGAACATAGTACAGTTGTGTACACTTACCATAAATGTAGATGTTCGAGTGTATTCACTGTTGCAGTCCAGGTTACCCACCCACCATCCCTCATCTCTTTTTGCTGGAACTTAGCTGCACTTCTCTAATCTATACAACCTTATGTGGTGCATTTGCTTGTAGATGAAGGTATAATATATTTGGGTGCATGCATGTTTGATTGGTATATTTGTTGCTTTCCTTTTTGGGAGCACCTGATATCTGGGGCAAGAAAAACTGATGAAAATGGCATCGGCTGCATCTTTTATACCCCTGGCGCACTGACGTCAGGGAAGAGGCGACAGCAACTGACGCCGGACGAAGACTTTGGAATTCAGGCCGACTGTGGGTAGCCTGCCAGCAGGATAACCCAAGTGTAATGACTGCAACAGTGAATACACTCGAACATCTACATTTATGGTAAGTGTACACAACTGTACTTTCCTAATTGTGTTCTCTGTGCTTCCTTCAATCTGCATACTGGTGTCCACTGGTCTTCAGGCTTCAGATATCCCTAAGAAGCGTAAGGATAAGGATCGCAACAGGCTTCAGAGGGTCAAGTCTTCAGATGATAAGTTGGTCATCAGTCCTGCAGTAGCCAGCGAGGCGCCTTTGCAGCCCCTGCTGTCTGAGGATTTTCCACTGCAGGCCTCGGTTGAGAGCATTTCAGAGTCCCCCAGGCCTCTGGCTTCCATTTTATCTTCTGACCTTCTGCCTGTTGCTTCTATAGCTGGATCCAGAGCCGCTAAGCTGGCTCCGGTGTCCGAGGCCTCCGTTCTTCGTTCTGCCAGCAGGCTCATACTGACTACCTCTGCCACGACTTCGGCGGTTGCCAGGCCCTCTGAGTCCTTTAGACTTGCAGGTAAATCTTCCAGTCGTAAGTCTGTGAAGATACAGGCTCCAGTTTCCTCTCGTTCCCCTCAATCTCAAATGGTTAAAATGGCTAATGACCTTTTGACTCTTATTAGGGGTTCACAGCCGCCTCTTTCTAAAAGAGGTAGGGATGTCTCTCCTGAGGCTTTATCTTATTCAGGTTCTGATACTTCTAGCATTTCTGCTGATGAAGAGGATATTTCTCAGGTTTTTTCTGTGTTGTGGATTCAGATGCAGAGGAATCCATTCCTTCTGCTTCTCCTCCAGAGGATTTCTCTTTTGGTGATACTTTGAATACTGTCAGGGAACATTTTAAATGGGAAACTCAGGAGTATCCCCAATCTAAAAAAAAAGGATTAGGGAGATGTTCATCGTGCTATGCTGCTGCAGTCCTCACACTTGGGTTATCCTGCCGTCAGGCGGTCCTGCAATCGGCCTGAATTCCAAAGCCTTGGTCCCGCGTTGGTTGTCGTTGCTTCTTCCCTGACGTCAGTGCGGCAGGGGTATAAAAGAGGCAGCCGACGCCATTTTCTTCAGTCTTTCTTGCCGCGCGGTGCCTGAAGCAGAAGCAGTTCGCAAGTGCCGGTTGGCCAGCTCCTGAGATTTTCGAACAGAATTTCAGTCGAAGTCTTCTATAAAGCTAAGTACCCTGTTGGGGAAACTTTTCTTGCCTCAGACCGATGTCAGTCAAAGTTAATAATTGTATTTCTTGTGGGAAGCAAATACCTCATAAGGATTTTCATTCTTATTGTATTCCTTGCCTAGGCCCAGACCACGACATTTCTGGTTGTCGGTTTTGCGCTAGGTTCAGTAAACGCACTATTAAGCGTCGGGCTGATACCGCCCAACATTATTTTGGCAGAAAATTCAACTACATTATGTCGTCGGAACCTCCAACTACCGCTATGTTTAAAAAACGCAAGGACAAAGACCGGTAGCCTAGACCTAGACCAGATACCGAGGTCTCGGTTAGGCCTACCGCCGGATCTTCGGTACTCAGTGAGGCACCTACACAGCCCCTGACTACTGCAGATTTAGAAAATACAACTACCTCTCAGTCAGAATCTACTGGGCCACTGGAGCCGGTTCCTCCTCAACTCATGGACGTCAGCCCTGGTGGCGATCCGGAGACTATGGACAGGCCTTCGGTTTCAGAAGGCGTCTTTAAACCGACGACTCTTTCCATTAAGTCATACGCTAAGCTTCCAAAGGTTAAGAAACCGGGTCCACAGACTCCCATACAGGCCCCTATGCCTAAAAAACACATGCTCAAAATGGCGGAGGACCTGATTACCCTTATCAGAGGTTCCCAGACCCCTCCTGACAAAAGGCCTAGACTGGAAGAAGATTTACCTCCTTCTGACCAGGAATCCATTTCCTCAGCAGACTCTGAGGAACAGGATTACCCCTTCTCTCTCTATGAAGACTCAGATGCTGAGGAGTCTATTCCCTCTGTTTCCCCCCCTGAAGACTTCTCTTTTGGGGAAACCCTGCACACCATGCAAGAGCATTTCCACTGGGAAGGACAAGATTACTCTGACTCCAAGAAATGACTCCGTGAGTTTCTTCTTTTGCCTCAGCATAGACCCCTAGCCATTCCTCCTGTTTTGGACATTCTGGATGATGTCTACACTGAATCCAGTCTAAATCTAGATTCCTTACCTCCAGCACCACCTAAACCAGACAGATACTATTGAGTCCCTGACTGTCTCAAGTTTTTATATAAAAGCCCTGCTGCAGACCCAGAAATCATTTCCCAGGGTCCCAAAAGGGGTTAAGGCCTCTACTACTAAGAATCCACCACCTGTGGAAAGAGATTCCAGGGCATTAGAAAGATGGGGGGAAAAAAGTGTTTACTTCTGCCACTTTGGCCATGAGGGCATTAAACTGCCAATTCCACATGATTTAAATACCAGCAGTACTTGCTTACTCAGTTAAAACAGAAAGTGATCCCTCAAACAGATGGGATGCAAGATTTGTTGCATGCAGCAGAACAAGTGGGAAAACATACCTTGCAGTGTGGTTTTGATTCTTTGGAGGCCTCATGTAGAGCAGCAGTCACAGGGTCTGTAATACGTAGACATGCTTGGCTAAAAGAGTAGACCTTACCAGAACATGTCAAAGCAAAGTTACTGGATGCTCCACTGCAAAAAGATGCACTATTTGGTGTCAAAGTAGAGGAAGTTTTAAAAAAGATGGAAGAAAAGGCAAAATCAATGCAAACATTTAAAGATTTTTTACAGGTGCAACCTCCTCGCTTCAGCAGAAACTGGCCATCAAAAAACTGTTCCTTTCCTGCTTCAGACAGACCCCAAAGGGGCAGGTACAGACGCCCTAGGGGCAGAGGCCAGGCACACAGGGTACCTTCAGGCCTAGACAATGGCAAAGAACAACTCAAAGAGGGGGAGACGACAGATCTCAACCCTTCAGAAAACAAACTCAATGACTTTCCTCTTCACCTGCCAAGCATAATTGCCCAGGCAGCACCTCTAGGAGGAAAACTGGCTCTTTTCCCACAAAATTGGCACATCATAACAAAGGACAAATGGGTTCTGGATATTATTACCCAAGGCTACAGATTTCATTTTCACACTTTACCATGGATGAGAGGCATGCCAAATCTGCCAACAAACCAATGGGCAGAGGCACAACAGCAAATTTCAGCTCTCATGAACATGAAAGCAATTCAAAAGGTACCTGCAAAAGAGCAAGGTCAAGGATTTTACTCAAGACTGTTTCTAGTACCAAGAAAGGACAAAGCCTGGAGACCCTTCTTAGACCTTTCAATTCTAAACACCTACCTGGACATTCCCAAATTCAAAATGCTCACACTATAGCAGCTTCTTCCCATGCTGGGCAAGGAGTCTTGGCTGGTAACGTTGGACCTCCAAGAGGCATACCTGCATGTCCCTATCAGACAAGATTGCAGAAGATACCTCAGATTTTTGGCAGGCACAACGCATTATCAATTCTCTGCATTGCCCTTTGGCTTATCTACTGCGCCCAGAGTATTCACGAAATGCCTGGCATCAGTAATTGCATACTGCAGAGAGGAATACAAATTTATCCATATCTGGACGACTGCCTGATCCAAGCGGACAGCAAAGACATCCTACTACAGCATCTGACATTTGTGACAAAGTTGCTAAGTTGTCTAGGGTACACAGTAAACAAAAAGAAGTCAAAACTAATACTCTCACAAGAAATAATTTTCCTGGGTGCCAGCTTGAATACAACGACCCAGATGGCTTACCTCACGCCAGACAAGCAAAAGCAACTGGCTCAGTACTTCAAAAACATGGCAACTTCTACCCACTCACTGCAAGGAAATTCTTGCAGGCATTGGGGTACATGGCATCCTGCATTCAACTAATTGCATATGCAAGGCTGCATATGAGAAAACTACAATGGTACCTAAAAAAGTGTATGGTCCCAGCACAGACACAGCCTCGAAGCAACTATAACTCATTCCCTGCCTTCAAAAAGAGTTTCTATGGTGGGCTCAAGCATGCCAAGCAAACAAGGGCCTTCCTTTTGTCTCACCTCCACCAAACCAAACCTTGACAACAGATTCATCAGACTACGCCTGGGGTGCACACATGGCAGGACAAATGCATATAGGGCAAATGGTCTGCAAACCAAAGGCAACTACACATCAATCAAAAGGAGATGCTAGCTGTAAAAAATGCACTAACAGCCTTCAAGGACCTTCTACGTCCAGGACAACTTCTAATAAGGACGGACAACACCACAGTTATGTGGTACATAAACAAACAAGGAGGGACGCACTCCTACCCACTATGCAGACAGGCAATGGAGTTGTGGAACACAGCATTAACTTACCAAGTACAACTGCAAGCACAATTCTTGCCAGGAAAAGAAAACATTTTGGCAGACAAATTAAGCAGAAATTTGACAGACCCTCACTAGTGGAGACTACACCCACAAGTATTCTCAATGATAACTCAAATGTGGGGACCGCCAGACATAGATCTGTTTGCCTCAACCAACAATTGCCAGCTACAAAAATTTTGCACAAGGACTTACCATCCCCTGGCCTGGAAAGTGGATGCCCTATCATTCAGTTGGACAGCATTGTCAGTCTACGCCTTCCCCCCTCTGCCTCTACTTACCCAGGTATTACTGAAAACCAGATCAGAGAGACCACAGATGATCCTCATTGCCCCGGACTTGCCACGTCAACACTGGTACCCACTACTACGAAACTTGACTCACAACCCTCCATTGATCTTGCCTCAGTTCCCTCTGCTGTTAACCCAACAAAACTCTCAGATCCTTCACAGTCAGCTAAGGACCTTAAATCTAGCTGCATCGAAAATACCTTAAATTATCAAACAACACTTCTCTCAAAGGACGTCCAGAAGGTCATTTTGGAGGCCAGGAGGCCCAGCACCAGAAAAACTTACTCAGACAAATGGAAAAGATTTTGTGTATGGAGCCAGGCCAGAAGCCTAAATCCTGGCATTCCAGATATTCCGCACATACTCCAATGTCTAACTGAGATGCTACACAAAAGCCTTTCTTTCTCATCCATAAAGATCCATGCTTCAGCCATTTCAACTCACTATGATACGGTTCCTCTCATTTTCTCTCATCCTTTGCTAAGACAGTTTCTCAGAGGGGCAAAAAATATAAGACCCCCCAGAAAACCACCTACTCCAACATGGGATCTAAATTTTGTTCTGGAAAAGTTAACACTTCCTCCTTTCGAACCAGCCTTTTCAGCAGAGCTTCAATACTTGTCATGGAAGACAGCCCTGCTGCTGGCTATCACCTCAGCACGCATAGTCTCAGAACTGCAGGCACTTATGGCAGTGGAACCTTTCATCATTTTCCATCAGGACATAGTATCTTTACGCACCAACCCTTCTTTCATGCCAAAGGTAGTATCCAGTGTGGCTCTTAATCAGACCATACACTTGCCCACCTTTTATCCAAACCCACAGAATAAAGGAGAAAGACTCCTTCACTCTTTGGACATTCACAGACAGTTACGTTACTATTTGGACAGGACAAAGGCCTTCAGAAAATCTGACCAACTCCTTGTATCCTATGCACCATGCTCAGAAGGAAAGGCTATTTCAAAACAGACCATCTCCAAATGGATAGCACATTGCATCCGCTTTTGCTACTCACACCACGGGAAAGCAGTGCCTGCTAGTATTAGGTCTCACTCTACCAGGGCTACAGCAACCTCAGCAGCCTTCCTCCGAGGAGTCCCAACAAAGGACATTCTGGAGGCAGCTACCTTGTGTTCAGTGCACACCTTCACCAAGCATTACCACCTTCCTCTGTACTCAGAACCCAGAGCTGGGTTTGCCACTGCAGTTCTGCAGGGCATCTTAGCTGCACCTAACCCAGTTTAGCTCCTACCACCCAACCATAGCTTTGGGACTCTACCCATGTGTGATGACTGCAGCAGCCTAGCACGATGAACATAGTACAGTTTTGTACCTACCATAAATGTAGATGTTCGAGTGGTTATGCTGCTGCAGTCCAGGTTACCCTCCCTCCATCCCCTCTTCCTAACAAGGCTTTTCTTATACCTCCATGTACTTCTACCTTTGGGATGCATGTCTATATGGTGTATTTGCTTACAACTAGTACCATTGTTTTGCACTAAGGTATGTTTTGCAAGCTTCTTATTTTGCCTTCTTAGTTTGGGGCACCTGACATCTGGGGCAAGAAAAACTGAAGAAAATGGCGTCAGCTGCCTCTTTTATACCCCTGCTGCACTGACGTCAGGGAAGAGGCGACGACAACCGACGCCGGACCAAGGCTTTGGAATTCAGGCCGACTGCGGGACCGCCTGACGGCAGGATAACCCAAGTGTGATGTCTGCAACAGCATAACCACTCAAACATCTACATTTATGGTAGGTACAAAACTGTACTTTTTGGCGTTTGCCGCAGCATAAACCTCTGGCTATTCCTCCAGTGTTGGAGGTGGTTGATGATGTTTTTCTGGAAAGTTCCATGACTCCAAATTCGGTTTCTCCTGCTCCCAGGAAACCTGATAGGTACTATAGAGTCCCTCATTTTCATTTGTTTCTTTTTAGGAATCTGCTAGCTGACCCAGAGGTTATTTCTCAAGGGCCTAAAGGAGTTAAGGCCACTGTTACCAAATATCGTGTTCCCTTTGACAGGGAGTCTAGGAACCTGGATAGTTGGTGTAAAAAAGTTTATAACCTCCTCCACTCTTGCTATTAGGTATACTACTTGCCTTTTTCATATGTTTAAGTATCAACAGCACACCTTGGAGGCTATTAAGTCAAAGATTGCAAATGTGCCTCTTATGGCAAAGTGTAAGGATATGCAGGATTTGTTGAATTCTGCCAGTCTTGTTAATAAACATTCATTACATTGTGGTTTTGACATTCTGGAAGTTTCCTGCAGGGCTACAGCTACTGGATCTGTTATCAGAAGGCATGCTTTGCTCAGGGAGCAGCCCCTTCCAGAGCCTGTCAAGTCTAAGCTTTTAGATGTACCTTTACATAAGAACAGTCTTTTTGGCAGCAAAGCAGAGGAAGTGCTCAAAAATATGGAGGATAAGGCCAAGTCTATGCAAACAGTTAAAGACTTTCTGCAAGTTCAACCTCCTCGTTACAGCAGGAATTACCCTTCTAAGAGTTGGATGTTTCCTGATACCAACAGACAGAATCTTCCTCAGACTAGAGGTTACAAATCTTCTAGGGGCAGGTGGCTACCCCTCATAGGTCTAAGCATTGGTGTGCTTCCACTTCCAAGGCGGGAAGTTCTAAGCCTGCATCTCAATCCAAATATTCTCAATTACTCTGTCCAACTTCAGCCTGTTCCTGCATGCCCATAGAATCCTTTAGGGGGAAGGTTGGTCTCTTTTGCAAATGTCTGGGCCACTATCACGGACGACAAGTGGGTACTCAGAACTGTATCCCTAGGACACAAGTTTTCTTTCCACACCTTTCCAGTACCCATAGGTTCCCGGACACTCCTCCAAACCAAAGGGCAGAAGTAGAAAAGCACATTTTGTCTCTTTTTACATCTGGGAGCAGTAGAATCAGTTCCTGCTCAGCAGGTAGGCCAGGGCTTCTATTCCAGACTTTTCCTTAGTTCCAAAAAAAGAAGGCACATGGCATCCTATCCTAGACCTATCCATTCTGAACTCTTTCTTGGTAATTCCAAAGTTCAAAATGCTCACTCTGCGTCAGTTGCTACCAATGTTAGACAAGGACTCCTGGCTGGTAACTTTGGATAAGCTTTTCTGCACATTCCTATCAGGGAAAGTTGCAGGCAATACCTTTGTTTCAGAGTGGTCAAGCAACATTACAATTCTCTGCACTGCTCTTTGGCTTATCTGCTGCTCCCAGAGTTTTCACAAAGTGCGTAGCTCCAGTCATTGCTTTTTGCAGGCAGAAGAAAATTCAGATTTATCCATACTTGGATGACTGTCTAATTCAAGCAAATTCTCAAGAACAGCTGTTAAAGGATCTGGAATTTGTAAAGACTCTTCTCTCTTCCCTGGGTTACACACTCAACAAGGAAAAATCAAAAATGGTGCTATCCAAGGAGATAACATTCCTGGGAACGAGTCTGAACACAGCCGCCCAGATGATATCGCACCCAGGAGAAGCAGGCAGCTCTTTCAGTTTACTTCAAGGATTTGGCAAGCCTGTCCCAGCTCCCTACAAGGAAATACCTGCAAGCTCTGGGATACATGGTCTCTTGCATTCTCATGATTCCATATGCAAGACTGCATATGAGGAAATTGCAATGGTACCTCAAGAACTTTTGGTGTCAACACACACACAGGACCTGGATATGATAATTCCTCTGCTTTCTATGTTTGCAGACAGAGTTTCTTTGGTGGGCGACAGCCTGTCTACAAAACAAAAGCATGTCTTTTTCCCCACCTCCTGCCATTCAAGTTCTTACCACGGACGCATCAGACTATGCCTGGGGAGCTCACCTGGATGGCAGATGCATACAGGGACGTTGGAATGCCCAGCAGATGCACCTGCACATAAACCTAAAGGAGTTCAGCAGGCCTTACTAGCTTCCAAGCATCTTCTATCTCCAGGAACTCTGCTTGTTAGAACAGACAACACCACAGTCATGTGGTACTTCAACAAACAGGGAGGGACTCATTCTTGCACCTTGTGCAGACAGAGCATGATTCTCTGGTCCATAGCAGCATCGTTGGCCTTGCATCTCCTAGCTCAGTCTCTTCCAGGGAGACTCAATGTTTTGGCAGACCAGTTGAGAAGACCCTGGATCCTCACGTGTGGCAACTGAACAGAGCAGTCTTTTACAGCATCATTCAACGTTGGGGCACTCCTCAGGTGGATCTTTTCTCCTCCCCAGGCAGCCACCTTCTACCACTTTTTTGTTTGCACCAGACAGCATCACAGCAAGGCCTTGGAGAGTGGATGCTCTGTCCTTCCCTTGGACGCTTCTGTCAGTTTATGCCTTCCCTCATCTTCCTCTTCTTCCCAGAGTATTATTGAAGATCAGGGACGAAAGACCAAGGACTATTCTCATAGCACCAGACAGCATTCGCAGTCTCTCCCAATTTCCTCCTTGGCGTCTTCCTCTGAAACCAGATCTTTTAGTTCAGGAAGGGGGGAAACATTCTACATCCTCATCTTCAGTCTCTCCATTTGGCAGTATGGCTCATTGTATGAATCAATCCATTTCTTCTTCCCCTTCCCAACAGGTGGTTAATGTACTTCAGGAGGTCTAGCAGTAGGAAGTCGTACACTGCCAAATGGGAAAGATGTTCATAGTGTTTCACTGTTGCAGTCATTACACTTGGGTTATCCTGCTGGCAGGCTACCCTCAGTCGGCCTGAATTCCAAAGTCCTGGTCCGGCGTCAGTTGCTGTCACCTCTTCCCTGACGTCAGTGCGCCAGGGTTATATAAGATGCAGCTGACCCCATTTTCTTCAGTCTGTCTTGCCGCACGGTGCCTGAAGCAAAAGCAGTTCGCAAGTGCCGGCCGGCCAACTCCTGAGATTTTCGAAATTTAATTTCAGAACCGAGTCTTCAGTAAAGTTAAGTACCCTGTTGGGGAAACTTTTTCTTGCTCCAGACCGATGTCAGTAAAAGTTAACAATTGTATTTCTTGTGGGAAGCAAATACCTCATAAAGATTTTCACTCTTACTGTATTCCTTGCCTAGGCCCTGACCACGACGTTGCTAGTTGTCGGTTTTGTACTAGATTCAACCAACGCACTATTAAGCGTTGGTTTGATTTTACTTTACACTACTTTGGCCGAAGGTTTAACTGCATAATGCCGTCGGAACAACCGATGATCGGAATTCATAAAAAATGCAAAGACCGAAAAGGACTGGCATCCGAGGTCCAAAACCGATGACAACGCCTCTTCTAGGCCAATCACCGGTTCTCAGTGAGGTGCTTTCGCAGCCCCTGACACCCGCTACCTCAGAGCCACAGGCCACCTCCGACTGCCATGTGGAGACAACTAGGCCTCTGGAAACTCAACATATTGGACCTACGGAAACTTCCCTAAGATGGGTCCGGAGCCGTTGAGCAGCCATCGGCTTTTGAGGGTGTTTTCAGACCTTCACAGCTTACTAAGTCCACTTCAGCAGCCAAGGCAAAGTCTAAAACACCATTAAAGACAAAGAAACAAGTACAGCATTCTCCTGACAGTCATCCATGCCAAAGAAATAGATGCTTTAAAATGGCCGAGGACCTAATTACTTTGATCAGGGGTTCCCATCCCCCTCCTGATAAAAGGCCTAGGCAAGACACTGACTGACTCCTCTGACCAGGTTTCTATTTCCTCTGATTCCTCTTCAGAACAGGGATATTCTCTTCCTCCCTATGAGGACTCTGATGCTGAAGAATCTATCCCTTCAGCCTCTCCTCCTGAGGATTACTCTTTTGGGGAAACCTTGCACACAATGAGGGAGCATTTCCATTGGGAGTGCCAGGATTATTCAGAGTCCAAGAAAAGGCTCAGAGACTTTCTTTTTCTGCCTCAGCACAGGCCCCTTGCTATCCCTCCTGTACTAGATATTGTTAATGATGTTTTTTCCTGAATCCAGTTTGTCTCCAGATTCTTTACCCCCTGCACCAGTCAAGCCAGATAGGTACTACAGTGTCCCAGACTCTCATAGATTTCTTTATAAAAACCCTGCTGCTGACACAGAAACAATTTCTCAGGGTCCCAAAGGGGTCAAGGCTTCCACTGCAAAAAACCCTGTTCCCTCTGATAGGGATTCTAGAGCACTGGATAGATGGGGGGAAAAAGTTTACACCTCTGCTACTTTAGCTGTAAGGGCTTTAAATAAAACAGAAAATGCTTACAAGTTCAGAATGTCCTGACAATAAGGAAATGCAGGATTTATTGCATGCAGCTGAACAAGTGGGAAAGCATACTCTGCAATGTGGTTTTGATACACTAGAGGCTTCTTGCAGAGCTGCAGTTACAGGCTCTGTCATTCAAAGGCATGCTTGGTTAAAAGAACAAAGTTTACCAGATCATGTTAAAGTAAAATTATTGGATGCTCCATTACAGCATGATACTTTGTTTGGTGTTAAGGCAGAAGAGATGTTAAAGAAAATGGAGGATAAAGCAAAATCAATATAGACAGTAAAGGACTTCTTACAGGTTCAGCCACCTAGATTTAGCAGGAACTGGCCTTCAAAAAATTGGTCCTTTCCAGTGTCAGACAGGCCACAAAGAGGCAGATACAGACGCCCAAGAGGCAGATCTCAGCCCCAAGGCTCATACAGACCTAAACAATGGGGTGCTGCAGCCCCCAAAGGCTGAGAAGACAAATCACAACCTTATAGGAAACAGTCCCAATGACTTCCCTCTACAAAAGCCAAGCACTTACCTTTTGACAGCACCCTTAGGGGGGAAACTAGCACTCTTGTAACAAAATTGGCACATGATCACCCAGGACAAATGGGTACTGAATATTATTTCTCAAGGTTACAGGTTCCACTTTCACACCCTACCAAGGTCAAAAGGTATGCCAGACTTGCCACAAAACCAATGGGCAGAGGCACAAAAACAAATTTCTGCTCTCATGGATATGAGAGCTATTCAAAAAGTACCACAGCAAGAACAGGGGCAAGGATTTTACTCAAGACTTTTCTTGGTACCCAGAAAGGACAAAGCCTGGAGACCAATACTGGACCTGTCAGTTTTAAATACTTTCCTGGATGTTCCAAAATTCAGAATGTTGACACTGCAGCAACTTCTACCCATGCTGGGCAAGAAGGCTTGGCTAGTTACTTTGGACCTCAAAGAGGCATTCCTGCATGTCCCAGTCAGACAATCTTGCAGAATATACCTCAGATTCATAGCTGGCTCAATGCATTACCGATTCTCTGCACTGCCCTTTGACTTATCTACTGTGCCCAGGGTCTTCACAAAATGCTTGGCACCAGTAATTGCATTTTGCAAACAAAAAGGAATCCAAATATATCCCTACTTGGACGACTGCCTTATTCTAGCAGAGAGCAAGGACGTTCTACTAAAGCATTTGGCATTTGTAAAAGAATTACTAATTTGCCTATGGTACACAGTAAAGGAAAAGAACTCAAAACTAGTGCCCTCTCAACAGATAATATGCCTGGGTGCAAGCTTAAATACAACTGCCCAGATGGCTTATCTCACACCAGACAAGCAAAGGCAACTGACTCATTACTTTCAAATGATGGCAACAAAGACCCAGCTACCTGCAAGAAAAATTCTGCAGGCCTTGGGCTTCATGGCATCTTGCATCCTGCTAATTCCATATGCAAGACTGCATATGAGGAAGCTACAATGGTACATAAAAAGTGTTTGGACTCAACATTACCACAGCCTGGAAGCAATAATAAATCTTATTCCCTGCCTGCAACAGGAGTTTTGATGGTGGGCACTGGCCTATCACCACAACAAGGGACAGCATTTCACTTTACCCACAGCTAGGCAGACACTAACAACAGATGCATCAGATTATGCCTGGGGTGCACACATGGCAGGAAAATGTATTCAGGGCACGTGGCTGAAGGACCAAATGCATCTTCACATCAATCAAAAAGAGATGCTAGCTGTTCAGAATGCCCTTACGGCCTTCAAGGACCTAATACATCCAGGACAACTATTACTAAAGACGGACAATACTACAGTTATGTGGTACATAAACAAGCAAGGGGGCACACATTCCTACCCCCTCTGCAGGCAAGCCATGACTTTGTGGAACACAGCACTGACCTATCAAGTACATCTGCAGGCACAATTCCTGCCAGGAAAGAAAAATACTCTGGCAGACGAACTAAGCAGAAACCTCATGGACCCTCACGAGTGGAAACTAAATCCACATGTCTTCAACATGAAAACAAAGAAATGGGGATGCCCAGACGTAGATCTCTTTGCCTCCCCTCACAACTACCAACTACAGAGATTCTGCACAAGGACTAATCACTCACAAGCATGGAAAGTGGATGCTGTCTCTTTCAGCTGGAAAACCCTAACAGTTTATGCCTTTCCACTACTGCCTCTCCTTCCCAAGGTGCTCCTAAACGTCAGACAAGAGAAGCCAAAAATGATTTTGATTGCCCCAGACTTGGCCACGCCAGCACTGGTACCCAGTCCTAAAGAGCTTGTCTGAAGGCCCAGCCTGGACTTTACCTCTAATTCCTCAACTGACTCAACAAAACAATCAGATCCTGCATAGCCTACTCAGAACCTTAAATCTGACTGCATGGCGGATAATATAGCCACTCAGAACACACCTCTCTCTAAAGCTGTTGTGGATGTCATTTTGGAAGCCAAGGAGGCCCAGCACCAGGAAATCTTATGCAGAAAAATGGAAGAGATTCTGTGCTTGGATCCAGGCACAAAGACTTGAACCACTTGTTCCAAATATTCCTCAGATTTTACAATACCTAACTGAGATGCTGGACAAAGGCCTGTCCTTCTCATCAATTAAGATCCTTGCCTCTGCCATTTCAGCCCATTACAATGCGGAACCTCCTATTTTCTCTCATCCACTGCTAAGACAGAACCTCAGAGGGGCAAAAAACATAAGACCCCCAAGGAGAGCACAGATACCTACATGGGACCTCAACTTTGTCTTAGAAAAGCTCACACTGCCTCCTTTTGGGCCAGCCAGTACAGCTGACATAAAATTCTTATCATGGAAAACTGCTCTGCTCCTAGCAATAACTTCAGCAAGAAGAGTCTCAGAGTTACAGGCATTAATGGCAGTGGACCCTTTTATAATTTTTCATCCGGACAGGGTTTCTCTAAGGACAAACCCAACCTTTATGCCAAGGGTAGTATCCAGTGTGGCTCTTAACCAAACCATTCATTTGCCAACATTTTATCCAAATCCCCAGAATAAAGGGGAGAGACTTCTGCACTCTTTGCACATACATAGGCAGCTATGCTTTACTTGGACAAAGCAAAAGCTTTCAGAAAAACTGAGCAACTGTTTGTAGCATATGCTGCAGGATCACAAGGAAAGGCTATCTCAAAGCAGACTATTTCAAAATAGATAGGACACTGTATTCGTTTCTGCTATGCACAGCATGGCAAGTCAGTGCCTAAGAATATTAGACCACATTCTACCAGGGCAACAGCCACTTCAGCAGCCTTTCTCAGAGGAGTACCGACCACGGAAATTTTGGAGGCTGCAACTTGGAGTTCAGTGCACACGTTTACCAAGCATTATCACTTGCCTCTTTACTCTAAATCCAGAGCAGGCTTTGCCACTGCAGTTCTGCAGGGTCTCATAGCCACTCCTAATCCTGTTTAGACCCAGCCGCCCTACCTCAGCTTTGGGATTCAACCCAAGTGTAATGACTGCAACAGTGAAACACTATGAACATAGTACAGTTGTGTACCTACCATAAATGTAGATGTTTGAGTGTATTCACTGTTGCAGTCCAGGATGTCCTTCAAGGATGCATCTGCAGTCATAACATATGGGTTGTCCTGCCTCAGGCAGCCCTTCGGTCGGCCGGATTCCAAAGTCTGGGTCTGGCCTCGGCTGATGTCGCATCTTCCCCAACGTCAGAGCTGCTGGGGTATAAAGGCATCAGCCGACGCCATTTTCCCTAGTCTTTCTTGCCGCGCGGTGCCCGAAGCAGAAGCTGTTCGCAAGTGCCGGTCGGTCAGATCCAGAGATTCAGCTACCGAAGACTTCTAAAAAGCTAAGTACCCCGTTGGGGACTCTTTCTTGCCTCAGCCGATGTCAGACAAAGTAAATAATTGTTTAACTTGTGGGAAACAAATACCTCATAAGGATTTCCATTCCTACTGCCTTCCTTGCTTAGGCCCAGACCACGACGTATCAGCTTGTTTAGCCTGTGCCTCCTTCAACCGACGGACTCTTAGACGTCGGTCGGAGTTTGCAGAAGAGTTTTTTGGATCCGCTTTTGCATATAAAATGCCATCGGAGACTCCGACTGCACATTTAGCCAAAAAACGCAAGGAAAAGGACCGACACTCGCAGCCGGCGGTTTCGGCTGAAACCACTGTTAGGCCTACCGCGAGTGTCTCGGTTTCGGCTGAAACCGAGGCCTCGGTTCTACCTTCTGCCGAAATCATACCTCCGACAACCGAGGCCAGAGAGGCCCGGCTGAGTCGGCTACAGAAATCCCTACCGAAGAAGCAAGCGCACAAGAATTGTCTGACACCATTCCCTTGGACATTTCCACTCCTGCACGTGGGGCAGCTAGGCCCCCTGCTTCTATGTCTATTAAGGCTTTCTCCAGGGCTAAAGCAGCTAAAATTACAAAAGCTTTACCTGCAAAATCAACTCCTCAGAGACCTTCCTCAAGTTCCCAGATTCTCAGTCTTGCTGAGGACCTTATTTCTCTGATTAGGGGTTCCCAACCTCACCCAGACAGGGCCTCCCAACTTCCTCCTGACAAAAGGCCCAGGACTGAACCCCCTGAACCTCTCTCCTCTGACTACTCCTCCGATGGATCTGATTTGACAGACCATCAGGAAGGGCCATACTCACCTTATGAGGATTCAGATGCAGAAGACTCTATCCCTTCTGCTTCCCCTCCAGAGGAATTTTCCTTTGGGGAAACTTTACACTCTATGAGGGAACACTTTCAATGGGAGGGTCAGGATTTCTCTGATTCTAGAAAAAGACTAAGGACTTTCTTACACTTGCCACAGCATAGGCCTTTAACCATACCACCTGTGCTAACTGTAGTTGATGATGCATATAATGATGTCAGCTCTGCCCCTGATTCACTTCCCCCGGCCCCTGCCAAACCTGACAGATACTACAGGGTTCCGGATTCCCACTTCCACTTGTATAAAGCCCGTGCTGCAGACCCAGAAACTATTTCTCAGGGCCCGAAAGGTGTTGCAGCTGCCACTGCCAAAAACCCACTTCCATCTGAAAGGGAGTCAAGAGCATTAGAGAGATGGGGAAAAAAGATTTATACATCTGCTACTCTTTCTGCCAGGGCTTTAAACTGTCAATTCCATATGATACAGTACCAGGAATATTTGTTAGATCAGCTGAATAAAAAGCTTTCTTCTCCTGAACCTTTAGACCATAAGGCCCTTCAGGATTTGGTACACAACTCTCAGCAGGTCAGTAATCATTTCTTAAAATGTGGCTATGATGCACTGGAAGCTTCGTTTAGATCAGCTATGACTGGGGCAGTAATTCGAAGACATGCCTGGCTAAAAGAACAATCCTTGCCGGACCATGTCAAGGCTAAACTCCTAGATGCTCCAATGGAGAAACAAAGTTTATTTGGCTCCCCTGCACAGGAGATTCTAAATAAAGTGGAAGAAAAAGCAAAATCTGTGCAAACAGTTAAGGATTTTCTGCAGGTCCAACCTCCGAGGTTCAGCAGAAACTGGCCTTCAAAGAACTGGTCCTTTCCAGACACCTCCAAAGCACAGAGGGGCAGGAATAGACGCCCAAGAAGCAGAGGTCAGGCAAAGGGTGCCTACAGGGGTCGTCAGTGGCAACCTGCCAACCAGAGGAGTACTGCCACAGCTGCAACTACAACCACTTCCACAGGACAAACACAATGACTTAACTCTGATTCCGCCTACAAGGGAACAACTGGAAGCACCCTTGGGTGGAAAATTGGCTTTATTCTCAAAAAACTGGCATTGCATTACAAAAGACAAATGGGCATTGCAAATAACAGACAAAGGATACAGGTTTCATTTCCACACTTTACCAAGAAGGAGCGGAATGCCAAACCTTCCACCAAACCAGAAGCCAGAGGCTTTAAGACAAATCAACAATTTACTTCAGATGAAAGCAATAGAAAGGGTACCATCTATGGAACAAGGCCAAGGGTTTTACTCCAGACTATTCCTTGTACCAAGAAAAGAAACCCAATGGAGGCCTGTTCTCGACTTGTCCGCACTAAACACATATCTCATTGTGCCAAAATTCAAAATGCTGACCCTACAGCAACTTATTCCCATGTTGGGCAAGGAGTCTTGGCTGGTGACTCTAGATCTCAAGGAGGCATACCTGCACGCCCCTATACGACCAGATTGCAGAAGACACCTCAGATTTCTTGCAGGATCAGAGCATTATCAATTCTCAGCATTGCCCTTTGGCTTATCTACTGCGCCCAGAGTATTCACGAAATGCCTAGCATCAGTAATTGCACATTGCAGGCTTCAGGGAATTCAAATCTACCCATACCTGGACGACTGCCTAATACAAGCGGAGAACAGGACAAGACTTGTAAAGGATTTGGCCTATGTCATACACCTGTTACAGGCCTTGGGATACACAGTCAACATCCAGAAGTCAAGACTAGTGCCATCCCAAAGGATAACCTTTTTTGGGTGCGGATCTGGACACAATAACTCAGATGGCTTTTCTCACAGAAGAAAAACAAAAGCAACTCCCAGTCTACTTCATGGCTTTGACAAGACAAACTCAGCTCACTGCAAGGAAAGTCCTGCAGGCCCTGGGTTACATGGCATCTTGCATAATCTTGATCCCACATGCCAGGCTACATATGAGGAAATTACAATGGTACCTAAGGAATGTATGGTCTCAACACAGGCACAGTCTAGAAACCATGATTCCAATCATTCCTTGCCTGAAAAAGGAATTCCTGTGGTGGGCTCAGGCCAGCCAGTCCAACAGAGGGTTGCCTTTCAACAAACCACAACCAAGGCAAACCATCACCACGGACGCCTCAGACCTAGGATGGGGAGCACACATGGAAGACAAGTGCATCCAAGGCCTATGTACTCAAGACCAGCTGAATTTGCACATAAACCTAAAGGAGATGCTGGCAGTGAAGCATGCAATCGAGGCATTCAAATCATTCCTCCAGCAAGGTCATCTGCTGATAAGGACAGACAATACCACAGTCATGTGGTACATAAACAAACAGGGAGGCACACATTCCTACCCTCTATGCCGGATGGCAATGGATCTGTGGAACCTAGCCCTGAATCTCAACATCCAACTGCAGGCCAAATTCGTACCAGGAAAAGAAAATTCACTAGCAGACAGCTTAAGCAGAACTACCACGGATGCTCACGAATGGATGCTGCATCCAGACATCTTCAAAATCATAACAAACAAATGGGGAATGCCAGAAATAGACCTGTTCGCCTCCCCACTCAACAACCAACTGAGGAAATTCTGCTCAAGAGTATACCACCCACAAGCCTGGAAGGTGGACTCCCTCTCTTTCAACTGGAATGCCCTAACAGTGTATGCTTTTCCACCACTCCCATTGATGTACAGAGTACTACTGAAGATCAGAGAGGAACAGCCAAAGGTGATACTGATAGCTCCAGACTGGCCAAGGCAGCACTGGTAGCCGCTATTGAGGAGCATGTCTCGGACGAACTCATGGCCTCTACCCCTATGGCCTCTACTTCTAACGCAGAACAACTTCAAGACCCTGCATCCAAGCTTGAAAACACTGCAGCTGACTGCCTGGAAAATTGCCTAAAACAAAACCAAACTGTCTTATCTCAGAGGGGGTCAAGGACATAATCCTGGAGGCTCGTAGACCCTCCACAAGAAAGACATATTCAGCTAAATGGAAGAGATTCCTCATTTGGAGCGCTTCAAAGGGTACTAATGTCACACTGGCAAACCTAGCACACATCCTAGAATACTTAGCAGAACTGTTCCACAATGGCCTGTCCTATTCCTCCATTAAGATTCATGCTTCAGCAATTTCAGCAGAATACAACATGGATCCTCCTATCTTCTCTCACCCTCTCCTCAGACAATTTTTAAGAGGGATCAAAAATTTAAAACCTCCAAGGAAACCCCCTCTGCCTGCATGGGATCTCAATTTTGTGCTGGAAAAATTAGCACTACCCCCTTTTGAACCAGCAGCATCAGCAGACTTACAGTTCTTATCTTGGAAAACTGCTTTACTTCTAGCAATCACTTCAGCAAGAAGAGTATCCGAGTTACAGGCACTAATGGCAGTGCAGCCTTTCCTTATTTTTCACCAGGATAGAGTGTCTCTGAGAACCAATCCTACATTCATGCCAAAGGTGGTATCCAGGGTATCCTTGAACCAAGCTATTTATTTGCCTACGTTCTTCCCTAACCCACAGAACAGGGGGGAAAAACTACTGCACACCTTGGATGTACACAGACAACTACGCTACTATCTGGACAGAACTAAAACCAGCAGAAAAACTGACCAACTTCTGGTAGCATATGCAACTGGAGTGCAAGGAAAAGCAATTTCCAGAGAGACAATCTCTAAATGGATAGGAAATTGCATTCGTTTCTGCTACTCTTTTCATGGAAAGACAGTTCCTGAAAATATCAGGCCTCACTCCACAAGAGCCACATCCATCACTACAGCTTTCCTACGAGGGGTGGCTACCAAGGACATTTTAGAAGCTGCTACTTGGAGCTCCGTGCATACATTTGCCAAGCATTACAATCTACCTTTATACTCCAGATCCCGAGCAGGTTTTGCAACTGCAGTTTTACAGGGGATCTTAACTACACCATCCTTATCTTAGTTCCTCCTCCCCCAGTTTGGCTATGGTATTCTACCCATATGTTATGACTGCAGATGCATCCTTGAAGGACATAGTACAGTTTTGTACCTACCATAAATGTAGATGTCCGATAGGTATGCATCTGCAGTCAGGATTACCCACCTGCCTTCCCCTCTGTGGTATTCCTAGGGTGCTTACCCCTCTTTCAGCTAGCTGGGGGAATCTATTATGGTGTATTTGTTTGTATGTATATGTGTGTGTGTATAAATATATATATATATACATATATATATATATATATATATATATATATATATATATATACTTTTATTCTGTTTGGAATTTACAACTTTTATCCAAATTTAGCCTTCCTAGAGGGCACCTGGCATCTGGGGCAAGAAACACTGAGGAAAATGGCGTCGGCTGATGCCTTTATACCCCAGCAGCTCTGACGTCGGGGAAGATGCGACATCAGCCGAGGCCAGACCCAGACTTTGGAATCCGGCCTACCGAAGGGCTGCCTGAGGCAGGACAACCCATATGTTATGACTGCAGATGCATACCTATCGGACATCTACATTTATGGTAGGTACAAAACTGTACTTTACCCACCCTCCATCCCCCTTGCTTTGCTGGGACTTATCTATACTTCTCTATCCTATACAACCTATGTGGTGTATTTGCTTGTAGATGAAGGTATTGTTTTTATTTTACTGTGTGTTTTTATAAGCAATATATATTGCCTACCTTACTGAGGGCACCTGACATCTTGGGCAAGAAAAACTGAAGAAAATGGCGTCGGCTGCATCTTATATACCCCTGGCGTACTGACGTCAGGGAAGAGGCGACAGCAACCGACGCCCGACCAGGACTTTGGAATTCAGGCCGACTGAGGGTAGCCTGCCAGCAGGATAACCCAAGTGTAATGACTGCAACAGTGAATACACTCGAACATCTACATTTATGGTAGGTACACAACTGTACTATTGTCTCATTGCATGCAGGCTAGAGGGGAATCTTCTTCTCAGCTTACTCTTCCTCTGATCCTGGAATACTTGGCTGATTTGCTTCCTCTATTATGATCCATGCTTCAGCCATTTCTGCTCATTGTTCTTTTGAGCAACCTATTTTCTCTCATCCCCTGATGAAAATGTTTCTCAGAGGTGGCTGCAACTTAAAACCTTCCAGAAGGGCACCTACTCCAGCCTTGCAGCCTGGGATCTTAATTTTGTTCTAGAGAAACTTACTCTTCCTTCTTTTGAGTCAGCTGCCACTGCAGATTTAAAGTTTCTCTGTTGGAAGACTGCCTTTCTCTTGGCTATAACTTCAGCAAGGAGGGTTCCGGAACTGCAAGCTTTGATGGCTATGGAGCTTTTTCTTATTTTTCATGCAGATTGTGTGTCTCTGAGAAATAATCCCTCTTTTATGCCTAAGGTGGTTTCTAGCCTGACTCTTAATCAGTCTATACACCTTCCTACTTTCTTTCCTAATCCTTGAAATAGAGGTGAAAGGATCCTACATTCTCTTGATGTGCTCAGACAGCTCAGGTTTTACCTGGACAGGACTAAAGACCTTCAGAAATCAGCACAGTTATTGGTCAGTTTTGCCCCTGGAGCTCAGGGCAAAGCTGTCTCTAAGCAAACCATTTCTAAGTGGATTGCGCATTGTATTACTTTGTTATTCCTTTCATGGCAAGGTTCCTCCTCAAGGGGTTAGGACCCACTCCACAAGAGCAGCTTCCACTTCTGCAGCCTTTTTAAGGGGTGTCCCTATTAAAGACATTTTAGAGGCTGCCACATGGTCTTCTGTTCACACTTTCACAAAGCATTATAATTTGCCTTTGTTTTCTAGAGCCAAGGCAGGGTTTGCCACTGCTGTTTTGCAGAGCATTCTCTTCAATCCTTAATTCTGTTGGTACCCCCACACTTTTCTCTGGGCTTTGGTAATCACCCCATTGGTTAGGACTGCAACAGTGAAACACAAACATAGTACAGTTGTGTACACTTACCATAAATGTAGATGTTCAAGTGTATTCACTGTTGCAGTCCTGGTTCCTTCCCCCTTTTTTTTGGTCCTCTCCTGTTCTTTTCTAAGGTACAGGCTGAATCTCGTTTTATTTGCCAAAGTTTCTTTAGGCTTAAGCCTTGTTTTCTGGGGGCTCCAGACTGTTATGGCAAGAAAGACTGAGGAAGTGACATTGGCTGCCTCCTTTTGTATCGGACGTCCTGACGTCTTTTACAACCGACAGCCGATGTCATATTTACTTACCTTTGGTATTCTGGCTGATTGAGGGCTACCGGGAGCCGGATAACCCATTGGTTAGGACTTCAACAGTGAATACACTCTAACATATACATTTATGGTAAGTGTACACAACTGTACTTTTCCCTCCCTCCAGCCCCCTGGTTTTCTCTCTCTCTCTACCCTCTCCTCTCTATGGGTATTCATAATGGTATTGATATTTACTTTTTACTGATGGTGTTTTCCCCAGCATACACTAGCTCCTTGTTTGGGGCTCCTGACATTTAGGGCAAGAAAAACTGATGTAATGGTGTTGGCTGCCTGTTTTTATAACCCTGATGACCTGACGTCATGGAAGAAGCGACAGCATCTGATGCAGAAATACTAAGACTCTGGTATTGCAGGCAGATAACCCAAGTGTGATGACTGCAACAGTGAATACACTAGAACATCTACATTTATGGTAAGTGTACACGACTGTACTTTCTGTACATTGCCATTTTGCTTACCTACTGCTTAAAGTGTTCACAAAATGTCTTGTTCCAGTAGTTTTGCTGGGCCAAATCAGTGTAGCTCTACCCCTTTCTAGGCGATTGTCTGATCAAGGCAAGTTCTGTGAAGGAGTTAGAAACTTCTTTTCAGCTGACCATGACCTTCCTTTCAAACCTAGTATTCTCCCTAAATTGAACGAAGTCCAACTTGATGCCTGCAGACATACTGATGTTCGTAGGAGCCCTGCTATACACAAGGTCCTTTCTTCCCCAGAAAATTATTTTTCTAGCGCAGTATTTCAGAACACTTGTCCAGCAGTGGTGATGTCAGCCAGAGAAATTCTGAGAGCTCTGGCTTATATGGCTTCCTTCATCCTTGTGGTTCCCCCTGGTAAATCGTCACATGAGGAATATTAAGTGTCAACACAGCCTCTAAACTTCCTCTGCTTGAGAAGGGAATTTTTTATGGTGCAGTAAATCTTGCCTCTGGAACAAAGGGGTTTGAGTGCCTGCTAAGGAAGTCCTCGGGTCTAGGGCATGTGGGGGAAAGCCCTTCTCTCATAGTCACATAAGCCTGAAAGAAGTGATTGATTTCTGTGGGAGAAGTACAGTGGTACTTAAGCAAAAGTGAAAAGCAAGGATCCTATTGGTAAAGGTAGCCAACACCACAGTAGTGTTATACACACCAGATATGGGCTTTCACTTGACAGCTTAACATCTCCCTAGAGAAAGAATAACCTTGCAGAGAATTTTAGCCAGTCTGTCTCGACACTCTGAAATTCTAGACATTTGAGAAATATACTGAGCTGAACCTTAAAATGAGCAACTTGTACCTGTTCTGCCCTTTTTAGGTGAAAATCAAATACATTTTAATGAGTTCAGTTAAGACTTAAAAGTGGGTACTTCCAGATTTATCTTTAGCTTGCTTAGCTTGATTTTAGCTGTGAAACAGTTACAGTGGCAGTATATTCCACATAAAAAACACTGCATATATGTTCTCATCTACATCAGCTTTATTTCCTGTGTCAATGTTGCATACATAAACAGGCTTACACTGAAATACAGTAATTGCTTTTTACTGAAAAACTGGTTAATAAAATTTTCCCATACACAAGTGTCTGTGTCTGTATAGAGGAAACAATGGAGGCTGGAACAGTCATGTCGTTAACTGGTATTTGCTGTGGACCCAAACTAGTCTTGAACTTCAGGATAAGGATCAGCAGACTTTTGTGAACAGTGATCTTGCAAACTTGGATTGTAAAATGCTTCTAGGGCGTTGTACACCAATTGCCTTAGCTAGTTGCTTTTATCTGCCACAGCGGCCTGCTCTTTGGTGCAGATAGATGAAGCTCTGGCTGTGATCCAGGTGACCTGGATTCAGTTGGCTGGCCCAGTGGTGAGCATCATTTGGCTTGCTTTCCATCCCATGAGGAGGGAAGGGATTTCTCTTTTAGGGGTGCAGCCCACAGTGGATACTGGGGATTCCAAGCTTGCAGTAAAAGAGTTCAGGGAAATGTGTACAGATGCTGTGGATAAAAGATCCATGCTAACATCATTGCATCTTGGTGTGAGGTGGTGAGATCATGAGTAGACAATAAAACAGAGCCTCCCTCTCATTTCTGTCAGGAATACATTTTGTTGGTTGTAGGGACTGAGCAAGAGCAGCAAAACATGGCAGATGACAGACAATAGAACATGTAAAAAAATCTAATCTATTTAACTTTCAAACTGATATATTTTTCCTTTTCTGAAACTGTATGTTTATCAGTCTTATTGTTATTAAAATGCATGATTAATTTTTATTTTGTGTACACATTGGTAGTAGATGAGTGAATGGCTGTTAGTGATCATTTTAAATGGCCAGAAGCTGTTGAATATGTTGGCTTAATATTGCATCTGCACAGCTTATTTGTATATGCAGCTTGTTTGGTTTATCTGGGTGTTCCTTTGAAATACAAATGCAGCTGCAGTGACTATCTTATGGTATTTAGGGAGGTGCAGCGCTGAAGTAGCATAAAATTGACAGTAATAAAACGTCAAATTTGTACGTGTTGAATAAATTTACCATATTTATTTGTTTGCATTTATAGTCCAGAGATCCAGCTGTCCAAGCTGCCATTATAGCGCAGTTGAACGCGAAGTACGGTGGTAACCCACTACTTGACCAACCACAGAACAAGGGGAAGTTGGTAAGAATGTTAAACTAATGGCATGTAACTCTTCGTGAATTAATTTTGCATCTGGATACTTATGTACATGCAGTGCAGTTTTGAAATATTCTTTATTGCAAATGTTGCCTGTTTAAAACTTTTATTACTGAGCATTTCCCAGACATTCTTGTACACTCTTAATAAAAGTTTTTGGCTATTTTTGATCCTTTTGATGTATTGTCATGGTAATTATGTTTGGCACTTATGGCCTTGCATTGTGCTCCTAGCATCGTATTCATTGATGTAATTGTATTTTGAGTTTGAAAATATCCTCATTCTTAATGTTTATGTTTGTGCCACATTGATTTAAAAGATTGAAAAATTCCCTTTTTATGCTGAATTATTTGAGTTTTAGGATCTGCTATTCTAAAAACATTGTTTTTGTTTTGATAAGTTTTATTTACCTTGAGCAGAACTGATGGCTAAGCTTTCATTTTAAGCTGAATTTATTCAAAATACACATACATTTCTTAAGGCGTTATTTCCATAATTTGTTTTATCCTGCATATGGTTATGTGTTTACAATGCTTTATGATAGGACATTGAGATATTCCACCTTGCAGTGTATATTAGAGCTAATAATGTGAAACATGAGGAAATTACATTATCTTCAATATGTTGGTCTCTGTCTACACTTATCAAAGCTGATTTTTGCTATATTCTTAAACTGTCTTGTGAGACCAGTGCAATAATTGTATTATTTTTCATTTTGATTAATTTCTCAGTCAGAACATGTCATATGTTTTGAACCAGGTGGCACAGAACTGAGTAGTTCAATGGCTATATAGTCCTGTTGGTGATCCTACCATTACATGACTGCATGTCAAACACTTGTCTCTCAGGAAAATCTCATAATGCTTGGCTATGGAGTCTATTTTGAAGTTTTAAGTTTTTAAATACATGTAAATGCTGTCAGGTTCACATTGTGCATCATTTCATGTATGTGTTTGTTTATAGTGTACTGATCTCTGCAGTGGCCAGCACAACACTTTATAGGGACATTTTTTAATTCTGATTAATGGCAACTCAGTACAGATATATTTTAGGCACTAATTTACATTCCCATTGCTGAATAGCCTTTAGGATAAGTGAATAATCTAGCTTAGCAGACTTGCCACACTGGAAATAGCTGTGCGAGCCTGAATTTTTCTGCTTTTAACATCTATGAAGTTATCACAATTCTTAATAAAAGTTTTTGTGAATTATACTTGGATGGTGTAGTATGTACTATGCCTAAAATTGCTATTTTACCCCTAAAGACTTAACATGTAGTTTATTAAAATGTTGGCTGGTAAATTCTGCCATTGTTGTTTCTAGATTTTTGGTGTTGATGTGTTCAGTGATGGAAGGTGTTAGTTTTATGGAAAAATGTTGATCATGTGGCTGCAGTGGTACCAGGCTGAAAATAGTGGATGAGATTCCCTATCCCAAAAGCCAAATCCAGCTCAGAGTTTGATCCCTTAGATTTCCCAATCTAGTTTGCGAGATGTAATCCCAGCAGCATATCCTGTGTTTGCATGGGGATGGAGACTTCTCCCAGCAGACCGTGCCAACTACCATTCCCATAGGATACACCCAAGGGACATCCTCGCAAGATGCCCAAACAACTTTGCCTTCTGCTGTGACAGAGGAGGAGTGGCTGTATTCCATGGTACTCCTGGCTTGCTGAGCTCCTTACTCTTGTTATGGAGAGTGAGTCCAGCTACCCTGCAACACTGCCTGTATCAATGATCAAGGACATATGTTGGTTGAAAGCTCGCTCACTGTTTACATAAGTTTCCAGACCCCAACAACTGGGTCAACTCTCAGGGTCATATTGTCAATGTAGTAGTTCCCCAAAGCAGAAGACTTCCTAAAGGAAATGATGCATTTTTTTGGCATTTGGTTTGTGCTAGATTTTGTTTGTGGCAAACCTTCCTGCGTAGTGGCTAAATTAATTTGGAGAATCAGTAATGTCTCCTGGTTTGTAGTCACTTGCAAGCTTGGTCATCCTGACCACTTGGGTATTGACTTTTACTTCAGAGAAGTAGATGCCAAACAAGAGAGTTCTTAGCACTGTACCCTGGAAGACTCCTAGTGACTGGTCTCTTTGTGGAGGTGACCTCCCCTGTTTTGATCCCCTTATGTTCTTCCTGTGAGCTAGATGGCATTCCAGCAGATGATGTAGGGGTTTATTCCCAGTTTATTTAGGATGTTAATCGTGTTTCACTGTTGCAGACATTACACTTGGGTTATCCTGTTGGCAGGCTACCCACAGTTGTCCTGACTTCCAAAGTCCTGGTCCGGCGTCGGTTGCTGTCGCCTCTTCCCTGACGTCAGTGCGCCAGGGGTATAAAAGATGCAGCCGATGCCAGTTTCTTCAGTCTTTCTTGCCATGTGGTGCCCGAAGCAAAAGCAGTTCGCAAGTGCCGGTCGGCCGACTCCTGAGAGTTTCGAAATCGAATTTCAGATCCGAAGTCTTCAATAAAGCTATGTACCCCGTTGGGGAAACTTTTTTCTTGCTCCAGACCGATGTCAGAAAAAATTAACAATTGTATTTCTTGTGAGAAGCAAGTACCCCGTAAGGATTTTCATTCTTACTGTATTCCTTGCCTAGGCCCTGACCATGACATTGCTAGCTGTCGGTTTTGTGCTAGATTTAACCAACACACTATTAAGCGTCGGTACAATTTAGCCTTTCATTACATTGGCCGCAGGTTTAATGATATAATGTCGTTGGAACAGCCGACGACCGGAGTTTATAAAAAGCACAAGGAAAAGGGCAGGCATCCGAGGTCCAAAACCGACGAGGCCTCCACTAGGCCAGTCGCAGGTTCTCAGTGAGGCACTTTTGCAGCCCCTGACGCCCGCTATCTCAGAGCCACAGGCCGCTTCCGACTCCCACATGGAGACAACTAGGCCTCTGGATACTCAAGTTATTGGACACTCGGAAACTATTCCGTCAGATGGGTCCGGAGCCGCTGAGCAGGCATCAGCTTCTGAGGGTGTTTTCAGACCTACACAGTTATATGTCAAGCCAACCTCAGCTTCCAAGGCAAAGACTAAAACAGCTTTAAAGACAAAGAAACAAGTACAGCATTCTCCTGGACAGACTTCCATGCCTAAGAAACAGATGCTTAAAATGGCCGAAGACCTAAATACTTTGATCAGGGATTCCCATCCCCCTCCTGATAAGAGGCCTAGGCAAGACACAGAATATGATTCTTCTGACCAGGTTTCCATTTTCTCTGACTTCTCTTCAGAACAGGGAATACTCTCTTCCTCCCTATGAGGATTCTGATGCTGAAGAATCTATCGTTCAGCTTCTCCTCCTGAGGATTATTCTTTTGGGGAAACCCTGCATACCTTGAAGGGAGCATTTTCACTGGGAGAGCCAAGATTACTCAGAATCTAAGAAAAGGCTCAGAGACTTTCTTTTACTGCCTCAGCACAGACCTCTTGCTATTCCACCTGTTTTAGACATTGTAGATGATGTATTTTCAGTGTCCGGCCTGTCCTCCTGACTCTTTACCCCCTGCACCTGTTAAGCCAGATAGATACTACAGGGTTCCAGATTCTCATAAATTTCTATATAAAAACCCTGCTGCTGACCCAGAAACTATATCTCAGGGTCCCAGAGGGGTCAAGGCTTCCACTGCAAAAACCCTGTCCCCTCTGATAGGGATTCCAGGGCACTGGACAGATGGGGGAAAAAAGTTTACACTTCTACTACCTTGGCTGTAAGGGCTTTAAATTGTCAGTATCATATGCTTAAATATCAGCAATACTTAATGTCACTGCTAAAACAGAAAATGTTGACATGTTCTGAAAACAAGGAAATGCAGGATTTATTGCATGCAGCTGAACAAGTGGGAAAGCATACTTTGCAATGTGGTTTTTGATTCACTGGAGGCCTGTTGCAGGGCTGCTGTTACAGGTTCTGTCATTAGAAGGCATGTTTGGTTTAAGGAACAGAATCTGCCTGATCATGTTAAATCAAAGTTATTGGATGCTCCATTACAGCATGATACTTTGCTTGGTGTTAAGGCAGAAGAGGTGTTGAAGAAAATGTAGGATAAAGTGAAATCTATGCAGACAGTAAAGGATTTCTTACAGGTAGAGCCACCCAGATTTAGCAGGAACTGGCCTTCTAAGAAATGGTCCTTTCCAGTGTCAGACAGGCCACAAAGAGGCAGATATGGACACCCTAGAGGCAGACCCCAGCCCCAAGGCTCATATAGGCCTAAACAATGGGGTGCTTCTACCTCCAAAAGCGGAGAAGACAAATCATAGCCATATAGGAAATGGCCCCAGTGACTTTCCTTTGCCATTGCCAAGCACTTATCTTTTGGCAGCACCCTTAGGGGGGAAAGCTAGCACTTTTTTCACAAAATTGGCACATGCTCACCCAGGACAAATGGGTACTGAATATTGTTTCTCAGGGCTACAGGTTCCACTTTCACACCCTGCCAAAGACAAAAGGTATGCCAGACCTGCCACACAATCAATGGGCAGAGGCACAAAAGCAAATTGCATCTCTCATGGACATGAGCGCTATTCAAGGTGTACCACAGCAAGAGCAGGGGCAAGGATTTTACTCAAGACTTTTCTTGGTACCCAAAAAGGAGAAAGCTTGGAGACCAATACTGGACCTGTCTATTCTAAATACTTTTCTGGAAGTTCCAAAATTCAAAATGCTGACACTACAGCAACTTCTGCCCATGCTGGGCAAGAAGGCTTGGCTCGTAACTTTGGACCTCAAAGAGGCATACCTGCATGTCCCAATCAGACAATCTTGCAGAAGATACCTCAGATTCATAGCTGGCTCAATGCACTACCAATTCTCTGCACTGCCCTTTGGCTTATCTACTGCATCCAGGGTCTTCACAAAATGCATGACACCAGTAATTGCATTTTGCAGACAAAAAGGAAATCAGATATAATCCTACATGGACGACTGCCTTATTCAAGCAGAAAGCAAGGTCATTCTATTAAAGCATCTGGCTTTTGTAAAAAGATTACTAATTTGCCTAGGGTACACAGTAAACGAAAAGAAATCAAAACTAGCACCCTCTCAAGAGATAATATTCCTGGGTGCAAGCTTAAATACAACTGCCCAAATGGCTTATCTCATGCCAGACAAACAAAGGCAACTGACTCAATACTTCCAAATGATGGCAACAAAGACCCAGTTACCTGCAAGAAATATTCTGCAGGCTTTATGGCATCCTGCATTCTGCTAATTCCATGTGCAAGACTGCATATGAGGAAGCTACAATGGCATCTAAAACGTGTTTGGACTCAACATTGCCATAGCCTGGAAACAGTAATTACTCTCATTCCCTGCCTGCAACAGGAGTTTCGATGGTGGGCACTGGCCTATCACTACAACAAGGGACAGCCATTCACTTTACCCACAGCCAGGCAGACACTAACAACAGATGCATCGGATTATGCCTGGGGGGCACACATGGCAGGAAAATGTATTCAGGGCTCGTGGCCCACAAGCCAAATGCATCTTCATATCAATCAAAAAGAGATGCTAGCTGTACAGAATGCCCTGACAGCCTTCAAGGATCTACTCCATCCAGGACAACTATTGCTAAAGACGGACAACACTACAGTCATGTGGTACATAAACAAGCAAGGGGGCACACATTCCTACCCCCTCTGCAGGCAAGCCATGAACTTGTGGAACACAGCATTGACCTATCAAGTGCATTTGCAAGCACAATTCCTGCCAGGAAAGAAAACTACTCTGGCAGACGAACTAAGCAGAAACCTCATGGACCCTCACGAGTGGAAATTAGATCCACAAGTCTTCAGCATGATAACAAGGAAATGGGGATGACCAGACATAGATCTATTTGATGTCCTTCAAGAATGCAACTGCAGTCATAACATGTGGGTTGTCCTGCCTCAGGCAGCCCTCGGTCGGCCGTATTCCAAAGTCTGGGTCCGACGTCGGCTAATGTCGCATTTCTCTCCGACGTCAGAGCGGCTGGAGTACATAAGCATCAGACGACGCCATTTTCTTCAGTCTTTCTTGCCGCGCGGTGCCCGAAGCAGAAGCAGTTCGCAAGAGCCGGTCGGTCAGCTCCTGTATTCTTCGATACCGAAGTCATCAAAAAAGATAAGTACCCCATTGGGGACCTTTTCTTGCCTCAGCCAATGTCAGAAATTACTGAAAAAGTTAACAATTGTCTTTCTTGTGGTAAACAAATACCTCATAAGGATTTCCACTCTTACTGTCTTCCTTGCCTGGGCCCAGACCAAGACGTCTCGGCCTGTGTAGCCTGTGCTCGCTTCAACAAGCGCACTCTCAGGCGCCGGGCGGAGTTCGCTGAAGATTTTTTCGCTGATAAATTTGCTTACACCATGCCGTCGGATCTTCCGACATCGCAAACTCCCAAAAAGCGAAAAGACCGGGACCGACATCCTCGGCCCGCATCTACCACCGACTCCACGCCAAAACCTAGCACGAGTGCTCCGGTTCCCTCTGAGACGGTCTCTCCACTGCTCCGAACCGAAGACACCGCATTACCGACGACTCAGATTCCGGACATCACTCCGACGCCAGTTATCAATTTTCCTCCGGATACCGAAACCGAGGAAATGCCCGAGACCATTGCTGTAGACAGGGTCACTCCTGCACGTGGAGCTGCCAGGCCTCCTATGGCCATGTCTATTAAGGCCTACACTAGGGCTAAGGCAGCCTGCAAAACAAAGCATATTACTTCTAAATCCTTACCTCAGCCTACTGCAGAGACACAAATTATGTCCATGGCTGCTGATTTAATTTCCATGATTAGAGGTTCACAGGCCCATCCTGAGACAGGATCCCAGCCTCCTTCTGATAAAAGGCCCCGGGTTGAACCCTCTGACCCTATTCCTTCAGATGAAGATTCTGAGGGCTCTGTCCACTCTGATAGCCAGGAAGAGCTCTTCCAGACCTATGAGGACTCGGATGCAGAAGATACCATCCCCTCGGCCTCCCCTCCTGAGGATATTTCTTTTGGGGAAGTTCTGCACACCATGAGGGAACATTTCAAGTGGCAAGGTCAGGAATATTCTGATTCTAGGAAACTCCTTAGGACTTTCCTTAAGAAGCCCCAGCACAGGCCCTTAGCTATTCCTCCTGTACTTGATGTTCTGGATGATTTATATTCTGACTCTAGTGCTACCCCTGATTCTCTTCCTCCTGCTCCAGCCAAGCCAGACAGGTATTACAGGGTCCGAGAAACTCATTCCCATTTATTCAGGGCCCATACTGCTGATTTGGAAACTATTTCACAGGGGCCTAAAGGAGTTTCAGCCTCCACCTCTAAAAATCCATTGCCCTCCAACAGGGAAGCTAGGTCATTAGAGAGATGGGGCAAAAAGGTTTACACATCCACTACCTTATCTATGAGAGCTTTAAATTGCCTTTTTCATATGTTAAAATATCAGGATTATCTGTTAGAAGATTTACAAAAAACATTAGCCACTCCTGATCCTTTAGACAAAAAGGCTTTGCAGGAAGCTGTACATAACACTCAGCAAGTAAGCAATCACTTCCTGCAGTGTGGATATGATGCACTGGAAGCTTCATGTAGGGCAGCTATGACAGGGGCAGTCATTCGTAGACATGCTTGGTTAAAAGATCAACCTCTACCAGATCATGTAAAAGCAAAACTTCTGGATGCACCTTTGGAAAAGAACAAGCTTTTTGGTGCGAATGCTAAGGATGTGTTAAAGACCATCGAAGAAAAAGCAAAATCAGTTCAGAGGGTGAAAGATTTCCTCCAGGTTCAACCCCCCAGATTCAGTAGGAATTGGCCTTCTAAAAACTGGTCCTTTCCTAATCCAGAAAAGTTTCAAGGGGTAAGAACAGGCGTGGCGAGGAAGAGGCCAATACAGAGGCCCTTACAGGGGACGACAATGGCAGCCAGGAAACCAAAGAAGTGACGCAGGGGTTTCACCTGCCCCACAACCACAATCTCAATGACTTTCCTCTACTACCGCCTACCAGGGAACAAATAGAAGCTCCCTTGGGCGGGAAATTATCTCTGTTTGCAGAAAATTGGCACAGACTGACAAAGGACAAATGGATTTTGGACATTATAGACCAAGGGTACAGGTTTCATTTTCATACCTTTCCAAGAAAACAAGGCATGCCAAACCTACCACAAAACCAGAGGGCAGAGGCTATCAAGCAAATCACTCTGCTGACTCTGATGAAAGCAATAGAAAGAGTTCCACAACAAGAACAAGACCAGGGGTTTTACTCAAGACTGTTCCTTGTTCCAAGAAAAGAATCTCAATGGAGACCAATACTGGACTTGTCCGCATTAAACACCTTTCTCATAGTACCAAAGTTCAAAATGCTGACTCTACAGCAACTCCTTCCCATGCTGGGCAAGGGGTCTTGGCTGATTACTCTGGACCTCAAGGAGGCATACCTGCATGGTCCCTATCAGACACAGCTGCAGAAGATACCTCAGATTTCTTGCAGGGCCAGAGCATTATCAATTCTCAGCATTGCCATTTGGCTTATCTACTGCCCAGAGTATTCACAAAATGCCTGGCTTCAGTAATTGCTCATTGCAGGCTCCAGGGGATACAAATTTACCCATACCTGGACGACTGCCTCATACAAGCGGACGACAAATTGATGTTGACAAAAAACCTGGATTATGTCATACGATTACTTCAAGCTCTGGGATACACAGTCAACTTCCAAAAGTCAAGACTGCAGCCATCCCAGCAAATAATCTTCTTAGGAGCCAAACTAGACACAGCTTCTCAGATGGCTTACCTGACAGAAGACAAGCAAGAGAAGTTAACTCATTACTTCAAAGGTTTAGCAAAACTCACCTAGATGACTGCAAGGAGATTCCTACAGGCCCTGGGTTACATGGCATCCTGCATTCTCCTGGTTCCATTAGCAAGACTACACATGAGAAAGCTTCAATGGTACCTAAAAAGCATTTGGTCTCAACACAGCAACAACTTGGAGACAATCATACCGCTCATTCCATGCCTACAAAAGGAATTCCTATGGTGGGCCTCGGTGAGCCAGGCAAACACAGGTATGTCATTCAAAAAACCACAGATAACACAGACCATGACCACAGACGCCTCAGACCTTGGATGGGGCACATGGAAGGCAGGTGTATACAAGGACAATGGTCTCCAAAAGAAACACATCTGCATATAAACCAAAAGGAAATGCTGGCAGTAATGCATGCCATCGAGGCCTTTCTACACCAACTCCAGCAAGGCCATTTACTGATACGGACAGACAACACCACTGTGATGTGGTACATAAACAAGCAAGGGGGCACCCACTCTTACCCCCTTTGCAGACTGACAATGCATCTTTGGGAGAAATCACTGAGCCTAAACATCCAGTTACAATCCTAGTTTGTTCCAGGAAAAGACAATGTGTTGGCGGACAGCCTAAGCAGGAATTTCACAGATCCACACGAGTGGAGGTTACATCCGAAGGCCTTCAGACAACTCACTTGACATGGGGCAAGCCAGAAGTGGACCTATTTGCCTCTCACCTCAACCATCTTCTACCAAAATTCTGCACAAGGACATACCATCCAAAAGCTTGGAAAATAGATGCCCTCTCATTCAACTGGAACTCCCTAACAATCTATGCATTCCCACCTCTGCCACTGATGACCTCAGTATTACTAAAGATCAAAGCAGAGAGACCCAAGGGAATCATAATAGCTCCGGACTGGCCAAGACAACACTGGTACCCACTACTACGGAGCATATGTCACACCAGGAGGTCGGCCCTTCCCCAATGGCCTCTACTTTTGACTCAACACAATTTCAAACAGTGCATCCAAATCTTCAGACACTGCAGCTAACAGCCTGGGAGATCCCATAAATAACTTCAGCCTATCTCTCTCCAAGGAAGTTCAGCGGATACTAACAGAGGCTCGAAGACCATCCACCAGAAAGGTTTACTTAGCAAAGTGGAAAAGATTCAGCAATTGGAATACCAGCAAGGGACATGATGCATCATTGTTGAACATCCCACTCATCTTGGAATATTTGGCAGATATGTTAAAGAACGGCCTCTCATATTCTTCCATAAAGATACATGCATCTGCTATTTCAGCTAGATACAACACTGATCCTCCTGTTTTTTCACACCCTTTACTAAGGCAGTTCCTCAGGGAAATCAAGAACATTAAGCCACCAAGAAAGGCCCCAGTGCCAGCCTGGGACCTCAATTTTGTCCTAGAAAAACTGACTCTACCTCCATTTGAGCCAGCAGCTTCAGTTGACTTGCAATTTCTCTCATGGAAGACAGCTTTCCTGTTGGCAATTGCCTCAGCAAGAAGGGTTTCGGAGCTACAGGCCCTAATGGCAATACCACCCTTTATTATTTTTCACAGAGACAGGGTTTCATTAAGGACCAACCCTACTTTTATGCCAAAGGTGGTATCTAGGGTTTCTTTAACTCAAACCATTCATCTGCCTGCTTTCTTCCCCAATCCTGAGAATAAGGGGGAAAGACTGTTGCATACCTTGGACATTCACAGACAACTTCGATACTACCTGGACAGAACCAAGGCCAGTAGGAAGTCTGAACAACTTTTTGTAGCTTACGCCCCTGCAGTCCAAGGAAAAGCAATTTCAAAACAGACTATTTCAAAATGGATTGGACATTGCATCAGATTCTGTTATTCCTTTCATGGAAAGACTGTTCCAGCCAATGTCAGACCACATTCCACCAGAGCTACAGCCACCTCTACAGCATGCTTAAGAGGGGTGCCTACTAAGGACATTCTAGAAGCTGCTACATGGAGCTCCGTGCATACATTCTCCAAACACTACAATCTCCCTCTATACTCCAGATCCAGAGCAGGCTTTGCTTCGGCAGTCCTGTAGGGTTTGATTGCCGCACCATCTTTTTCCTAGAGCATTCCTCCTCCTCCCCCAGCTAAGCTATGGTATTCTACCCACATGTTATGACTGCAGTTGCATTCTTGAAGGACATAGTACAGTTTTGTACCTACCATAAATGTAGATCTCCGATAGACATGCAACTGCAGTCGGATTTTCCCTCCCTCCATACCCCTCTATGCCTAGGGTCCACTCCTATCCCTGTTACTCTTAGCTGGGGATATCGGTTATGGTGTATTTGTTTTATTGCTCATTTATTTGTTTGGAATCCTGTTTTTGTCTTCCAATTTGATTACAGCCTTCCTTGGAGGGCACCTGGCATCTGGGGCAAGAAACACTGAAGAAAATGGCGTCGGCTGATGCTTATGTACTCCAGCCGCTCTGACGTCGGAGAGAAATGCGACATCAGCCGACGTCGGACCCAGACTTTGGAATACGGCCGACCGAGGGCTGCCTGAGGCAGGACAAACCCACATGTTATGATTGCAGTTGCATGTCTATCGGACATCTACATTTATGGTAGGTACAAAACTGTACTTTTCCCCGCACAACTGTCAACTACAGAGATTCTGCACAGGGACTTATCACACACAAGCATGGAAGGTGGATGCTCTATCATTCAGCTGGAAAACCCTGACAGTTTATGCCTTTCCACCACTGCCTCTCCTCCACAAGGTACTCCTAAAGGTCAGACAAGAGAAGCCAAAAATTTTTTGATTGCCCCAGACTGGCCACGCCAGCACTGGTACCCAATCCTAAAGAGCTTGTCTCAAGGCCCAGCCTGGACTTTACCTCAAATTCCTCATCGTCTGACCCAACAAAACAGATCCTGCACAGCTAACTCAGAACCTTAAATCTGACTGCATGGCGAATAATATAACCACTCAGAGCACACCTCTCTCTAAATCAGTTATGGATGTCATTTTGGAAGCCAGGAGGCCCAGCACCAGAAAATCTTATGCAGAAAAATGGAAGAGATTCTATGCTTGGAATCAGGCACAAGGAATTGAACCGCTTGTTCCAAATATCCCTCAGATTTTACAATACCTAACTGAGATGCTGGACAAGGGCCTATCCTTCTCATCAATTAAGATCCATGCCTCTGCCATTTCAGCTCATTACAATACGGAACTACCTATTTTTTCACATCCACTGCTAAGGCAGTACCTCAGAGGGGTAAAAAACATAAGACATCCAAGGAGAGCACCAGTACCTGCATGGGATCTCAATTTTGACTTGGAAAAGCTCACACTGCCTCCTTTTGAGCCAGCCAATACAGCTGAGATAAAATTCTTATCATGGAAAACAGCTTTGCTCCTAGCAATAACTTCAGCAAGAAGAGTATCAGATTTACAACTTCAGCAAGAAGAGTATCAGTGTTACAGGCAATAATGGCAGTGGAACTTTTTATCATTTTCCATCCGGACAGGGTTTCTCTAAGGAGAAGCTCTACATTTATGCCAATGGTAGTATCCACTGTGGCTCTTAATCAAACCATTCATTTGCCTACTTTTTATCCAAATCCATAGAATAAAGGGAAGAGACTTCTGCATTCTTTGGACATACACAGGCAGCTGCGCTTCTAATTGGACAAAACTAAGACTTTCAGAAAGACTGAGCAACTTTTAGTAGCATATGCTGCAGGATCACAAGGAAAGGCTATCTCAAAGCAGACTATTTCAAAATGGATAGGACACTGCATTCGTTTCTGCTATGCACAGCATAGCAAATCAGTGCCTAAGGGCATTAGGCAACATTCGACCAGGGCAGCAGCCACATCAGCAGCCTTTCTCAGAGGAGTAACAACCAAGGAAATTTTGGAGGCTGCAACTTGGAGTTCAGTGCACACTTTTACCAAGCACTACCACTTACCTCTAAATCCAGAGCAGGCATTGCCACTGCAGTTCTGCAGGGCCTCATAGCCACTCCTAATTCTATTTAGACCCAGCCGCCCAACCTCAGGTTTGGGATTCAACCCAAGTGTAATGACTGCAACAGTGAAACACGATGAACATAGTACAGTTGTGTACATACCATAAATGTAGATGTTTGAGTGTATTCACTGTTGCAGTCCAGGTTACCCACCCACCATCCCCCTTTCTTTGCTGGGACTTAGCTGTACATCTCTATTCTATATAATCTATCTGGTGTATTTGCTTGTAGATGAAGGTATTGTTTATTTTAGTGCATGCTGTTTATAAGCAATGTTGTTAGCCTACCCTTTTGGGGGCACCTGACATCTGGGGCAAGAAAAACTGAAGAAAATGGCGTCGGCTGCATCTTATATACCCCTGGCGCACTGATGTCAGGGAAGAGGCGACAGCAACCGATGCCAGACCAGGACTTTGGAATTCGGGCTGACTGCGGGTAGCCTGCCAGCAGGATAACCCAAGTGTAATGACTGCAACAGTGAATACACTCGAACATCTACATTTATGATAGGTACACAGCTGTACTTTTGGAGGTACTGTATACCTTTATTGAGTACTTACACTGTGCATCTTTCCATGGCATTGCAAAAGATACTGGTCAGATTTTATGAGTCTGTAATTGCCTGGGTCTGTGGACTGTCCTTTCTTATGTAGGGAAATAACTGTAGCTGTGCTTCATTCACTTAGTAGAAAACCTGTTTAAAGGCTGAATGATGCATCCATGGATGATGATAGGAGCCATCAATGCAGTATTTCTAGTTTGTGATTGTGCTTTCAAAACTTGGTTTTGTCTAATAGCTGGAGGTAAGTTGTTTCCAGGTATATCCTGTGGAATGGATGGAAGAGTTGTAATGTTTGAGCTGTATTTATCAGCCAGGTTAGATTTGTCTTTAGTTTGTGTTGGCAGCATCATTCACAGTCAGCTTAGTGCAGATTGCAACAATAACTTAAAAAGGCCTTTTATTTTTTTGCTTGGGAGGCTATTTTATCCTCAAACTTGCTTTTGATGGATTTTATTAAGCTCAACTCATTTGTGTACTTCACTGGTGAAGGTTTTGTCAATCTTGGCATTGCTGTTCTTTTTGTCAGAATTCTCTTCTTTTTAAGTTTGTTGATGTTATGGTCCCACCAAACGGGTTTGTTTCTGAGGTTTGTCCTGTGTACAGGGTACAGCTGCATCTGTGCAGCTGTTTACATGCTGGTCTGTTGTAGTGTTGCATGTTTCCACTTATTCAGTGGCATTAACTAGGTTTGGTGAGAGATTGGGAGCTTGCCAGTTTATCACTTAGGAGTAGGTAGTTTGCCTTGGTGAATTTCTAAAGGTGCATTTTTATTTTGAGGTTGACTGCTTTATTGTTAGACGTAACAAGTGGTAAAGATATACACGGGATGGTGCAAGATGCCCCATATTAGTATGAACAAGGATCCGAGATGATGATGCCCTTAGTGAGTACTCTAATTATTCCAGGGTATATGTATTGAACTAAACCAGTAAACTTGTACTAGTAGTGGTGTAGGATGTTCTTCGTGTTTCACTGTTGCAGTCATTACATTTGGGGTAATCTGCTGGCAGGTTGCCTTCAGTCAGCCTGATTAACAAAGTCTTGTGTCCTGCGTCGGTTGCTGTCCCTTCTTCCATGACATCAGGTCGTCAGGTGTATAAAACATGCAGCCGACACCATTTTCATCAGTCTTTCTTGCCGCGTGGTGCCCGAAGCAAAAGCAGTTCACAAGTGCCGGTCGGCCGACTCCTGAAATTTTCGTTTTCGAGTTTCAGAACCGAAGTCTTCAACCTAAAGCTTAGTACCCCGTTGGGGAAACTTTTTCTTGCTCCTTACCGATGTCAGTAAAAGTTAATAATTGTATTACTTGTGGGAAGCAAATACCTTATAAGGATTTTCATTTGTACTGTATTCCTTGCCTAGGCCCTGACCAGAACATGCCTTGTTGTCTGTTTTGTGCTAAATTTAATCAACGCACTATTAAGCGTCGGTATATTTTTGCATCTAAATATTTTGGCTCGAGATTTAACTATCCAGAAATGTCGTTGGTTAGCAGTCCAACTACCGGAATACACAAAAAACGCAAAGAAAAAGAGACAGACCTTCGAGGTCCAAAACTGACGATGAAGCTTCTCCTAAGCCAGTCGCCGGTACTCAGTGAGGCGCTTTCGCAACCCCTGATGCCCGCTACTTTTGATTCGCAGGCCTCTACTGAGACCCATTTGGAGTCCGGTATGCCGCGAGACACTTTTAAGTATTGAACCCACGGATGTCTCTACCTTAGATGGGTCCGGAGCTGCTGAGCAGGCACCGGCTTCTGAGGGGTGTTTTCAGGCCTAAAGATTTCTATATTAAACCAACGCCATCTTCATACCCTAGGCCAAAATCAACTTCTATGTCTAAACAACTGACGCTTGGGCCACTTGCACAGGCCTCTATGCCTAAAAAACAAATGATCAAAATGGCTGAGGATTTAATTACCTTTATCAGGGGTTCCCATCCCCTTCCTGCTAAGAGGCCTAGGCAAGGCACTGATTATGAATCATCAGATCAGGTTTCTATTTTTTCTGATTCCTCTTCTGATCAGGAATTATCTGTTCCACCTTATGAGGACTCAGATGCAGAAGAATCCATCCCTTCTGCTTCTCCTCCTGAGGATTTTTCTTTTGGAGAAACTTTGCATACCTTAAGGGAGCATTTTCACTGGGAGAGTCAGGATTTCTCAGAAGCTAAAAAGAGACTTAGGGATTTCCTTCTTCTTCCTCAGCATAGGCCTTTGGCTATACCTCCTTTTCTAGACATTGTTGATGATGTTTTCTCTGAATCCAGCATGGCTCCTGATTCCCTGCCTCCGGCTCCTAGTAAGCCAGACAGATATTACAGGGTTCCTGACTCCCACAAATTCCTTTTTAAAAATCCTACTGCTGACCCTGAAACCATTTCTCAGGGTCCCAAGGGTGTTAAGGCTTCTACTGCTAAAAATCCTACCCCTTCTGATAGAGTCTGCAGGGTACTGGATAGATGGGGTAAGAAGGTTTACACGTCTGCAACCTTGGCAATCAGGGCTTTAATCTGTCAATTTCATATGCTTAAATATCAGCAGCATGTCATGGGCTTACTTAAACAGAAAATTATGTTGATTTCTGACTGTGTGGAAAATAGAGTTACAGGATTTATTGCATTCAGCTGAACAAGTTGGAAAGCATACTTTGCAGTGTGGTTTTGATTCCTTAGAGGCCTCTTGCGGGGCCGCTGTAACTGGATCTGTGATAAGAAGGCATGCTTGGCTCAAGGAGCAAAATCTGCCTGATCATGTTAAAGCAAAATTGTTGGATGCTCCTTTACAATAGGACAGTCTGTTTGGTAATAAGGCAGAAGAAGTTTTGAAAAAGGTGGAAGACAAAGCTAAATCTATGCAAACTGTAAAAGATTTCCTACAAGTGCAGCCACCCAGGTTCAGTAGGCACTGGCCTACTAAGAATTGGTCCTTTCCAGTATCCCACCAGAGCCACTCAGGTCAAACCCAGACACTCCAAAGGCTCCAGGTTTCAGTCACAAGGAACTTACAGAACAAAACAATGGGGTGTCTCCACCTCCAAATCTGGAAGTAGCAAGGCACCTTCCTATGGTAAACAGTCTCAATGCCTTTCCTCTGCCATCACCAAGCAGTTATCTTTTGGCAGCCCCTTTGGGGGGAAAACTAGCACTTCATGCACAAAATTGGCATCTAATTACCCAGGACAAGTGAGTTTTAAATATAGTATCCCAGGGATACAGATTTCATTTCCACACATTGCCAGTCCCAAACGGATGGCCAGATCTGCCTCCAAATCAGTGGGGAGAGGCCCAGAAACAAGTTATGTCCCTCGTGAATTTGGGGGCTATTCAGCCTGTACCAGAAAAGGAAAAGGGACACGGTTTTTATTCAAGAATTTTCCTGGTACCCAGAAAAGACAAATTATGGCGTCAAATTCTGGACTTATCCATTCTAAATACATTCCTGGACATTCCAGAATTCAAGATGCTGACTCTACAACAGTTACTGCCTATGCCAGGCAAGGATGCCTGGCTGGTAACTCTAGACTTAAGAGGCTTACCTGCATATCCCAGTCAGGGAATCTTGCAGAAGATACCTACGCTTCAAAGCAGGCTATTTGCATTACCAGTTCTCTGCACTGCCTTTTGGCTTGTCTACTGCGCTCAGGGTCTTCACAAAGTGCCTCGCACCAGTAATTTAATTGCATTTTGCAGACAAAGAAACATTCAAATTTATCCTTACTTGGATGATTGTCTAATTCAGGCAGAAAACAAGGACACTCTTCTAATACATCTGGCATTTGTAAAAAGGCTTCTAACTTGTCTAGGGTACACCATAAACAAAAATAAATCGCACCTGGTACCCTTTCAAATAATTACATTCCTGGGTGCAAGCCTGAATACAACTGCCCAGATGTCTTGCCTTACGCCAGCAAAACAAATTCAATTAATGACTTACTTCAAACAAGTGGCCATGAAACCCCAGCTATCTGCAAGACAAATTCTACAGGCCTTGGGGTTCATGGCTTCCTGCATTCTAATGATTCCATATGCAAGACTGCATATGAAGAAACTTCAGTGGTACCTAAAAAGCTTATGGAGTCAACATTGTCACAGCCTGGATGCAATGATTCCTATCATTCCTTGCCTGCAGAATGAGTTCCTATGGTGGGCAGAAGCCTGTCACCAAAACAAGGGATTGTCATTCATTCCACCCCTTGCCACCCAAACCCTGACAACAGATGTATCAGATTATGCTTGGGCGGGCACTTATGGCAGGGAGATGCATTCAGGGCCAATGAAGCCCAAATCAAATGCACCTACATATCAACCAGAAAGAGATGCTAGCTGTACAGAATGCTCTGACAGCCTTCAAGGAATATCTTTATCCAGGACAACTACTGATGAAGACAGACAACACCACAGTCATGTGGTACATAAACAAGCAGGGGTTACCCATTCCTACCCCCTTTGCAGACTAGCCATGGCTTTGTGGAACATGGCCTTGACTTATCAAATACATGTACAAGCTCAATTCCTGCCAGGAAAGCAAAACACTCTGGCAGACGAACTAAGCAGAATTATTGTGGACCCACATGAATGGAAACTGGATCCACAAATCTTCAGCATGTTGACACGCAAATGGGGGAGCCCAGACATAGATCTTTTTGCCTCACCCCAGAACTATCAGTTGGACAAATTCTGCACAAGAATTTATCACAAAAAAAGCTTGTAAAGTCGGCGCTCTATCCTTCAGCTGGAAAAACCTTTTGGTCTATGCCTTTCCCCCTCTGCCTCTGCTCTCCAAAGTCTTACTAAAAGTCAGACAGGAAAAACCAAAAATGATTCTGATTGCTCCAGACTGGCCTCGCCAACACTGGTACCCTCTCCTATGCAGTATGTCACACTTCCCCCGTTGTACCTGCCTCAGACGCCTTATCTACTGTCTCAGCAGAATTATCAAATTCTGCACACTCCGCTCCAAACTCTGAATCTTGCAGCATGGCTAATCAACTAATTTCACCAGTTACATCTCTCAGCAAACCTGTGATGGATGTCATTTTGGAGGCTAAAAGGCCTAGTACTAGAAAATCTTATGCTGATAAATGGAAAAGTTTCTGTGCCTAGAACCAAGCACAAGGAATAAGCACAGCAATGCCCCAATGTTCCACAGATTCTGTAATATTTAACTGAGATGCTTCACAAGGGCCTATCTTTTTCTTCCGTAAAAATACATGCCTCTGCCATTTCGGCTCATTACAACACAGAGCCTCCCCTCTTTTCTCATCCCCTGCTAAAGCAGTACCTCAGAGTGGCCAAAAATTTAAGACCTCCTAGGAGAGCGCTAACTCCTGCATGGGACCTCAATTTTGTGTTGGAAAAGCTCACCCTACCTCCTTTTGAGCCAGCTGCTACTGCAGACATAACATTTCTCTCTTGGAAGACAGCTTTTCTTGTAGCAGTCACTTCAGCTAGAAGGATTTTAGATCTACAGGCTCTCATGGCAGTGGAGCCTTTTATTATCTTTTATCCAGGCAGGGTTGCACTCAGGACCAATCCATCCTTTATGCCTAAAGTGGTATCTAGTGTGACTTTTAATCAGTCCATTCATCTGCCAACTTTTTTCCCAAATCCACAGAACAAGGGTGAGCGGATTCTGCATTCCTTGGATGTACACAGACAACTAAGATTCTACTTAGGCACGACAAACTCTCTAAGAAAATCTGAGCAATTACTGGTGGCATGTGCTGCAGGAGCAGAGGGAAAGGCTATTTCAAAGCAGACTATTTCAAAATAGATAAGCCATTGTATTCGTTTCTGCTACATGCACCATGTTAAACCTGTTCCCAAGGGGATCAGATCCCATTCCATCAGGGCTACATCTACTTCTGCAGCCTTTCTCAGAGGGGTTCCTTCCAGAGACAGTCTAGAAGCTGCTAATTGGAGTTCAGGTCATACGTTCACCAAACATTACCATTTATCACTCTTCTCTAAATCCAGAGCAGGCTTTGCCACTGCTGTCCTGCAGGGCCTTATAGCTGCTCCTAGTGCTGTATAATTCCATCCGCCCAACCATAGCTTTGGGATTCTACCCAAATGTAATGAGTTCAACAGTGAAACATGAAGAACATAGTACAGTTGTGTACACTTACCATAAATGTAGATGTTCGAGTGTATTCACTGTTGCAGTCCTGGTTACCCACCTGCCAGCCCCCTGTTTTTCTCTTACTATACCTCTTCTTTCTTTCTTTTACTATGCTCAAAAGCCTTTTTGGTGTATTTACTTTTTTATTTGGAGGTATATTTGTTGTGATGTTCATCGTGCATACAGCTGCAGTCATAACAGATGGGTTCTCCTGCCTTCAGGCGGGTCCTCGGTCGGCCGAATTCCAAAGTCTAGGTTCGGCGTCGGTTGTCGTCACTTCTTCCCTGACGTCAGTGCGACAGGGGTATAAAAGAACCAGCCGATGCCATTTTCTTCAGTCTTTCTTGCCGTGCGGTGCCCGAAGCAGAAGCAGTTCGCAAGTGCCGGTCGGCCAGCTCCTGAAATTACGAAAATTTTGCAACCAAAGTCTTCTTGAAAGCTAAGTACCTCGTTGGGGAAACTTTTCTTGCCTCACACCGATGTCAGACAAAGTTAATAATTGTATTTCATGTGGGAAGCAAATACCGCATAAGGATTTCATTCCCTCTGCATTCCTTGCTTAGGCCCAGACCAGAACGTCTCGGTCTGTCGTTTTTGTGCTACATTCAACAAACGCACCATTAAGTGTCGGGCGGGGTTCGCCCAGCACTATTTTGGCAAAAAATTTAACTATATTTTGTCGTCGGATACTCCGACTCCAGTTTTGTCTAAAAAACGCAGAGATAAGGACCGACACACGAGGTCTGCGGCCTCTACCGACACCACGCCAAAGCCGACTACAGGTGGTCCGGTTCTCAGCGAGGCGCCTACGCAGCCCCTGCCTACCGACGACACTTCATTGGCGGTGTCTTCTGTGCCCGAGTTCGCAGGCTCCTCGGCTCTCACCCCGACTACAGATACCGAAGCCACTCTTGGTGGTGAATCTCAAAATGTAGACAGGTCTGCTTCCTCTCAAGGTGTCTTCAGACCTTCCTCTTCTTTTTCCATCAAGGCTTTCACTAAGTCTAAAGCAGCCATGCATTCTAAGAGACAAGCTACACAGGGCCCTTCTCCAGGCCCCATGCCTAAAAAACAGATGCTTAAAATGGCTGAGGATTTAATTACTCTTATCAGGGGTTCTCAAACCCCCCCCCCCCCCGGACAAAAGGCCCAGGGTGGAGGAAGAATCCCCCTCCTCTGACCAGGCCTCCATTATTTCAGAGCACTCTGATGAACAGGAACATTCTTACTCCCCTTTTGAAGATTCTGATGCAGAGGAGTCCATTCCCTCTGTCCCCCCCCCCCAGAGGATTACTCATTTGGGGAAACCTTGCATACCTTAAGGGAACACTTCCACTGGGAAGGCCAAGAGTACTCGATTCCAAGAAAAGGCTTAGGGATTTTCTCTTGCTACCTCAGCACAGGCCTTTGGCTATACCTCCTGTCTTAGACATACTAGATGATGTGTACTCGGAGGCCTGCCTTAACCCCCCCCGGATTCTTTACCTCCAGCCCCAGTCAAGCCTGACAGGTACTACCGGGTTCCTGACTCACACCAGTTTTTATACAAAAGCCATGCGGCTGACCCAGAAACTATCTCACAGGGCCCCAAGGGAATTAAGGCCTCCACTGCTAAAAATCCATTACCTTCTGAGAGAGATTCCAGATCCTTATAAAGGTGGGGGAAAAAGGAATACACCTCGGCCACCTTAACCACGAGGGCATTAAACTGCCAGTTCCATATGCTAAAGTACCAACAGTTTCTGTTATCACAGTTGAGAAGCAAAATGTCACAACCTGAACAACCAGACTTGGAGTTGCAGGATTTGATGCATAGTGCAGAACAAGTGGGTAAACATACCTTGCAATGTGGTTTTGATGCTCTAGAGGCCTCATGTAGAGCTGCTGTTACAGGATCAGTCATACATAGACATGCCTGGCTCAAGGAGCAAACCTTACCAGATCATGTCAAAGCTAAATTACTAGATGCCCCTCTACAAAAGGATGTATTATTTGGTATTAAAGTTGAGGAGGTATTAAAGAAAATGGAGGAAAAGGCTGAATCAATGCAAACAGTGAAAGAGTTTCTACAGGTACAACCTCCACGTTTCAGTAGAAATTGGCCTTCCAAAAACTGGTCCTTTCCAGCCACGGACAGACCCCAAAGAGGTAGATACAGGCGCCCGAGGGGCAGAGGGCAATCTCAAGGATCGTTTAGAGGCAGGCAATGGCAAGCTCCTACACAAAGAGGTGGTGAGGATAGTTCGCAGCCATTCAGAAAGCAAGCCCAATGACTTTCCCCTTTGCATGCCAAGCAAGGCTCAAATGGCAGCACCCTTAGGCGGAAAACTGGCATTATTTTCAAAAAATTGGCATATTGTCACAAAAGACAAATGGATCCTGGACATTATAAACAGAGGCTACAGATTCCATTTTCACACCCTTCCAGAAATGAGAGGCATGCCAAACCTGCCACACAATCAAAGGGCAGAGGCACAAAGACAAATTTCAGATCTCATGGACATGAAAGCTATTCAAGAGGTACCTACTCACGAACAAGGTCAAGGTTTTTATTCCAGACTATTCCTGGTACCAAGGAAGGGAAGCGTTTGGAGACCTATTTTGGACCTATCCATCCTACACACATTTTTACTCATACCAAAATTCAAGATGCTCACATTACAGCAGCTTCTTCCCATGCTGGGCAAGGAGTCTTGGCTTTGTAACATTGGACCTCAAGGAGGCATACCTGCATGTCCCAATCAGAAAAAATTGCAGAAGATACCTCAGATTTCTTGCAGGTTCAACCCATTATCAATTCTCTGCATTGCCCTTTGGCTTATCTACTGCACCCAGAGTATTCACGAAATGCCTGGCATCAGTAATTGCCTACTGCAGACTTCAAGGGATACAAAAATACCCATATTTGGACGACTGCCTGATCCAAGCGGACAGCAAGCACATACTTCTGAAACATCTGGCTTTTGTAATAATGTTGTTGAATTCTCTGGGATACACAGTCAACAAAAAGAAGTCAAGGCTAATACCCTCTCAGAAAATAATTTTCCTGGGTGCCAACTTGGACACAAACACCCAGATGGCCTACCTCATGCCAGAGAAACAGGGGCAACTAACTCAATACTTCAGAAAACTAGCAAATTTCACCAGGCTGACTGCAAGGAAAATCCTGCAGGCTCTGGGATTCATGGCATCTTGCATCCTACTAATCCCATGTGCAAAGCTGCATATGAGGAAACTGCAATGGTACCTGAAAAACCTATGGTCTCAACACAGCCACAGTTTGGAAACAATAATACCACTAATTCCATGTCTTCAAAAGGAATTTCTGTGGTGGGCTCAAGCATGCCAAACAAACACAGGTCTCCCATTCTGCAAGCCTCAAGCAAATCAAGTCATCACAACAGACGCCTCAGACTACGCCTGGGGGGCGCACATGACAGATCGGTGCATTCAGGGCAAATGGTCCCAAAAAGAAAAGCACCTTCACATCAATCAAAAGGAAATGCTAGCAGTAATAAATGCTATTATAGCTTTCAAAGACCTTCTCCATCCAGGTCAACTATTGATAAGGACAGACAACACCACAGTAATGTGGTACATAAACAAACAGGGAGGAACCCATTCATACCCGCTATGCAGGCTGGCCATGTCACTTTGGAACATGGCTCTGGAATTACAAATCGAACTTTAAGCACAGTACTTGCCAGGCAAGGAAAACACACTGGCAGACAACCTAAGCAGAAATATGACAGATCCACAGGAATGGAAGTTGCATCCTCAAATTTTTACAGAGAAAATTCAAGCATGGGGAAGGCCAGACGTAGATCTCTTTGCCTCTCACAAAAATCACCAGTTGACAAAATTCTGCTCAAGGACTTTTCATGCACAGGCCTGGAGAGTGGACGCTCTCTCTTTCAGTTGGACAACAATGACAGTTTATGCCTTTCCACCTCTTCCTCTGCTGCCCAAAGTTCTATTACAAACTAGAGCAGACAGACCAAAGATGATTCTCATTGCTCCAGACTGGCCAAGACAGCACTGGTACCCACTCCTGAGGAGCCTGACGCATTCCCCTCCATGGACCCTACCTCTAATGCCTCTTCTTCTGACTCAGCACAGCTTCAAAACTCTTCACAGTCAGCTGAAAACACTCAATCTAGCCGCATGGAAGATTCCTTAACATCACAACAGACCCTAGTCTCCAAGGAGGTGCAGGATGTCATTTTGGAGGCCAGAAGGCCATCTGCTAGAAAAGCTTCCTCTGCAAAATGGAAACGGTTTTGTGCCTGGAATTAGAAAAAGGGCCAGAATCCTGGAAAACTGAATTTACCTCAAATATTACAGTATCTAGCTGAGCTGCTAAGCAGTGGACTTTCATTCTCCACCATCAAAATCCATGCCTCAGCCATTTCTGCAGAATACAACACTGATCCACCTTTATTCTCTCACCCCCTCTTAAGACAGTTCCTCAGAGGGGCTAAGAATATAAAACCCCCAAGGAAGCAACCAATACCTGCTTGGGACCTCAATTTCATTCTAGAAAAACTGACCTTGCCTCCTTTTGAGCCAGCTGCCTCAACAGATTTGCAATATTTGTCCTGGAAAACAGTCTTCCTTCTGGCTATCACCTCAGCTCGTAGGGTATCGGAACTACAAGCCCTCATGGCTGTGCAACCTTTTATCATCTTCCATCAGGACAGAGTTTCCTTACGAACGAACCCGTCCTTTATGCCAAAGGTGGTATCCAGGGTAGCTTTGAATCAGGCTATACACTTGCCTACCTTTTACCCTAATCCTCAAAACAAAGGGGAGAGACTACTACATTCCTTGGACATCCACAGACAGCTGCGTTATTATTTGGACAGAACAAAGCCTTTCAGAAAATCAGAACCGCTCTTTGTGTCCTATGCTATAGGAGCTCAAGGGAAGCCAATTTCCAAACAGGCAATCTCAAAATGGATAGCCCATTGCATACGCTTTTGTTACTCTTTTCATGGTAAAACTGTACCTGCAGACATCAGATCCCACTCCACAAGGGCCACAGCTACCTCTGCAGCTTTCCTCAGAGGAGTTCCTACCAAAGATATTTTGGAAGCAGCCACTTGGAGTTCTGTGCATACCTTCTCCAAGCACTACCACCTACCATTATACTCCAAAACTAGAGCAGGCTTTGCCACTGCAGTCTTGCAGGGCATCCTGGCTCCTCCTAGTTCCACCTAGTGCCTACCACCCCTTTCTTAGCTTTGGGATTCTACCCATCTGTTATGACTGCAGCTGTATGCACGATGAACATAGTACAGTTTTGTACCTACCATAAATGTAGATGTTTGAGTGCTAATACAGCTACAGTCCAGGTTTCCCTCCCTCCTTCCCCTCTTGGGACAGGCCTATTGGCTAACACCTCCTCATACAACCTGATTTGGGTATTCATTTATGGTGTATTTGCTTGCAACTACTGTATTTTGATTATATTGCATTGCTTTATTACACAAATTTATGTATTGCCTTCCTTCTGGGGGCACCTGACATCTGGGGCAAGAAAAACTGAAGAAAATGGCGTCGGCTGGTTCTTTTATACCCCTGTCGCACTGATGTCAGGGAAGAAGCGATGACAACCGACGCCGGACCTAGACTTTGGAATTCGGCCGACCGAGGACCCGCCTGACGGCAGGAGAACCCATCTGTTATGACTGCAGCTGTATTAGCACTCGAACATCTACATTTATGGTAGGTACAAAACTGTACTTTCTAAATTACATGTATATATACATATTGCTATTGCTCCCCATTTGGGGGGGCACCTGACATCTGGGGCAAGAAAAACTGATGAAAATGGCGTTGGCTGCATGTTTTGTACCCCTGACAATGTGACGTCATGGAAGAAGGGACAGCAACCAACGCAGGACCCAAGACTTTGTTAATCAGGCCGACTGAGGGCAACCTGTCAGTAGATTACCCCAAATGTCATGACTGCAACAGTGAATACACTCGAACATCTACATTTATGGTAAGTGTACACAACTCTACTTTTTTCAGTCTATAGGTATATAGTTTAGATCATCTAGGAAAATGATATTGGGTTAAATATTGACTGATCCCTTTTCCTGAAAGTTGGCGTTGTGGTTTTCAGAAGCTCTAGTGTATCAAGCTGCTTTACCAGCTTTGATGCGAGTCTCTTCTGGATAAAGATTGAAATTATGATAACAGAAGGCTGAAATTGTGATGAGAAGACTGAAATCGAAAAAAGCAGCAAGAGATAGATAAGTGAGATTAGGTGGGGAGAGAAGGAAGAAGAAAGATATATGATGGAGAGGGGCATTTTAGAAAGAAGAGGAGGGTATGGGTATGAGATAAGCTAAGAAAAGTGTGTGCGTGTGCGCGTTCGTGTGTGTAGTTTTATCCTCCATATCCTTTGAATGGTAAAAACTTACCATGGTGGATAGGCACAAGAGCAAAGCCAGGAGTGATATAGCAAGCCTTTTGATTTGACTTGAGCATTTTGGTGTAAGATATGTCTAATGGCAGTAGAGAGAGAGTACCATACTGTAGATATGTACATAAAGTATTATGAGTCGCCAAAATTTGTATAAGATTCTTTTGACGATTTTTGTTTGTGTTGAATGGAAGGGTCTTGTTGGAGAATACCATTTTAGCGTGGAAGTGAGTGCAAGACACTTATTGGAGAGGTACAGCATGCTATGATCAGGTTTTAATTGTAAAAAGCTGATGTAGTTTGCCAGTTTAATATTCTGAGGGCTAGACAGTGACAAGTTAAATTACACGATTCGGTGACAAATTTTGCATTTTTGTTATAGCACTGCCATAGTTTGTTTATTTGAAAAGTATGTATATTTATAAGAATAGGAGACACTTAAGGGTAGGTTTGATATGATGTAACCGTTGATCTGAAGTAGGATATTCATTTGTCTGCAACCTGTGGGTTATGGATCCGATATCGGATCCGAACCGGCATGGTTTTCCAGCTATGGATCCAAGCTCTCAGCTCCTCCCCTCACCCATAATGCCCTGCTCTACCCTCATGACCTCAGATCTCGTTTGCCGCGCTGGTGACTGGATTTGGGTACATAGCTCTCAGCTAAGTGGTATTTTATTACTTGTAAAATCAAAAAATCTTTGGTTTTTTGAGTGAATCTGTGTGAAAGTTTAGGTTTCCCTTTCTGAAAAGTTTATTTTGAGTTTATTTTGAGTTAAATTAAGTGATTTTATTCCCTCCCTCGCTGTTGCGAGTGTGTGTGTAGGCCTGTGTGTCTTTTGTTTTAAGTTACTTTTAGTAGCTTTGTGTGGTTTATAGATTATGGCTGATCAGCCTAAATCTATTTTCGAATACTCGAGTGTGGCCATAAGCTCTCACGGCTGATGGCCACACTCGTGTGTTAAGTGTCTCGGGTTGAACACCTCACATCTGGTTGTTCCATTTGTGCAGGGTTCAACCCCAGGGCACTGAGGAGCGGAGGTCCAAGCTGGTCTTGGCGGGTCTTTTACCGCGGACTCGGCCTCCGCTCCTTGGGACTACTGTGGCTACAGTTGTTCCCCTGTGGCACCCTCCTGCTCCTGGGACTCAACCTCCCGCTTCTGGAGAGGAGAGGGATGCTACCAAGGACGGAGGGAGAAGCACCTAGCGGCGGGCGAGACCTCTGTTCGCCCGCCAGCCAAGCGGGCTTCTCCCTCGGCTCCGTTGTCGGTTCGGTCTCCTCCTTCTCGGCTCCGGTCCCCTGTGTGCTCTTTTCACCGGGTCCTGAGGAGGAGGAGACCCGATCTCCGTCGAGGCTATCGAGGAGGCACTCCAGGCCTACCTCGGTAGCCTCGTCGAGATCTACCCATAGCCTTTCTGATGCTGATCTGGACCGGATGATGAGAAGGTTCATCCAGGCCCAGATGCAGATGGGAGTGCTCTTGCCTCCCCCCCCCTCCGGGGGGGAGCTCAACACCCTTTTTTAAGCCTATTGCTCCTTCTCCGACCCGCTATCCGGGTTCGGAGCAGCTGGAGCCGAGCAGCTTCGGAGACGGGGGTGGGTCGGCGCCGATAGTACTTCGGATGCAGCGAGATCTTATTAAGGAATACGCTGCATCCCCCCCTGAGTCCATTTCGGAGGAGGACAGAGTTCTGCACTCCACCCGTATGGCCACTCTTAGGTCAGTTACGAATACTTCTATGCGGCTACTCTCCCATGCAACGGAGGGCGCTAGAGCTCTGGGACAGGACTGGTCACTAGGCGTCAGGCCTGGCTCCATCACTGATTTTTCTGAGCCCTTCAAGGCGTCGTTTATGACGCCCCTTTGATGGTTCTGCTCTGTTTGGCAAGACCGTTCGAGACGTTGACCCAGAGCGAAAGGACGGAAGACGCTGTCTGCCGTGGAATCCGCTTCTCTGCACCCCAGAGGCCCTATTCTAGGAACCAAAAGGGTCAGAAGAAGATGTGGTTCGAAGTCGCAGCAGTCCCAGCCTGCTCCGGACAACCAGTCCTTCCGTGGCAGAGGAGGACAGGGAGGACGCCGCCCTAGAGGCAGAGGGGCTCCCAGAAACTTGGTCCAGGGAACCTTTCTCTGAACGGCCCGCAGCAACCCTGAGGTTGCCCGACTGCTCTACTCTGGAGGCAGTCGGGGACGTTCCGGGGCACCTAGCGGCATGGGAGTCCATAACATCGGACCGCTGGGTTCTCCAAATCATATCCAGGGATATCGCATTCCTTTCCTTCACCTTCCAAAGTTGAAGTCCCTCCCAGACGTCCCACCCGGTCAACGGAGGCCGCTTTGGCAGAAATTGGCCATCTGCTAAAGAAAAGAGCCATCCAGCCCGTTCCCCCAGATCGGATCAGGGTTCTACTCCAGATTCTTTTTAGTGCCAAAAAAGACGGGGGAACTAAGACCAATCCTAGACCTCTCTCTCTTGAATCTGGCAGTCCCCAAAGAAAAATTCGAATGGTCACTCTGCAATCTATTCTCCCCTTCTGGGAGAAAATCACTGGATGTGCTCGATAGATCTCAAGGACGCGTACTACCACATCCTGATGGACAGGCGCTCCAGGAGGTTTCTCCGCTTCGGCTGGGAGCCAGTCACTACCAGTTCGGGTCCTTCCCTTTGGTCTCACCACAGCCCCAGGGTGTTCACCAAAGTATTAGCAGTGGTAGCGGCCCACCTGAGGCTTCAGGGGTGCAGGTCTTTCCCTACCTGGACGACTGGCTTCTTACCGCCCCAACAAGGCATCTACTTCTATTGGCGAGAGACTCCTTTCTCCATCTTGCTCCCTTTCTGGGCACCACCATAAATACAAACAAGCCCAACCTGGCGCCCACAGCTCTTAGATTTTATAGGGGCCAGGCTAGACACAAGGAGTTCTGAGCCTTCCTCACTGCGGACAGAGTTCTAAACCTGCAGCTCCAGGTGCGGGCCATTCTCCATTCAAGTTCTGTTCCAGCGGAGTTGGTCCTGAGGGCTCTAGGGTCCATGGCATCGGCTATAGCACTTCTTCCTCTTGCCAGGCTCAATATGCATTCTACAGTGGACGCTCTTAGTACAGTGGTCATACCTTGCTCTCCCATGCATCATCCCATAGCGATCAGCAAGGCTTGCAAGCGGTCCCTCTTGTGGTGGCTCCACTCCCGGATCTCCACAAAGGCCGCCCATTTTGTGCTTCTCCCCTCTCGCCACGGTGACCACGGACGCCTCCGCCTCGGGTGGGGGCACTTGCGGGCGGACCGTCCAAGGCACGTGGAGCGATTCAGAGACCTTACTGCATATCAATGTTCTAGAGATGAGAGCAGTGCTCTTAGCGTTGCTAGCACTTCAGGACTTTCTTCCCTTGGGAACAATTGCGATTCAATCGGACAACATGTCTGTCGTCTGGTACATCAACAAGCAAGGGGAACAAGGTCTTACCCTCTTTGTCGAGAGGCCATGAGAGTTTGGGAATGGGCAATCTCCACCAATCGCTTTCTAATAGCAACGCATTCGGTCGGTCCAACATCCTAGCGGACAAGCTCAGTCGCACCATTCTGACTCCTTACGAGTGGTCTCTCAATTGTCAAGTAGCGAACGCATATTCGCAGTGGGGAACCCCTTCATGCGATCTTTTGCTTCTCCCTCAAACACCAAGTGCGACAGTTTTTTCGCTCTAATACCTCCTCCGGAGGTACCCCAAGAGACGCTCTGGTGCATGCTTGGCCACCCGGTCTTCTGTATGCCTATCCACCCTTGCCTCTGATGCTGCAAGTTCTTCAGAAAGCCTCTCGGGTGGGTTGCAGAATGATTCTCATTGCTCCATTCTGGCCTCGACAGATCTGGTTCCCCTTCCTAAGGTCTCACTCGGTGAATCCTCCTTGGATTCTAGATCCCATCCGGATCTGATATCCCATCCATCCTGCATTCCTCCTCCGAACCTGGACAACCTGAAGCTGACCGCTTGGCTGCTCCAGTTCCACTCTTGATAAGGACTCCTGGTATTTCTTCACCTGTAAAGGCTATTTTGGTGGCGGCTCATAAACCATCCACTAGAAAGGTTTACCGAAGCAAATGGAAACGTTTCTCTTTGTGGGCGGCGGCAAGGCCTGAATCCCTTCACGGTTCCTCTCCCTTTAGTGCTTGACTTTCTAACCACTCTCTTTAACGATGGTGCCAGCAGTTCCACAGTCAAAGTTCAACTGGCGGCAATTTCTCACTATCACATTGGCCATGACTCTAATCCTCTTATGTCAGCCAAATTGTGTAAAATATTTCTTAAAGGTACTTTTCTTCTCAGGCCCCTATAAAACAAGCAGTTCCTCCTTGGGACCTTTCTTTGGTCCTACAGGCCTTGACCGCTCCTCCTTTCGAGCCAGCGGCTACGGTGGATCTCAAATTCTTGTCCTACAAGACAGCCTTTTGGTAGCCATTACATCAGCCAAGAGAGTTTCTGAACTTCAAGCTTTATCAGCTAAACCTCCTTACTTGGTATTTCATCCGGACCGTGTCTCCCTCAGGACCAACCGTCCTTTCTTCCTAAAATCGCTTCTGAAGCAAACATCAATCAATCCATTAACCTCCCTGTTTTCTTCCTAAATATGAAAACAAAGGTGAATATAAGCTACATTCACTAGATATTCACAGGCAACTTAGATTTTATCTAAACAGGACAGCTGGTCATAGGCAATCCGACCAGCTGTTTATTTCCTTTGCAAAATTCAATTTGGGCAAGCCAATCTCTAAAGTTTCTCTGTCCCGCTGGATTTCACAGTGCATTTTATTGGCTTATCAAGCTTCAGGAAGGCCCGCACCGGAGGGTGTTCATGCCCATTCAACCCGGTCAGTATCTACCTCGGCAGCCTTCAAGGCTAGGATTCCTCTAGATGATATTTGTGCAGCAGCCACGTGGGCTTCATCTCATACGTTTATTTCCCACTATAAGTTGGATCTTGCATCTAGGGTAGAGCATCCTTTGGCTCCGGTGCTCCGGAATATCCTTCCATGATGGCGCCAAGATTCAGGTAGCTGGGGACTCTGTCCCACAGGTTGCAGACAAATGAATATCCTACTTCAGATTTAGAAGTTATGTACTCACCATAACGTTCCATCTGAGTAGGTGTATTCATTTGTCTGGAACCATCCCGCCTCCTATCCCCTGGCCTTTCAGTTTCCTGCATATTCTTTGTTACCCTTTTTAGGGTATTGTTGCTTTGGCAAACTCGATCTGAGGTCATGAGGGTAGAGCAGGGCATTATGGGTGAGGGGAGGAGCTGAGAGCTTGGATCCATAGCTGGAAAACCATGCCGGTTCGGATCCGATATCGGATCCATAACCCACAGGTTGCAGACAAATGAATACACCTACTCAGATGGAACGTTATGGTGAGTACATAACTTCTAATTTTATAATAGTGGATGTTCTTTGTCTTTCACTGTTGCAGTCATCGCATTTGGGTTATCTGCCTGCAGGTAGCAGTCAGCCGGCCTGAATACCAGAGTCTTCGGATTTCTGCGTTGGATGCTGTCGCTTCTTCCATGACGTCAGGTCGTCAGGGGTATAAAACATGCAGCCGATGCCATTACATCAGTCTTTCTTGCCATGTGGTTCCCGAAGCAGTTCGCAAGTGGCCACTCCTGAAATTTTCATTTTCGAGTTTCAGACCTGAAGTCTTCAAAAAGATAAGTACCCCGTTGGGGATCTTTTTTTTTGTTCTAACCGATGTCAGAAAAAAATGAACAATTGTCTTGCATGTGGAAAGCAAATACCTCATAGACATTTTCATTCTTACTGCATCAACTGTCTAGGCCCAGACCATGACATCCCTCGCTGTCGGTTTTGTGCCATGTTCAACGCCCGTACTGTTTGTAGTCGGACAATTTTTGTAGCTAAATACTTTCATTCTCGATCTCCGTTCTCTGAAATGGCTTCGTTTAGCTGTCTGACTAACGATCTTCCGAAAAAATGTAAGGATAAAGACAGAGACAGACCGCATAGGTCCAAAACTGCTGGCGACGCTTCCGTTAAGCTAGTTGCCAGTCCGTCGTTACTCAGTGAGGCACTTACCTCCTGATACCTGCTACTACAGATTCGCAGGCCTGTACTGAGACCCATTTGGAGTCCGGTATGCCACAAGATGCTTCTTCGACTATAGAACCTGCTGATGTCTCTACCTTGGATGGGTCTGGAGCTGCTATGCAGGCACCGGCTTCTGAGGGTGTATTCAGGCCTACCGACTTTCATATTAAACTGACGACTTCGTTTCCAGCTTGAAAGACCGAATTCCTCAAGCCTAAAGCTCGCACTACGCCTAGAAAACCGACGACCGAACCGCATACTCAGGCCCATATGCCTCAAAAACAAATAATTAGAATGCTGAAGACTTTACCTTAATTAGGGGAAGGCCAGCCTTCCCCCTCTAAGAGACCTAGAACTGGTTTTCCCTCTGATTCTTCTGATCAGGAATCTGATATCTCTGTTCCTTCTGACCACCAGGATTTACCCTTATCTACTTATGAGGATTCTGATGCAGAGGATTCCATTCCTTCTACTTCTCCTCCAGAAGATTTTTCTTTTGGTGAAACCTTCCATACCCTTAGGGAGCATTTCCACTGGGAAAGCCAGAACTACTCTGAGTCCAAAAAGAGACTTAGGGAATTTTTACTCCTGCCTCAACACAGGCCTCTAGCTATCCCTCCTGTTCTGGGAGATTATAGATGATTTCTTGGAATCCAGCTTACCCCAGACACTTTGCCTCTAGCTCCCAGGAAACCTGACAGGGACTACAGAGTACCTAACTCTCACAAATTCCTCTTCAAAAATCCCACTGGAGATCCAGAGACCATTTCCCAAGGACCAGAAGGCATTAAGGCTACTACTGCCAAAAATCCTACCCCTTCTGATGGAGACTCTAGAGCTTTAGACAGATGGGGTAAGAAGGTATACACTTCTGCTTCTTTGGCCATTAGGGCTTTAAATTGCCAGTTTCATATGTTAAATTATCAGCAGCATATTATGGGACTATTAAAACAGAAAATGATGTTGATTCCTGACTTTACTGAACACAAAGAGTTGCAAGAGTTAATGCATTCTGCTGAACATGTTGGTAAACATACTTTGCAGTGTGGTTTTGATGCTTTGGAAGCATCTTGCAGGGCTGCTGTCATTAGGTCTACCTAGAAGGCATGCTTGATTTAAGGAACAAAACTTGCCAGATCACGTTAAAGCTAAATTACTGGATGCACCCTTAAACCAAGACCGCCTTTTTGGCAACAGAGCAGAAGTCGTCCTCAAAAGGATGGAGGAAAAAGCCAAATCTATGCAGACTGTTAAAGATTTCTTACAAGTACAGCCTCATAGATTCAGTAGGCATTGGCCTTCAAAGAATTGTTTTTTTCCAGTCCCTTCCAGGCCTTCAGTTCAAACCCAGGAGCAGTAGACCACCAAGACTTAAGTCTCAGGCTATGCACAGATCTAAGCAGTTGGGGGGGTCCCACTTCCAAAGCAGGGAGTAGTAAGCCACCCCCCCTTTGGAAAAATGGCACAATGACTTATCCTTAACTCTTCCAAGCCCTGCTCAACTACTGGCTCCCTTAGAAGGAAAGCTCGCCCTACATGCAAAAAACTGGGAACTCATTATCCAGGACAAATGGGTTTTAAAAATAGTTTCACTAGGATACAGATTTGACTTCCACTCATTACCAACCCCAAGTGGATGGCCAGACCCCCCCCCCAAAATTAGTGGGCGGAGGCCTAGAAACAGTGCTCCCCCTCCTCAGTATCAGGGCTATTCAACCTGTCCCAACAGAACAAAAGGGACAAGGTTTTTATTCCAGACTGTTCCTGGTTCCCAGAAAAGAAGACTCTTGCCGTCCTATCCTGGACCTGTCTATTCTCAACACCTTTCTGGTGGTTCCATAATTCAAAATGATAACTCTTCAACAGCTTCTTCCTATGCTAGCCAAGATTGCTGGCAACCCTAGACTAAAAGGAAGCTTACCTGCACATCCCAATAAGGGAATCCTGCAGACAGTACCTACATTTCAGGGTGGGCTCCATGCACTATCAGTTTTCTGCACTTTCCTTTGGCTTATCTACTGTGCCCAGGGTTCTCACAAAGTGCCAAGCTCCAGCCATTGCATTTTGCAGGCAGAGAAATATTCAGATTTACCCATACTTGGACGATTGCCTGATTCAGGCAGAAAGTCAGGACTTGCTATTATAACACCTGGCGTTTGTAAGGAGACTTCTAACCTCACTGGGGTACACCATAAACAAGACGAAATCACACCTAGTACCCTGCCAACAGATTGTATTCCTGGGAGCAAGCTTGAACACAACTTCCCAGATGGCATTCCTCACTCCAGAGAAGCAAGTCTATTTGACAACCTACTTCAACCTACTGGCCACCAAAACCCAGCCCTCTGCAGGGAAGATCCTACAAGCCCTGGGGTTCATGGCCTCTTGCATTCTGTTAATTCCATATGCAAGACTGCATATGAGGAAACTTCAATGGTATCTGAAAAGTCTATGAGGTCAACATTCTCAGGACCTAGAAACAATGATTCCTATCATTCCTTGTCTAAGGACAGAGTTCCTTTGGTGGGCAGAGGCCTGCTACCACGACAAGGGACTCCCTTTCACTCTACCCCCTGCCGCCCAAACCCTAATAACAGCAGACGCATCTGACTATGCATGGGGGGGATCACATGGCAGGACAGTGCATTCAGGACAAATGGAACCTAAAACAGATGCACCTGCATGTCAGTCAAAAAGAAATGTTAGCTGTACAGAATGCTCTGACAGCCTTAAAATACCTTATTCGTCCAGGACAACTATTGGTAAAGACAGACAACACCACAGTTATGTGTTACATAAACAAGAAGGGGTAAACCCATTCCTACTCACTCTGCAGACTAGCCATGGCTCTGTGGAACACAACCTTGAGCTACCTAGTGAACCTACAAGCTCAATTCCTGCCAGGCAAACTAAATTCACTGGCAGACGACTTAAGCAGAAATCTCATGGGCCCACAGGAATGGAAACTGGAACCCAAAATATTCAAGCTTTTGAGGAACAAATGGGGGGCACCAGAGGTAGACCTGTTTGCCTCCCCTCAGAACTACCAATTGAACAAATTCTGCACCAGAACTCCCCACAGTCAAGCTTGGAAAGTGGATGGCCCTGTCTTTACCTGGGAAAGCCTCTCAGTTTATGCCTTTCCCCCTCTGCCTTTCCTCTCGAAGGTTCTACTAGAGATCAAACAGGACAAGCCAAGGACAATACTGATTGCACCAGACTGGCCACACCAGCACTGGTACCCCCTTTTGCGCAGTCTGACAGTGCTTCAACCATGGCACCTGCCTCAGACCCCTTCCCTGCTGTCCCAGCAGGTGGGCCAGATTCTGCACCCTCAGCTTCAAACCCTGAGCCTTGCAGCCTGGCTTATTCCCTGAGCTCACCTCTTGCAAACCTCAGCAAACAGGTGCTGGATGTCATTCTTGAGGCATGGAGGCCTAGTACTAGAAAATCCTATTCAGAAAAGTGGAATATATACTGTTCTTGGAGCCAGGCTCAAGGGATGGGCACAACCGTGCCCATCTTACCTTATATTCTAGATTATTTAACAGAAATGTCCACAAGGGCCTATCCTTCTCTTCAAGTAAGATTCATGCCTCGGCCATATTAGCACATTATAATACTGAGCCCACCCCTCTTCTCTCACCCCCTGCTAAAACAATTCCTTAGAGGGGCCAAAAATTTAAGACCCCCCCAGGAGAGCTCCCTCTCCAGCCTGGGACCTTAACTTTGTATTGGAAAAACTCACTCTTCCCCCCCTTTGAACCAGCTGCTACAGCAGAGTTGAAATTCCTTTCTTGGAAAACAGCTTTACTTATAGCTATCACTTCAGCAAGAAGAGTGTCTGAACTGCTGGCCATCATGGCAGTGGAACCCTTCATTATCTTCCATGCTGACAGGGTTTCCCTCAGGACTAATTCATCCTTTATGCCCAAGGTGGTGTCTTGTGTGGCTCTAAACCAGTCCATTCATTTGCCTACTTTTTTCCCCTAATCTTCAGAATAAACGGGAAAGGATACTGCATTCTCTGGACGTACACAGCTGAGATTCTGTTTGGACAGGACTAAACTTCTCAGAAAATCAGACCAGCTGCTAGTTAGCTTTGCTGCAGGGGCAGAGGGGAAGGCCATTTCGAAGCAAACCATTTCCATATGGATAGCACATTGCATCCATTTCTGCTACAAACACCATGGAAAACCTACCCCACAGGGGATAAGAACACATTCCCTTAGGGCTGCATCTACCTCTACTGCATTTCTCAGAGGAGTCCCTACGAGGGACATCCTGGAAGCTGCAACTTGGAGCTCTGTACATACTTTCACCAAGCATTACCACCTGCCTATCTTTTTTTAAATCCAGAGCTGGATTTGCCACAGCAGTCTTACAGGGTCTGATTGCTAGCCCTAATGCTCTTTAACTACCTCCACCCTTCCTTAGCTTTGGCAATCAACCCAAATGTAATGACTGCAACAGTGAAACACGAAGAACATAGTACAGTTGTGTACACTTACCATAAATGTAGATGTTCAAGTGTATTCACTGTTGCAGTCCTGGTTACCCTCCCTCCAGCCCCCTGACTTCTCTTGACTTTTACCTTTACTTCTTGTTTGCCATATATTACATCATGTGTATTTGCTTTTTGCTGGGGGAACATACCATATAATTGCCTCCTATTGTTGGGGCGCCTGACATATGGGGCAAGAAAAACTGATGTAATGGCATCTGCTGCATGTTTTATACCCCTGATGACCTGACATCATGGAAGAGGTGACAGCATCTGACCCAGAAATCCAAAGACTCTGGTATTCAGGCCGGCTGAGGGCTACCTCCATTCAGATAACCCAAATGTGATGACTGCAACAGTGAATACATTTGAACATCTACATTTATGGTAAGTGTACACAACTGTACTTTCTGAGGGAAAGCTGAAGGCTCTGTGTAATAAGCCAAGTTTTTTTAATAGCATTCTAAATGTGAAAATGAAATTTGAGTTGGTCTGGTATTTCAACAAATAGTTTGGTTTGGGAGACTAGTTTTAGTTGAATGTTTTTGGAGGAGTAGATTGTAAAATTTTACTTAAAAGTTTAAGTAGGGCTTGGGGATGAACATGAACTTAGTTTTGTTAGAGTTAAGGAATAGTTGAGAGTGGGTAATCCAGGTTTTGATGGAGGAAAATGATTTTTGGGTAATAGATTGTAATAAGGCGAAGGAGGATGCTAAACACAACAGTAGCATCATCAATGTACTGGATAAGTGTATCATTGTGAGAGGCAGTAAAAAGATGAACAATTTAAATAGAAAAGACCCATGGATAGATCCTTGAGGAACACTTGTTTGTACTGGCAGATAAGTAGAAAAGATTGAGTGCCACTTGACTGAGAACAATTGGAGAGGTAGCTAGTGAACCATTTAAGTGTAGAGGAGGAGAAACAGAGTGGAAAAAGTTTGGATTAGTTTCGGATGGGAGACTGTATCAGGTGACTTGGAGAGGTCAAACAAGATGGAAAAGATGAATTTTTCATTCCTTCCTTAATGGGTGTGTTTGATAAAGGATGGCAGGGCTGTGATTGTACTGTGCCTGGGAAGAAAGCCATGTTGTGTAGGTGAGAGTAGAGTATTGACCAGGAAGTATTGAAGACCTTTATTATAAATGCATCTTTCATGGATTTTGGAAAGAGGAGATAGGATAGTGGGGCATTAGTTTGACAATTCTGTGGATTTTCTCCCTTTATGAACAGAAAGGATACAAGTTTTTCAAAGAGTAAGGACAGCTACTTCAGATATAGAATGACCGAGTATAGAAAGGTTTAGCAGCAAGTTTTAGTTATTCAGGAGTGTTGTCTGCAGCCAGAGTGGCGCGTTTTTGTTTTCCTAGAAGCTTTTCGATGATTTGTCTTGGTAGGTTGTTGCTTGAAGTATAGGGTTTTTTTTAATCAGGAGGAGATGTCGAGTGTTGTGGATGGTGTCACAGAAAAGCAGTTACTGTGTTTCTCATTACATCCAAGTGACGCCTACAGATGCATCTGCAGTTAACTCCTACTGACCCTTGTGTGTCAAATATTGCTTGTTCATATTTGCATCAATAGTTCCAAAATCATGCTATGTACAAGGTTTTAAAAAAATTAATCTTAAAGCTTACACAATGGCAAACTCAACTGCATTAATATTTAACCTCTGTCTAGTGCACGTAAATAGATATTAACTGTTGTTTTTATAGTAATTTATATAGATATATTTTTCACATTTCTATAAATATTTCAACAATCAAATACAGACAGCATGTGTGTAACTTAAGCGGTTGTTGAGATATTGTAAGTTCACAAAATATTACAAATGTAATGGTTACTGCCTTTACTCTGACTTATGAAATTTGGTTCAAGACCTAGAACCTAAAAAATACTACCACTTTAAAAACAGTTTATGCTGAAGAGTTTGCCATTTTATATTTCTTTCATAACCCCCTATAGTTCCAGAAATATGAACATATGTTTGAAATGTGAGGACGTAATTTGATTCTGTTAAAAAATCGTAGGCTCAGCCCATTTGAAAGTTATAAATTGCAAACAACTTGAGCTCCATTGGAGTGAATGAGTTAATAAAGTGGGCGTTAAATCTGTATGCTGTGTTGTGATCAGTAAAATTGTGGAGGGGATTGGGCTAAGAAGTTTTACCTGGTTTTAAGAGGCAATTAATGCTGGACCAGAATGGTTTGGTTTAGAGATTTTAGATTCCTTAAGAGAAATCTATTTTTTTTAATGACTTGTAACCAAAAATGTGAAACCACCGACTAAACACAATGTCCGATCCCAGTGCCAGTACTCGGGCAGAACGGTAAAGATTTTTCGTGCAGTACAAATTACCAGAAACTGCTGCTGCTCGTAAAACACTGATTTATTATAAGAACAACACAAAGTCAGATAACATCCAGAAGGTTAAGCGCTTTCATCTGTCACAGACAGATGAAAGCGCTTAACCTTCTGGATGTTATCTGACTTTGTGTTGTTCTTATAATAAATCAGTGTTTTACGAGCAGCAGCAGTTTCTGGTAATTTGTACTGCACGAAAAATCTTTACCGTTCTGCCCGAGTACTGGCACTGGGATCGGACATTGTGTTTATTTTTTTTAATGACTTGGATTATCTTTTAGATAGATTATTGGGTTGTTTGTGTTTGATATAAGCTTTTTGTGTGCCAAAATTTCCATGATTTATCTGTCACGTTATTAATTTTTCTGTATTTGTTCACCAGGGGGCTGGGTTAGATCTGATCTTTTTCCTTCTGATTAGAACAAGAGTATTGAGAATCTTAAGGAAGATGGAGTTAAACATGTCTACTGTTTGAGCAAGTGGAAAAGATTTATGTGTGTACATTTACACTGTGATAAGGTAGAGGTTAAGGTATTGACTTCAAAGCTCTTTATTTTTAACATAATTAAAATAAATGAATGGGGGTGACATGCTGACGCATTGGATAGTTTTGTTATCTCACAGCAAGAGGTACCCTGGTTTGATTCTTTGTTAGGCTGCTTTCTTTGCAGACTCTGCATGTCCTCCCTGTGTTTGCGTGGGATTCCTCTGGGTGCTTCAGTTTCCTCCCACATTCTAAAGACATGCAGTAGGTGGATTGGACACACTAAATTGGCAATAGGTATGAGTGTATATGTGTGTGTGTGTGTTTGTGTGGTATAGAAGAGCAACCTTGGCAGGGCTAGCCACCCAGTATGTAAACCTTGGCTCTAGACGATTGCCACTGTTGAGGTGGCATCCTGACTCCATGCACAAAATTAGGAAAAGAGGTTGTGGATGGATGGAATTTAAATGAATTGATTTTGGTTTGGTGTTCCATTGATGAATGGCAAATGTAGGGTGATGGTTACTTGGAATATGAGGAAGGGTACCTTGTTCTCTCTCATCAGGGAAATTCGTTAAGATCCTGTATTTGTTGGTGGATTTATTGTATGTAGTGGGAGATTTTACTAGTTGCATAAATCCTAATAAGTTGATTGGATTTTGATATGGATAATAAGATACAAGCAGTGAAGGTGTTTCTAGTCCATTTAGATCCAGTGTTGTCTGTTTTGGTCCCTTTCAGACATATGGGTTATCTGATCCAACAGAGTCACTGACTTCAAAGCTTCTTTGCATCCAGAGCTGTAACTCTTCCCCTATCCATAATTCCGTGGACTCCACCTTAGTTGTCCAGATCTCAGTTGTCGCCCAAAGTCATTGGACGTGCAGAAGAGCTCTCCTTTTTTAATTTCTCCAAGTCTTTTGGGTTTCTGATATCGTGACTGGATGGACCCCATTCCTAAGTTAAAATATGATTAAAGTTCATGAAATTAGTGTCAGTCTTTCATGGTAGTCAGAAATGCTCTTCTCAGCACTCGCAATGTGCCCAGTAATGACAACTCCTGCAGTTCGTACAGAGTTGCATGTAATTGTAGCATATCTAAGTACGATTGTAAATTCTTCTTTATAAGACCTCATGCTCCTACTACTGTTGGAACTGTCTGGGTATACTTCTTCCATATCGCCCTCATTTCTACCTGCAAATCCTGGTGATGTGAAGTTGTTCCAGCTCGCCTTCATTCTCACTGATGGGTTCGAAGCTGATTCTCGGCTCCGACTTGGCCAAATGCAAAATCTCGAGGTCTTCAACCAGCTCGTGGCCTACTCCCTATCTCATGATGCATTGGTGCTTCACTCAGATCTTGTTTGCTGCTGCGACAGATCAGGAGTGCTTCGACAGCTCTGGCCAGTAAAAGTTTGATATTTCATAAAAAAAAACAAAAAAACTGTTAGTTTACTTGATAGTTTTATAGTAGTTAGTTTTTCTTTCTCATATTACTGTACTTAGCTTTAAAACTTAGAGTGTGTGTTTTTGCTAGTTGTTAGTGGCCGTTGTTTTCTAGGCTGTTTTTTTCTACAACTCAAAGTTAATTTCTCCCTACCCTAGAGTGAGTAAAGGCAGGTTTTTAGGGCAATTGTTCTTCTCGTACTATGTGTGTTTTTGTTACAGATATTGTAGAACTTAGAGACCTGTTTTTTATTAGGGCTGTCTGACATAGTACTGTGTGTTTCCCCTACTAGTTAGGCATATAGTGTGTTCTTTGACTTTGAGTTGCATTGTAATTCAATTACAGTAAGACATTAATAGTTTCTGCCATGTCTCAGCAAGAGAAAGTTAAAAAGTGTCCTAATTGTGGACAAAAAAATGTCGATAACAGATGGTCACACAGAATGTGTTTATTGTTTAGGTGAGATCCACCTACAGGAGAACTGTGCCATCTGTCATTCCTTTAGCTCTCATGTTCTTCATGAACATAGGAGCAAGCTAATAGCTAGGGGATTATAAGTCCTCTTTCCAGGAATCTTTAGATAAGGACAAACCGGACAAGCCTTCAAAATCCTCCAAGACTTTGTCTTTCAAGTCGTCTTCTGGATCGGAGCCAAAAAAGGGTTCATCGACCTCTAAACTGAGTTAGACTGCCAACTCGGCTCCATTGCTTTCGGAACCGGAGGTTGTTTGCTTTTTGTAGGAGCCAGTCCCCGATATTGGAGCTGGTATCTCCTACATTAAAGTCTCCAATTCTTCAGTCAGTGGCCTCTTCTATATATTCTTCCCGGTCCTCAAGACTATCTGATAAGGATGTGGATCATGTGGTGCAGAGGCTTCTGCAGACACTAGCATTAGCAAAAATTTTGTCGGGGCTGACCCTTGAGGTTTTGGAACTGACTAGGACCCAGCCCATGACTTCTGTTCTCCTCTAATTTGACCCGAGGTTTCAGAGCGGGAGTGTTCGGAGCTGATGACTGTGGAACCGCTGGAGCAGATACCCCAATCGGGCCTGTCTGATCATCTTCGTGTTTCACTGTTGCAGTCATCACACTTGGGTTATCTGCCTGCAGGTAGCCCTCAGTCGGCCCGAATACCAGTGTCCTAGGATTTCTGCATCGGATGATGTTGCCTCTTCCATGATGTCAGGTCATCAGGGGTATAAAACATGCAGCCGATGCCATTACATCAGCTTTTCCTGCCGAGCGGAGCCCGAAGCAGAAGCAGTTCACAAGTGCCGGTCGTCCGCAACGTGAAATTTTCATTATTCGAGTTTCAAACCTGAAGTCTTCTAAAGCTAAGTACCCCGTTGGGGATCCTTTTTTGTTGCTCTAACCGATGTCAGAAAAAGTTAATTGTCTTGCCTGTGGAAAGCAAGTACGTCTCAAGAAATTTTCATTCTTACTGCATCACCTGTTTAAGCCCAGACAAAGACATTCCTCGCTGTCTGTTTTGTGCCCTGTTCAACGCTCTAACTTTTCGTTGTCGGGCTATTTTTGTCGTTCAGTTCTTTCGCTGTTGTTTGCCGTATTCCGAAATGGCTTCGATAAGCCATCTGACTAACGATCTTCTGAAAAAACGTAAGGATAAAGACAGAGACAGACCGCATAGGTCCAAAACCGATGACGCTTCTGTTAAGCTAGTCGCCAGTCTGCTGATACTCATTGAGGCGCTTTTGAAGCCCCTGTTACCTGCTTCTACAGATTCGCAGGCCTCTACTGAGACCCATTCGGAGTCTGGTATGCTGCGAGATGCTTCGACTATGGAACCTGCAGATGTCTCTACCGTGGATGGGTCTGGCACCACTGTGCAGGCACTGGCTTCTGAGGGTGTATTCAGACATTCCGATGTTCGTATTAAACCAACGACTTCGTTTCTGACTTAAACTACAGAATTTCTCAGGCCCAGAGTTCACATTACGCATAGGAAACAGACCAAAGCGTATTCTCAAGCTCCCATGCCACAGAAGCAAATACTTAAGATGGCTGAAGACCTTATTACTTTAATTAGGGGAAGCCAGCCTTCCCCCTCTAAAAGACCAAGAGTTGATTTTCCTTCTGATTCTACAGATCATGATTCCGATGACTCTGACCCCTCTGATTACCAGGACATACCCTTATCTACCTATGAGGATTCAGATGCAGAGGATTCTGCTCCCTCTGTCTCCCCCTTAGAAGACTTTTCTTTCTGTGAAACCCTGAATACCCTCAGAGAGCATTTCCACTGGGAGCACCAGGACTACCCACAGTCCAGAAAAGGACTCGGGGAATTTTTAAACTTGCCTCAGCACAGTCCTCTGGCTATCCCCTCATGTTCTGGAAATTGTAGATGATGTCTTCATGAAATACAATCTTACCCCGATACTTTGCCACCAGCTCCTAGAAAGCCTGACAGGTACTACAGAGTACCTGACTCTCTCAAATTTCTTTTCAAAAATCCCACTGCGGATCCAGAGACCATTTCCCAGGGACCTAAAGTTATTAGGGCTACTACAGCCAAAAACCCTACCCCTTCAGAGAGGGATTCTAGGGCTTTAGACAGATGGGGCTTTAAATTGCCAGTTTCACATGTTGAAGTACCAGCAGCATGTTATGGAACTAATTAAACAAAAAATTATGTTGATTCCTGATTGTGGAGAAAAAGACTTACAAGAGGTAATGCATTCTGCAAACCAAGTTGGAAAACATACTTTGCAGTGTGGATTTGATGCCTTAGAACCATCTTGCAGGGCTGCTGTCACTGGATCTGTTCTGAGAGGGCATGCTTGGCTGAAGGAACAAATCTTGCCAGACCATGTCAAAGCAAAACTACTAGATGCCCCATTACACCAAGAACATTTGTTTGGCACAAAAGCAGAAGAAGTTCTTAAAAAGATAGAGGAAAAAGCTAAATCTATGCAAAACTGTAAAATATTTCCTACAGGTACAGCCACCTAGATTCAGTAGCCATTGGCCTTCTAAGAACTGGTCCTTTCCAGTCCCTCCCAGATTGTCTCAGTCCAAACCCAGGTGCAACAGACCACCAAGACTACAGTCTCAGGGTATGCACAGGTCTAAACAATGGAGTGCTCCCACCTCAAAAACAGGGAGTGGTAAGCCACCTTCTTATGGAAAAAGTTCACAATGACTTGTCGTTCATCCTTCCCAGCCATGCCAAAGTACTTGCACCCGTAGGAGGAAAACTCGCCCTGTATGCAAAAAACTGGGAATACGTTACCCAGGACAGATGGGTCTTAAACATTGTATCTCAGGGATGCAGATTCTACTTCCACTTTCTGCCAACCTCAAGCGGATTGCCAGACCTGCCCCCAAACCAGTGGACAGAGGCCCCAAAGCAATTACTTTCTCTTCTCACTGTCAGGGCTATTCAGTCTGTTCCAGTAGAGCAAAGGGGACAGGGTTTCTACTCCAGACTGTTTCTGGTGCCCAAAAAAGAAAACTCTTGGCGCCATATCTTGGATCCGTCACTTCTCAACATTATCCTGGTGGTACCAAAATTCAAAATGCTTACACTCCAACAGCTGCTTCCTATGCTAGCCATGGACTCCTGGCCGGTCACCCTAGACTTAAAAGAAGCTTATCTGTACATCCCTATAAGGGAGTCTTGCAGGAAATGTCTATGTTTCTGGGCAGGATCTGTGCACTATCAGTTCTCTGCACTTCCCTTTGGCTTATCTACTATGCCCAGGGTATTCACAGAGTGCCTGGCTCCAGCCATTGCTTACTGCAGGCAGAGAAAAATTAAAATTTACCCATACTTGGATAACTGCCTGATTAAGGCGCATAGTCAAGAACTGCTACTACAGCACCTGACATTTGTAAAGAGACTCCTAACTGCTCTGGGGTATACCATCAACGAAAATAAATCACATCTGGTACCCAGCCAAAAAATTGTATTCCTGGGAGCAAGCTTGAACACAACTTCCCAGATGGCATTCCTCACTCCAGAAAAGCAGGTTTATTTTGACAAATTACTTCAAACTACTGGCCACCCAAACCCAGCTATCTGCAAGAAAAATACTGCAAGCCCTAGGGTTCATGGCCTCATGCATTCTCCTAATTCCATATGTAAGACTGCATATGAGGAAACTTCAGTGGTACTTAAAAAGTCTCTAGTGTCAACATTCTCAGGACCTGGAAACAGTGATTCCTATCATTCCTTGCTTAAGGACAGAGTTCCTTTGGTGGGTAGAGGCCTGCTCCCACAACAAGCAACTCCCTTTCACTCAACCCCCTGCCCCTGCTCCCCCAAACCCTGACAACAAATGCATCAGACTATGCATGGGGGGCTCACATGGCAGGCAAATGGAGCCCAGGACAAATGCACCTGCATATCAATCAAAAAGAAATGTTAGCTGTACAGAATGCACTGACAGCCTTCAAATACCTTATCCTTCCAGGACAACTTTTGATAAAGACAGACACCACCATAGTCATGTGGTACATAAACAAGCAGGGGGGAACTCATTCCTACCCACTCTGCAGGTTAGCAATGGCTCTGTGGAACACAGCCTTGAGCAATCACATGCACTTGCAAGCTCAATTCCTGCCAGGCAAAGAAAGTTCACTGGCAGACTATTTAAGCAGAAGTCTAATGGACCCACACGAGTGGTACCTGTACCCCAGCTCATTCAAGCTTTTAATCCACAGGTGGGGATCACCAGAGGTGGACCTCTTTGCTTCCCCCCAAAACAATCAACTGAGCAAATTTTGCACCAGAACTCCCCACAGCCAAGCATGGAAAGTGGATGCCCTTTCCTTTACACGGGAAAATTTCTCAATTTGTGCCTTTTCCCTTCTGCCCCTCCTTTCGAAAGTACTACTCAAGATCAAACAGGACAGGCCAAGGACAATCCTGATTGCACCAGACTGGCCATGTCAACACTGGTACCCACTTTTACGCAGTCTGCCAGCATTGCCAGCATGGCACCTGCCTCAGACCCCCCCTCCCTGCTGTCCCAGCAGGAGGGCCAGATTTTGCATCCTCTGCTGCAAATCCTGAACCTAGCAGCCTGGCTTATTCCCTGAAAACATCACCAGCAACCCTCAGCAAACAGGTGCTGGATGTCATCCTTGAGGCCAGGAGGCCTAGTACTAGGGAATTCTATTCAGAAAAGTGGAAAAGATACTGTTCTTGGTGCCATTCTCATGGAAAGGACACAACCGTGCCCACCCTACCTCTCATACTGGATTATTTAGCAGAGCTGCTCCACAAAGGCCTATCCTTGTCTTCAATTAAGATTAATGCTTCTGCCATCTCAGCACATTACAATACTGAGCCCACCCCTCTTTTCTCACCCTCTGGTAAAACAGTTCCTGAGAGGAGCTAGCATTTTAAGACCCCTGAGGGGAGCTCCCACTCCTTCCTGGGACCTTAACTTTGTACTAGAGAAGCTCACGCTTCCCCCTTTTGAGCCTGCTGCAACAGCAGAGTTAAAATTCCTCTCTTAGAAAACAGCCTTACTGCTGGCCATCACTTCAGCAAGAAGAGTGTCTGAGTTGCAGGCCCTTATGGCTGTGGAACCCTTTGTTATCTTCCATGCGGACAGGGTTTCCCCTCAGGACTAACCCATCTTTTATGTCCAAGGTGGTAGCCAGTGTGGCTTTAAACCAATCCATCCATTTACCCACATTTTTTTCTTAATCCTCAGAATAAAGGGGAAAGGATCCTGCACTCCTTGGACGTGCACAGACAATTTAGGTTCTACCTCAACAGGACTAAACCTTTCAGAAAATCTGACCAGCTGCTAGTCAGCTTTGCTACAGGGGCAGAGGGCAAGGCCATTTCAAAGCAAACCATCTCCAAATAGATAGCACACTGCATCCATTTCTGCTACAGACACCATGGAAAACCTATCCCACAGGGGATCAGAACACATACCTGGAGTTCTGTACACACCTTCACCAAGCATTGCCACTTATCTATCTTCTAAATCCAGAGCTGGATTTGCTACTAGCCAGCTCTAACACTTCTTGACTGCCACCACCCTTCCTCAGCTTTGGGAATCAACTCAAGTGTGATGACTGCAACAGTGAAACATGAAGAACATAGTACAGTTGTGTACACTTGCCATAAATGTAGATGTTTGAGTGTATTCACTGTTGCAGTCCTGGTTACCCTTCCTCCATCCCCCTGACTTATCTGTACTTTCTACCTATCCTCCTTTTGGCCATTTCTTATGACAATGGTATTTACTTTTTTACTGGAGGTGTTCCACACCATGTAATGGCTTCCTATTTTGGGGGCTCCTGACATCTGAGGCAAGAAAAGCAGATGTAATGGTGTGGGTGCATGTTTTATACGCCTGATGACCTGATATCATGGAAGAGGCAACAGCATCCGACGCAGAAGTCCCAAGACACTGGTATTCGGGCCGACTGAGGGCTACCTGCAGGCAGATAACCCAAGTGGGATGACTTCAACAGTGAATACACTCGAACATCTACATTTATGGTAAGTGTACACAACTGTACTTTCCGACTACTCTAACTTCTTCGGTGCCGACCTTAGAGTCTATGAGCCGACACTCACCAGTCAAGTCCAGAGTGGATAGTCATACTGATCTGTCGGTTCCAACTTTGCCTCTTGGGGCCTCAGCTCAGGTGAGGTCGACCCCTACCTCGGGCCCGAAGCCCACCGCTTCAGTGCCGGGGAGACTGCCTGATGTTCATCGTGTTTCACTGTTGCAGTCATTACACTTGGGTTATCCTGCTGGCAGGCTACCCACAGTCAGCCTGAATTCCAAAGTCCTGGTCCAGCGTCGGTTGCTGTCGCCTCTTCCCTGACGTCAGGGCACCAGGGGTATAAAAGATGCAGCCGACGCCATTTTCTTAAGCCTTACTTGCCACGCGGTGCCCAAAGCAAAAGCAGTTCGCAAGTGCCGGTCGTCCGACTCCTGAGATTTTCGAAATCTAATTTCAGATCCGAAGTCTTCAATATAGCTAAGTACCCCATTGGGGAAACTTTTTTCTTGCTCCAGACCGATGTCAGAAAAAGTTAACAATTGTATTTCTTGTGGGAAGCAAATACCTCATATGGATTTTCATTGTAACTGTATTCCTTGCCTAGGCCCTGACCACGACATTGCTAGTTGTCAGTTTTGTGCTAGATTTAACCAACGCACTATTAAGCGTCTGTACGATTTTGCTTTTCATTACTTTGGCCGAAGGTTTAATTATATAATGCTGACGGAACAGCCGACCGGTTTTATAAAAAGCGCAAGGAAAAGGAAAAGGGCAGGCATCCAAGGTCCAAAACCGACGACGAGGCCTCTGCTAGGCCAGTTGCCGGTTCTCAGTGAGGCGCTTTTGCAGCCCCTGACACCGCTACCTCAGAGCCACAGGCCGCTTCCGACTCCCACGTGGAGACAGCTAGGCCTCTGGATACTCAAGGTATTGGACACTTGGAAACTATTCCCTCAGACGGGTCCGGAGCCGCTGAGCAGGCATCGGCTTCTGAGGGTGTTTTTAGACCTACACAGTTATATGTTAAGCCAACCTCAGCTTCCAAGGCAAAGACTAAAACGGCTTTAAAGACAAAGAAACAAGTACAGCATTCTCCTGGACAGACTTTCATGCCTAAGAAACAGATGCTTAAAATGGCCGAAGACCTAATTACTTTGATCAGGGGTTCCCATCCCCCTCCTGATAAGAGGCCTAGGCAAAACACAGAATATGATTCTTCTGACCAAGTTTCCATTTCCTCTGACTCCTCTTCAGAACAGGGATACTCTTTTCCTCCCTACGAGGATTCTGATGCTGAAGAATCTATTCCTTCAGCTTCTCCTCCTGAGGATTATTCTTTTCGGGAAACCCTGCAAACCATGAGGGAGCATTTCCACTGGGAGAGCCAAGATTACTCAGAATCTAAGAAAAGGCTCAGAGACTTTCTTCTACTACCTCAGCACAGACCTCTTGCTATCCCACCTGTTCTAGACATTGTAGATGATGTATTTTCAGAGTCCGGCCTGTCCCCCGACTCTCTACCTCCTGCACCTGTTAAGCCAGACAGATACTACAGGGTTTCAGACTCTCATAAATTTCTATATAAAAACCCTGCTGCTGACCCAGAAACTATTTATCAGGGTCCCAAAGGGGTCAAGGCCTCTACTGCAAAAAACCCTGTTCCCTCGGTTATGGATTCTAGGGCACTGGACAGATGGGGGGAAAAAAGTTTACACTTTTGCTACCTTGGCTGTAAGGGCTTTAAATTGACAGTTTCATATGCTTAAATATCAGCAATACTTACTGTCACTGCTAAAACAGAAAATGTTCACAAATTCTGAATGTTCTGAAAACAAGGAAATGCAGGATTTATTGCATGCAGCTGAACAAGTGGGAAAGCATACTTTGCAATGTGGTTTTGATTCACTGGAGGCCTCTTGCAGGGCCGCTGTTACAGGTTCTGTCATTAGAAGGCATGCTTGGTTAATGGAACAGAATCTGCCTGACCATGTTAAAGCTAAATTATTGGATGCTCCATTACAGCATGATACTTTGTTTGGTGTTAAGGCAGAAGAGGTGTTGAAGAAAATAGAGGATAAAGCGAAATCTATGCAGACAGTAAAGGATTTTTTACAGGTACAACCACCAAGATTTAGCAGGAACTGGCCTTCTAAGAATTGGTCCTTTCCAGTGTCAGACAGGCCACAAAGAGGCAGATACAGATGCCCTAGAGGCAGACAACAACCCAAGGGCTCATACAGGCCCAAACAATGGTGTGCTTCTACCTCCTAAAGCGGAGAAGATAAATCACAGCCATATAGGAAACAGTTCCAATGACTTCCCTCTGCCAGTGCCAAGCACTTAACTTTTGGCAGCACCCTTAGGGGGAAAGCTAGCACCTTTTTCACAGAATTGGCACATGATCACCCAGGACAAATGGTTCTTAAATATAGTCTCTCAGGGCTACAGGTTCCACTTTCACACCCTTCCAAAGGCAAAAGGTATGCCAGACCTGCCACACAGTCAGTGGGCAGAGGCACAAAAGCAAGTTTCATCTCTCATGGACATGAGGGCTATTCAGCCAGTACCACAACAAGAGCAGGGACAAGGATTTTACTTTTCTTAGTACCCAGAAAGGGCAAAGCCTGGAGACCAATTCTGGACCTGTCTATTCTAAACACTTTTCTGGACGTTCCAAAATTCAAAATGTTGACTCTGCAGCAGCTTCTGCCCATGCTGGGCAAGAAGGCTTGGCTTGTAACTTTGGACCTCAAAGAGGCATACCTACATGTCCCAATCAGACAGTCTTGCAGAAGATACCTCAGATTCATAGCTGGCTCAATGCACTACCAATTCTCTGCACTGCCCCTTGGCTTATCTACTTCGCCCAGGGTCTTCACAAAATGCCTGGCACCAGTAATTGCATTTTGCAGACAAAGAGGAATTCAAATATATCCCTACTTGGATGCCTTATTCAAGCAGAGAACAAAGACTTTCTACTAAAGCATTTGGCGTTTGTAAAAAGATTACTAATTTGCCTAGGGTACACAGTAAACGAAAAGAAATCAAAACTTGTACCCTCTCAAGAGATATTATTCCTGGGTGGAAGCTTAAATACAACTGCCCAGATGGCTTATCTCACGTCAGACAAACAAAGGCAACTGACTTCTTACTTCGAAAGCATGGCAACAAAGACCCAGTTATCTGCAAGAAAAATTCTGCAGGCTTTGGGCTTCATGGCATCCTGCATTCTGCTAATTCCATATGCAAGACTGCATATGAGGAAGCTACAATGGTATCTAAACCAAGTGTTTGGACTCAACATTGCCACAACCTGAAAACAGTAATTACTCTCATTCCCTGCCTGCAACAGGAGTTTCGATGGTGGGCACAGGCCTGTCACCACAACAAGGGACAGCCATTCACTTTACCCACAGCCAGTCAGACACTAACAACAGATGCATCAGATTATGCCTGGGGGGGCCCACATGGCAGGAAAATGTATTCAGGGCACACACATGGCCCGCAAGCCAAAGGCATCATCATATCAATCAAAAAGAGATGCTAGCTGTACAGAATGCCCTTACAGCCTTCAAGGATCTACTTCATCCGGGACAACTGCTGATAAAGACGGACAATATTACAGTCATGTGGTACATAAACAAGCAGGGAGGCACACATTCTTACCCCCCTCTGCAGACAAGCCATGATTTTGTGGAACACAGCATTGACTTATCAAGTACACTTGCAAGCACAATTTCTGCCAGGAAAGACAAATGCTCTGGCAGATAAACTAAGCAGAAACCTCATGGATCCTCACGAGTGGAAACTAGATCCACAAATCATCAGCATGATAACAAGGAAATGGGGATGCCCAGACACAGATCTATTTGCCTCCCCTCACAACTGCCAACTATAGAGATTCTGCACAAGGACTTATTACAAACTAGCATGGAAAGTGGATGCGCTGTCATTCAGCTGGAAAACCCTTACAGTATATGCCTTTCCTCCACTGCCTCTACTCCCCAAGGTACTCCTAAAGGTCAGACAAGAGAAGCCAAAAATGATACTGATTGCCCCGGATTGGCACGCCAGCACTGGTACCCAATCCTAAAGAGCTTGTCTCAAGGCCCTGCTTGGACATTACCTCAAATTCCTCATTTACTGACCCAACAAAACAATCAGATCCTGCACAGCCAACCCAGAACCCTAAATCTGGCTGCATGTCGGCTAATGTAACCATTCAGAACACACCTCTCTCTAAAGTGGTTATGGATGTTATTTTGGAGGCCAGGAGGCCCAGCACCAGAAAATCTTATGCAGAAAAATGGAAGAGATTCTGTGCTTGGAACCAGGCACAAGGAATTGACACGCTTGTACCAAATATTCCTCAGAATTTACAATACCTAACTGAGATGCTGGACAAAGGCCTATCCTCATCAATTAAGATCCATGCCTCTGCCGTTTCAGCTCATTACAATACGGACCCACCTATTTTTTCACATCCACTGCTAAGGCAGTACCTCAGAGGGGCCAAAAACACAAGACCTCCAAGGAGAGCACCAATACCTGCATGGGACCTCAATTTTGTCTTGGAAAAACTCACACTGCCTCCTTTTGAGCCAGCCAATACAGCTGAGATATAATTCTTATCATGGAAAACAGCTCTACTCCTAGCAATAACTTCAGCAAGAAGAGTCTCAGAGTTACAGGCATTAATGGCTGTGGAACCTTTTATTATTTTCCATCCGGACAGGGTTTCTCTAAGGACAAACCCAACATTTATGCCTAAGGTGCAGTGTCCAGTGTGGCTCTTAGCCAAACCATTCATTTGCCTACCTTTTATCCAAACCCACAGAATAAAGGGGAGAGACTTCTGCATTCTTTGGACATAGACAGCTACACTTCTACTTGGACAAAACTAAAGCTTTCAGAAAGACTGAGCAACCTTTAGTGGCATATGCTGAAGGATCACAAGGAAAGACTATTTCAAAGCAGACTATTTCAAAATGGATAGGCCACTGCATTCATTTCTGCTATTCACAACATGGCAAATCAGTCCCTAAGGGGCACATTAGGCCACATTCAACCAGAGCAGCAGCCACTTCAGCAGCCTTCCTCAGAGGAGTACCAACCAAGGATATTTTGGAGGCTGCGACTTGGACTTCAGTGCACACTTTTACAAAGCACTACCACTTACCTCTTTACTCTAAATCCAGAGCAGGCTTTGCCACTGCAGTTCTGCAGGGCCTCATAGCCACTCCTAATTCTATTTAGGCCCAGCCTCCCAACATCAGCTTTGGGATTCAACCCAAGTATAATGACTGCAACAGTGAAACACGGTGAACATAGTACAGTTGTGTACCTACCATAAATGTAGATGTTCGAGTGTATTCACTGTTGCAGTCCAGGTTACCCTCCCTCCATCCCCCTTTTCATTGCTGGGACTTATCTATACTTCTCTATTCTATGCAACCTATGTGGTGTATGTGCTTGCAGATGAAGGTAATGATTATGTTACTGCATGCTTTTTATAAGCAGAATTTTTAGCCTACCTTTTTGGGGGCACCTGACATCTGGGGCAAGAAAAACTGAAGAAAATGGCGTCGGCTGCATCTTTTATACCCCTGGCACACTGATGTCAGGGAAGAGGCGACAGCAACCGACCCCGGACCAGGACTTTGGAATTCAGGCTGACTGCAGGTAGCCTGCCAGTAGGATAACCCAAGTGTATTGACTGCAACAGTGAATACACTCGAACATCTACATTTATGGTGGGTACACAACTGTACTTTTCTATGGATCCAGAGGTCCCTTCAGATCGGAGCCTGGGAGCCTTCGATGCCATGAGGAGAGTGTTGTCCCCTCAGGCATCCACATCATCAGTACCAGCAGCCTCCTCCCCTAAAGTGCCTGTGTTTGCCTGTGCTTCACTGATCCCTCAAAAGTGTAGAGACCCAGAGACTCAGGTCGCACCATTGGGTGAGCCCTAATGTTCTTCGTGTTTCACTGTTGCAGTCATTACATTTGGGTAATCTGCTGGCAGGTTGCCCTCAATCAGCCTGAATAACAAAGTCTTGGGTCCTGCGTCGGTTGCTGTCTCCTCTTCCATGACGTCAGGTCATCAGGGGTATAAAACATCCAGCCGACGCCATTTTAATATGTCTTTCTTGATACGCGGTGCCCGAAGCAGAAGCAGTTCGCAAGTGCCGGTCGTCCGACTCCTGAAATTTTCATATTTGAGTTTCAGAACCGAAGTCTTCAAACTAAAGCTAAGTACCCCATTGGGGAAACTTTTTCTTGCTCCTTACCGATGTCAGTAAAAGTTAATAATTGCATTACTTGTGGGAAGCAAATACCTCATAAGGATTTTCATTTGTACTGTATTCCTTGCCTAGGCCCTCATCACAACGTGCCTTGATGTCAGTTTTGTGCAAAATTCAACCAACGCACTATTCAGCATCGGTATATTTTTGCTTCTAAATATTTTGGTTCAAGATTTAACTACCCTGAAATGTTGTTGGTTAGCAGTCCAACTACTGGAGTTCACAAAAATGCAAGGAAAGAGAGACAGACCATCGAGGTCCAAAACTGACCCCAAAGCTTCTCCTAAACCAGTCGCCAGTTCGCCGGTACTCAGTGAGGCACTTTTGCAGCCCCTGAGACCCATTCGGAGTCTGGTATGCTGCGAGATTCGCAAGGTATTGAACCAGCAGATGTCTCTCCCTTGGATGGGTCTGGAGCCGCTGAGCAGGCACCGGCTTCTGAGGGTGTTTTCAGGCCTCAACATTTTTACATTAAACTGACGCCAGCAACAAAAACAAGGTTAAAAACAACTTCTATGTCTAAAAAAAACGATGCATGAGCCACTTGCTCCGGCCCCTATGCATAAAAAACAGATGATCAAAATGGCTGAGGATTTAATTATCTTGATCAGGGGTTCCCAACCCCCCCAACCCCCCCCCTGCTAAGAGGCCTAGGCAAGGCACTGATTATGAATCTTCAGATCAGGTTTCCATTTTAAAAATAAAAATAAAACCAAGTCAAGAGTCGTGGGCGGCCGGAGAATCACTCTTTTCACTCAAAAATACAGGAACAAACTGTAAGCGTAAGATAAATATACAGTTTATTTATAAACGAGTTAGCGCTTTCACCTAGTAAGGCTTCTTCAGACTCAGATAGCACACTCAATTAAAACACAATTAAATAGCAAAAAAGGCGGGAAATCAAACGCCATCATAATAAAAGCCATCATTAAAATAAAAGCAATCATTAAAATAAGCAGCATACAAGAATCACAAGGAGAAATTTTTAAAATGTTGATAAATTATTCATATTAGAACATAATGCTTGATCATATTCATATACACATGCTTATCTAAGAACTCTGAGTTTGCTCATTTTTAAAAAAGGTTTAACTGAGAACATGGTGTTTAATCCAGGTTTCATATCTGAACGTAATTTCAGTATCCAAACATTCTCCCTACTCTCTGTATAATTTTTAATATCCCCTCCTCTAATATTAGGGTGCACTCGTTCTATTATCCTGAATTTAAATGTATGTGAATTACCTAATTCTATAATATGTCTGGCCAATGCATTCATCTTATGTCCCATTCTAATACTATACAAGTGTTCGCGTATGCGGTCCTTCAAACGTCTGTTAGTCTTTCCCACATAGAATGATTCACAGGTCTGACACGTAGCTAGATATATCACATTTGTTGTAGTGCAATCTCCATAGATCTTGAAATTATAATTATATCTAGTGACAGGATGTACAAAAACGTTATCCAAATCAATATACATACAGAAATTACATGAACCACATCTATTAGTGCCAAAAGGCAGATTAGTGGTAGATGGTGTATAATATATACTATCACATAAAATGTTTTTTAAATTCTTCTTATTTCTGTATCTGAAACATGGAGATTCACCTACGATGTCTTTCATGTGTGTATCTACCATCAGAATGTTCCAATGTGATCTAATAACATCTTTAATAGATCTAACATCCTGAGTATATGATATAGAGAATGCTGTCTTATTTGTACCACTCCTTTCTTTTCTAGTAACTAAGTTACCATTATCAGAGAAATATGGAAGTGCTGAGTTCTGTCTCAAAAGAGAGATATCCTTAGTGCCCTTATATAAGTCAATGTCACTATAACCTCTTGCTAACAACCTTTCACCAAGGTCGCTTAGATCATTCTCATATCCAGTAAGACTTGGGTTGTATCTGGATACCCTCATGGCCTGCCCCTTAACAACGTTGTTAAACACATATTGTGGGTGCATGCTGGTACGATGTAGTAATGTGTTCTTGTGACAGGACTTCCTATACAGTCCTGTGTTAATAAGTCCACAGGGCAATTTCTCAACGTATATGTCCAAAAAGGGTATCCTGGTGGTAGAGCATTCATGGCTAAACTTCAAGTAAGTAGTAGCCATATTTACTAGATTAATAAATGTTTGTAGATCATCATTGGTACCTCTCCATAAAAGAAAAAGATCATCTACAAATCGTCTATAGAATAAAACATGTTCTCTAAATAATGATAGTTTATGCATGTAATCAAGTTCCCACTGTGCCATAAATAAGTTGGCGTAGCTATTGGCACACGATGTGCCCATAGCTACGCCATCTTTCTGTAAAAAACACTTTCCTTGAAAGCAAAAAAGGTTATTGTATAACACTAACTTCAACAGGGACATTAATAAATTGATCTTAATATCAGGCATATTAGATTCTCTTGTCAGATAACGATATACCATATCTAGACCAACTTCATTAGGGATCACTGTAAATAGTGAATGTACATCCATGGTAACAAAAATCACGTCTGTGGTGTTTACTAAATTTTTGAGAAAATCATAAAGGTCTATCAAAAACTGTTTTGTATCTTTTAGAATGTACCTATTACTGTCAACAATTGGTCGTAAGCTCTTTTCTATGTAAATAGATAGAGGTTCTGTTACCCACCCCCTACCAGAGACTATCGGTCTCAAAGGGGGGTTTAACATATCCTTATGTATTTTAGGTAGACCATTAATGGTGGGAAGCATGGGTGTTGGTACATCTAAGAATGAAAACAAACTATTGTCAATCATGTTACTATTCAATAGACCCAGTAAAAACATATGTACATTGTGTGCATAAAACTTGACTAAGTCAAGTTCTATGGTATCATAGAATTGTACTTCATTTAACATAAGTAACATCTTATTGACATAGTCATCAGTGTCCATTACAACAAAACCTCCACCTTTATCTGCAGGTCTGATGCATATCGATGAATCCCTGCTTAACCATTTCAAGGCTTCATTCTCTGTAAAAGTTAAATTGTAATTGGTGCAGCCTTTCTTGCTCCTATTATCTCTCATGTTATATAAATCATCTTCTACAAGTTTACTAAAAGCAGTTAAAAGTGGATGTAGAGGTGGGGTAAAAGTGCTTGGACGTCTAAAACTATTAAAGGAGGGGCAATCCAAGTTGTCCTTGAATGTTAGACGTAGGGAAAGATTCCTCACATAAAGTTTAAAGTCACGCATTTCCATTTTCTTCTGATTCCTCTTCTGATCAAGAATTTTCTATTCCACATTATGAGGACTCTGATGCAGAGGAATCCATCCCATCTGCATCTCCTCCTGAGGATTACTCTTTTGGAGATACTTTGCATACTTTAAGGGAGCATTTTCACTGGGAGAGTCAAGACTTCTCTGAATCAAAAAAGAAGCTTAGGGATTTCCTTCTTCTTCCTCAGCATAGGCCTTTGGCAATACCTCCTGTATTAGAAATTGTTGATGATGTGTTCTCTGAATCAAGCATGGCTCCTGATTCCCTGCCTCCAGCTCCTAGTAAGCCAGACAAATATTACAGGGTTCCTGACTCCCACAAATTTATTCTCAAAACTCCTGCAGCTGATCCTGAGACTATTTCTCAGGGTCCCAAGGGTGTTAAGGCGTCTGCAGCCAAAAGTCCTACCCCTTCTGATAGAGATTCCAGGGCGCTGGATAGATGGGTTAAGAAGGTTTATACGTCTGCAACCTTGGCAATTAGGGCTTTAAACTGCCAGTTTCATATGCTTAAATATCAACAGCATGTTATGGGCTTACTGAAACAGAAAACGATGTTGATTTCTGATTGTGTGGAAAATAAAGAATTACAGGATTTATTGCATTCAGCAGAACAGGTTGGAAAGCATACTTTGCAATGTGGTTTTAATTCCTTGGAGGCCTCTTGTAGGGCTGCCGTTACTGGATCTGTGATTAGAAGACATGCCTGGCTCAAGGAGCAAAATCTGCTTGATCATGTTAAAGCTAAATTGTTGGATGCCCCTTTGCAGCATGATACTCTGTTTGGTAATATGGCAGAAGAGGTTTTAAAGAAAATGGAAGACAAAACTAAATCTATGCAAACTGTTAAAGATTTCTTGCAAGTGCAGCCACCCTGGTTCAGTAGGCACTGGCCTACTAAAAATGGTCCTTTCCTGTGTCCGACAGAGCCACTCAAGGCAAAACCAAGCACTCAAAAGGCTCCAGATGTCACTCACAGGGTTCTTACACGTCAAAGCAATGGGGAGCCTCCACCTCCGATTCTGGAGGAAGCAAAGCACAACCCTACAATAAGCAGTATCAATGACTTTCCTCTACCATCTCCAGGCACTTATCTTTTGCAGCCCCCTTGGGGGGAAAACTAGCACTTCATGCTCACAATTGGCAGTTACCCAGGACAAGTGGGTATTAAACATAGTATCCCAGGGGTAAAGATTTCATTTCCATACTTTGCCAATTCCAAATGGACAGCTGAATCTGCCACAAAACCAGTGGGCAGAGGCCCTAAAACAAGTCATGTCCCTCATGGGTATGGGGGCTGTTCAGCCAGTACCAGAAATGGAAAAAGGACAAGGATTTTATTCAAGACTTTTCCTGGTACCCAGAAAAGACAATTCATGGCGTCCAATACTGGACTTAGATTCTGAACACGTTTCTGGACATTCCAAAATTCAAAATGCTGATTTTACAACAGCTACTGCCTATGCTAGGCAAGAATGCTTGGTTAGCAACTCTAGACTTAAAAGAGGCATACCTGCATATCCCAATAAGGGAATCATGCAGAAGATACCTCAGCTTCAAAGCAGGTTTTTTGCATTACCAATTCTCTGCACTGCCCTTTGGCTTATCTACTCCGCCCAGGGTCTTTACAAAGTGCCTGGCACTAGTAATCGCATTCTGCAGACAATAAATATTCAAATGTATCCTTATCTGGACGATTGTCTCATTCAAGCAGTGGACAAGGACACTCTTCTTCAACATCTGGCCTTTGTAAAAAGGCTTCTAGCATGCCTAGGGTACACCATAACTGAAAAGAAATCACAACTGGTACCCTCTCAAATAATTACATTCCTGGGTGAAAGCTTGAATACAACTGCCCAGATGGCTTACCTAATGCCAGACAAACAACTGCAATTGACAACATACTTCAAACAAATGGCAACAAAAACCCAATTATCTGCAAGACAAGTTCTGCAGACTTTGGGGTTCATGGCATCCTGCATTCTACTAATTCCGTATGCGAGACTGCATATGAGGAAACCTCAATGGTACCTAAAAAGTTTATGGAGTCAACATTGTCACAGCCTGGAAACAAGGATTCCTCTTATTCCCTGCCTACAACAGGAGTTTCTTTGTTGGGCAGAGACATGTCACCAAAACAAGGGACTGTCATTCACTCTACCCCCTGCCACCCAAACCCTAACTACAGATGCATCAGACTATGCTTTGGGGGCCCACCTGGCAGGGAGATGCATTCAGGGCAAATGGAACCCAAACCAAATGCATCTGCATATCAACCAGAAAGAAATGCTAGCTGTTCAGAATGCTCTGACAGCCTTCAAGGACTTAATTCATCCAGGACAACTACTAATAAAGACTGACAACACCACAGTTATGTGGTACATAAGCAGGGGAGTACACATTCCTACCCCCTTTGCAGACTAGTCATGGCCTTGTGGAACACAGCCTTGTCTTACCAAATACGTCTTCAAGCTCAATTCCTGCCTGGAAACCAAAATACTCTGGCAGACGACCTAAGCAGAAATGTTATGGACCCACCCGAATGGAAACTGGATCCACAAATCTTTAGCATGTTAACACAGAAATGGGGGAGCCCAGACGTAGATCTGTTTGCCTCTCCCCAAAACTGTCAGTTGGACAAATTCTGCACAAGAACTCATCACAAAAAAGCATGGAAAGTGGATGCTCTATCCTTCAGTTGGAAAAACCTATCAGTCTATGCCTTTCCCCCTCTGCCTCTACTCTCCAAGGTCTTACTAAATGTCAAGACAGGAAAAAACAAAAATTATCCTAATTGCTCCAGACTGGCCTCGCCAGCACTGGTACCCGCTTCTAAGGAATTTGTCACACCTTCCTCCGTGGTACCTGCCTCAAACACCTCATCAACTGTCTCAGCAGAACTATCAAATTCTGCACACTCTGCTCCAAACTCTGAATCTTGCAGCAAGGCTAATCAACTAATTATTCAAACCACATCTCTCAGTAAACCTGTGATGGATGTCATTTTGGAAGCCAGAAGGCCTAGTACTAGAAAATCTTTTGCTGATAAATGGAAGAGATTCTGTGTTTGGAACCAAGCACAAGGAATAAACACAGCAAAGCCCAATATTCCTCAGATTTTACAATACTTAACTGAGATGCTTGACAAGGGCCTATCTTTTTCTTCAATAAAAATCCATGCCTGTGCCATCTCGGCTCATTACAACACAGAGCCTCCCCTCTTTTCTCCTCCACTGCTTAAACAGCATCTCAGAGGGGCCAAAAATTTAAGGCCTCCCAGGAGAACACCAAGTCCTGCATGGGACCTCAAATTTGTGCTGGAAAAACTCACCCTGCCTCTTTTTGAACCAGCAGCTACTGCGGATATAAAATTTCTGTCTTGGAAGACAGCTTTTCTTTTGGCAGTCACTTCAGCAAGAAGGGTTTCAGAACTTCAGGCTCTCATGGCAGTGGAGCCTTTCATTATATTTTACCCGGACAGGGTTGCCCTCAAGACCAATCCTTTTATGCCTAAGGTGGTGTCCAGTATGGGTCTTAACCAGACCATTCACCTGCCAGTTTTTTCCCCAAATCCGCAGAACAAGGGGGAGCGGATTCTGCATTCATTGAATGTACACAGACAACTAAGATTCTACATAAACAGGACAAAATCTCTAAGAAAGTCTGAGCAACTACTGGTAGCATTTGCTGCAGAATCAGAAGGGAAGGCTATATCAAAGCAGACTATTTCTAAATGGATAAGCCACTGCATTTGTTTCTGCTATTTGCACCATGGTAAACCTGTGCCCAAGGGGATCAGATCCCATTCCACCAGGGCTGCCTCTACTTCAGCAGCTTTTCTCAGAGGGGTCCCAACCAAAGACATTCTAGAAGCTGCTACTTGGAGCTGTGTTTATACGTTCACAAAGCATTATCATTTACCTCTCTTCTCTAAATCCAGGGCAGGATTTGCTACTGCAGTCCTGCAGGACCTTATAGCTGCTCCTAATTCTGTTTAGTTCCATCCTCCCATCCATAGCTTTAGTATTCTACCCAAATGTAATGACTGCAACAGTGAAACACGAAGAACTTAATACAGTTGAATACACTTACCATAAATGTAGATGTTCGAGTGTATTCACTGTTCAGTCCGGGTTACCCACTCGCCATTCCCCATTCTATACCTTTTCTTTCCTTCGCTATACTCAAAAGCTTTTGTGGTGTATTTGCTTTTTAGTTGAAGGTAAATTTTGTTTCTAAGGTGCATTTATATATTTACAGTTTGTTTATATATATTTTTGCTCCCCATTTGGGGGGCGCCTGACATCTGGGGCAAGAAAAACTGATTAAAATGGCATCGGCTGCATATTTTATACCCCTGACGACCTGACGTCATGGAAGAGGAGACAGCAAATGACACAGGACCCAAGACTTTGTTATTCAGGCCGACTGAGGGCAACCTGCCAGCAGATTACTCAAATGTAATGACTGCAACAATGAATACACTCAAACATCTACATTTATGGTAAGTGTACACAACTGTACTTTCTTCCGAGACCTCTGCTGAAGCTCCCACTGAGGATGTTCCCAGGAAGAGGCAGCATCTGGACTCCCCACAGGAATCCATCACATCGGCTATTGACTTAGATGAGTCAGAAGGGTCCCCACGGTCCCCCTCTGAAGATATCTCCTTCGGTGATATCTAGGAAATACTGAAACAGAGGAGTGGCTGAAAGCCCATTAACCCTATTGATAATGAGTCAGTCCTCCTAAAGGCTTTCGGGTCTCAGCCCTCAACATCTTGGGTGTCTCTGCCTTTTGATGAACTGATGGACCTTGTTTCTCAAAACGTGTGAGAGTCCCATAGAGCCATAGATCCTGTCCCTCGGAGGTCTAATAAATTCAGATCACCACCCCATGACAAGGCTTTCCTTACCAAAGGAGTACCAGTTGATGCTATGATGGTGGTGGCAGCCACCAAAAAGGAGTTGTCAGAGACCTCTACAGCTGTTCATCCTCTTAATAGGGGTTCTAGGAACATGGACAGATACGGAAAGCGCATGTTTAGTTCAGCGGCTTTTGATCTTCGATCCCTGAACGGTCTTACACATTTTAGTAGGCTACACAGAGATCTCCTTATGGAGTTGGGAGATGCTGTACAGGGTGCAGTAGCTGTGGGGGTCTCGGATAAAGTAACTTCCCAGTTTGCTACCCTACATTCCCTTATAAACTCTTCCATGCGTCTGGTTTCGTACACAGCTGATGGAATGCGCAGGGCAGTGGGTACAGGAAACACTGTTCAATCAATTTATTTTGCTATAGTTCTATTTCTGCTGGTGCACTAACACTAAATATCTATTATTAGGTATTGTCTCTTCTCATAGCTCCCACCCTGAAAGGCACGCACAGTTAGAAGGTCTGCATCCAGTTGGGAATTTTTTTAAAAAGAAAAATAAAACAGACAGCCACACTGGTCTACCCTCAATAACAAACTTAACTAAGTTTACTTCTTTTTCTAAAGTCTTTCAGCTTAAACTTTTTAATTCAGCCGTACTGGGTTAGCAGCACCAAACTTCTTAGCTCTTAAATAAGGCTCCTAATGCTAAAGTGGTCCACCAAATTGTACTGTTAAAGTTGCTGTCTGTGTTTAGAAACAGAACATGGGTTAGAATTTAAAGGAAGTACAAAAGCAAGAAAAAAGCCTCTTACTGTTGCTGTCTGTGTTTAAAAACAGAACATAGATTTGAATTTAAAGCAAGTACTGTATACTGTTGACCTGGGTCTAAAGGCACCTTTTAGGCTGTCCCCCACAGTAATTTGGTTCCCTCCATATTGTTAATATTAGCTAGTTTGCCCCAGTATCATCTTTCTTACACCTAAAATAATACTCTGAACAGAGTAATTTCACTTTGCTCTCCCTCACATAGCCCTGAAAATGATGTTATGCAGCTATAAAATTAACCTGCAAGTGTATAAAATACAGCTTAAACGCAGTCTATAAATTGGTGCATAAAATAAATTAAAAATACAGCCAAACATACAACCGTACATACCAAAAGCCTAAGGAACTACCTGGAGTCAATGTTAGCCCTGCTCCCTGCCCCCAATTCTTACCCACCCCAACTAGTGCTACATTTAAACTAAATGTAGCCACTCCCCTCATGCTAAGTACTGATCAGCACCTCATACATCACTGAACAGCCCTCCCCCTTAACCCATTTTCTTCTCTTCTATTCTTCCACACCCTGTTAGCGCACTCAACCTTCAAACCTAACAAAATTCAAACAGGTAAAAAATGCTAATTACCCCACTGCCTATACTATTTCTATTTACCATCTTACTGCCTATGAACAAAAACTTGACCATGGTATTCACTACCCAAATGGTCAAACAACCACCCATGACTTCACACAACACCAAACTCTTCACCATCCGCAGCACACCGAATCTACCACCCTCAACAAAATATCACCCCTGTGAAGCCACAAAGCATAATCATAAAGACAAAGACTATATAAAACTTATAAACAAACCCCTAAAGCTTAGAGTATCTTGTCACTATAACCTTATAACACATGGGGACATCCATCCCAACCCTGGCCCACCCACACCCAATAACCTTCACTCCCCTACTACAACCCCCACAGTCAAGCTATCCCTTTCTACTTCCACTTGTTCCCTCCTAACATTTCACCTAAATATTAGAAGTATTAACAATAAGATTCCCAACCTACACGCCCGCCTAGCAACCCACTTCCCAGGCATTGTGTCTTATGGAAACCTGGCTAAAACCTAGTATTACTGATAATGAAATACTACCTCCAGGATAATAATATTCACCGGTTAGATTGTACTACAAGGAAAGGAGGTGGGATAGCAGTCCATTACAAAAATACTCTGTTAATAGAGACACCATTCAACCACCCCACTTAAGTAATGCAGAACTCCTCATAACCAAACTACAGATTAACCAGAACAAATGCTTGAACATAGTCTGTGCTTACATTCCGCCAGGCAACAACTTAAATAGCCTAGAGGATATCCTATACTGGTTGTCCACTACCTATCCCCAAGAAACCATAGTTCTTGGTGACCAATACTGACTGGCACCCATGCTCCTCTGAACCCCCCCCCCCTCAACCCTATAAACTTATCTGGGTTTAAACAGACCATAAGCTCTCCCACTAGGATAAACAAACCTACCAACAGGAAAAGTATCCTAGATTGGATCCTAGTTAATTACCAACCCCAACTGTACACAGCTGGCACTTTCCCTGATGACCTTTGCAACCATTTACTAACCTATATCATAAAACGTAAGGCAGGAAACCCACACCAGACCAAATATAAAACACTTAGAAACAGGAAAAACTTTGACACTGCTATATTCCTAAATGAACTAAAAGCAGTTCACTTTAACACTAAATTTCTAAGTATCCTTGAGTCCCATGCTCTATAATAATGCAATAAAATCTAGATCAAACACAGCACCATGGCTCACAAAAGATACCAAATCTAAAATCAAAACTAGAAACAGGGCCTGGGCCAGCTGGAGAACAACTAAAGCCCCACCTGACCATCTAAAATATTGTCAACTCAGGAATGACGCAAGAAAATCTATTTTACTAGATAAAAAAAGCTTCTAGAAAAATCTCCTACAAAAACACCAAAACAACCCTCAAAAGTGCTAGGCAGGCTTAAATCAACTACTTCATCCAGGTCATTCTGCCACCCCCTGGCTAACCACACCCATAGTTCCCCAGAGACCATAGCTGGCACTTATAATAACTTCTTCACTGAAACAATCCAATCCCTAGCAAATCAACTAACCCCCACAAACTTAAAACCACACCCCTAATCTACCCACTAATCACCCCAATTTAGCTTCGAACTGATATCCACTAGTTTTATCAAAACAATTATAAAAAGACTAAAACCTACCACCCTCACTGCTGACCTCCTCCCTACAGAGTACCCACAAATCGTTGCAGATACCATTGCATATCCCATATCTATCCTTATCAGCAGAACCTTATCCGAAAGCGCTATCCCCTCCCTCTAGAAAATATCCCATGTCATCCCACTCCATAAAAGTGGTAGTTCTAAAGATATATCCAACTATAGACCCATTGCCATTCTTTCCCCACTAGCCAAAATAATGGAGAAATGTGTACACAAGCAACTAATGCAATACCTTACACAGAATGACTTACTATCAGACTCCCAGCATGGTTTCAGGCCATACCACAGCACCACCTCAGCCCTCCTTTAGCCCTCCTTTCCTTTACTAATGCCGTAAACCAAAACAAGAATGACAATAGGCTATCCTCCGCCCTCTTTCTTGACCTATCAAAAACCTTTGACATGATCAACCATGAATTTCTCATTCTTTCTCGAAAATCTATTTCCCTCAGTAAGCATGCAGTCCAGTGGTTCCAGTCTAACCTGACTGGTAGATAACAGGCGGTACTATGGCAGGGCAGACTCTCCAGCCAGTTACCTCTCACACTTGGTGTCCCTCAAGGTTCCGTACTAGGTCCACTACTCTCTATTTTTATCAATAACTTTCACACTGCTATCCCTAAAGCTACCTGTATTCAATACGCAGATGATTCCATTCTGATCTGCTCAGCCAAATCCGTATCCGAACTGCAAATCCTAACCCAAAATACATTTAACACTGTTGAGAACTGGCTCGCCAGCCAGCGCCTACTGCTGAAACCCAGTAAAACTAAACTTCTACTCTTCTCCCCCTACTAGTAGATCTGTCACGTCTAACAATGGTACAACTATCTCCCCAGATCAACACACCAAATTTCTAGGGATTATCATAGACAATAATCTCAAATTTGACCTACAGGTCAACCAAACCATACAGACCATCAATAAGAAGCTTGGATCACTGTATAGAAACGAGACATTTTTAACCCCATTGGCTAGGACTGCAATCGCCCAGTCACACCTACTTTTTACTCTTTTTTTATATGCCTCACCTGTACTCTCAAACCTCAACAAATCCGAACTAGGTAAGCTGTTCCATAGCTACAACCATATTGCCTAATTCGCCACTGGCTCCACATATAGAACCCATCACTGCCAGAACTTGAAACAACTAGAGTGGGTAGAACTGCCCAGCTTAATTCAATCAGCTCTTAATAGCGCACAAAATTCTGTACCACCCTGAGGATACCCCCTCAATTATAAATATTATTAAGCCGTATAGCAACCTGAGATCCCTATGGTCAGCCAACAAACTACTGGTCCAAACCCACAAAGCTAATAGCTCTGCTGGTGAATCCCTGTTTGCCAACTTTGTTGACAAAACCTGGAATTCGTTGCCAAACTAAATAACCCTACAATACTCCAAAAGTCTCTTCAAAAATAACCTCAAACAGTATCTCAAAGTGAAGTGGCTTTGCCCATGTACCAACCCTGATTAAGTTATAAACTGAAAGCATAATCTGTAAATATCATAACATGCAACTATGTCACCAAGCTCTATATCCAATCTGACATCTCTTCCTTTTAATTGTCTATCCATGAGAATTGTGAGTCCCTACTAGGGAACACTACTAAACCATTGTACATAATCACTTTGTTTTATATTTTCTAATGTTGTTTAACTTCTTGTGTAATCTATGTAAGTTTGTCTATTTGGAGCTTTTCTCCCCAGGCCTCCGCTGAAAATGGACATGTATCCAGTCGGACTATCCCAGTAAACAAATGTAAAGTAAAATATAGGAGTTGCTCTTAGGAGGCACTCCTGGATGCACTTCTATTCCTTTGCGGAGCCCTATAAGTCATCCTTTGTTAATACCCCCATTGATGGTTCGTCCCTGTTTGGACCGAAAGTGAAGGAAATGCTTACCAGGTGTGAGCAAGAAGGAAAGACTCTGTCTGCTGTAGGAGTCCATTTTTCCACCCCTACCAGACCTTACCCCAAAGGTCAGAAAAATGCGAAGATGTGGTTCCGTAAATCCCAAGGAGCTTTCCTTGACACACATGGTGAAAACACCTCTAGAGGCAGAGGAGGGGGTAATGGAAGACTCTGTCCACACGGCAGAGGGGTCCGCAGAATCGGGGCGACAGAGATCAGTTCTTTGGAAAGTCCTATCAGCACTCCTGAAAGGAGCCCCGTCTATCCATCTCTGGAGGCAGTCGGGGGACGCTTATCTTTGTACCCAGACACCTGGCTAAAAATAACAAAAGACCACTGGGTACAAAGCATCATATCCAGAGTATCCCTTTACCATCCCACCCACCCTTATGAGAAAAGTCCTGGATGTTCCACCCTGTCACAGGAAACAAGCAACCATAGAAATTGCAAGGTTGCTAGAAAGAGAGTCATCCAACCAGACTCAGCAGACCAGAGAGGATCCGGAACTTACTCAAGGGTCTTTTTAGTTCCAAAGAAAACACGGGACTGGAGACCCATTTTTGATCTCAGCAGATTGAACAAATCTGTCAAAAAAACAAAGTTCTGGATGGTCATGCTACAGTCTATACTTCTTTTCTAGGGAAAGACAATTGGATGTGCTCAATAGATCTGAAATTAACTACGAAACCTACATTCTAGGAGATGTAAATATTGACTGGAATAAAGTCAATAGCCCCTCTCCCTCCCTATCCATCAACCTCTATAAATTCACTCAAATACTCCTCTCCATCACCTGGCCTAACAAAAGAAATCCCCCTGGATCCACTATAGACTGAATCCTAGTCTCTGATCCAGATAAAATAACCAACTCTGGCACAATTCCTGACACCATTCGCTGCCATCTCCTAGCTTTCATTCATCGCTGAACTAGCTCTTCCCCACACCAGCATCAATACATTCACACTCACAACCTCAGTAGCTTCAACCCCACAACATTCTCAAACATTCTCAAACAAATGAACTGGCAAATTATAAACACCCTTCCTCTTGACAGTGCTATAGACTACTTCAACTCCATCTTCCTAGACACTCTAAACTCCTTAGTCCCTCAAAGATACAAAAGGTTAAAAACTAATACAGTTCCTTGGCTATCTAAAGATACAAAACAAATTATGTACCAAAGGGACAAACTATGGAAGCTTTACCAAAACAGTAAACTGCCCAATACCTTGCTCCAATACTAACAGCTCCATAAATTTGCAAAACAACTAATCACCAAGGATAAAAAAATCCTACTATACAACCAAAAAATAAAAACTTCCACGTAGATGTAAGAACACAAATGGAAGTAATTCAATATCGACCAAAAACAGTAGTTCCACACAACGGAGTTGAATAAAATACTTTTGATCAACAGTGGTAAGCACTTTCATGGACAACAATCTGCTTCATCAGACTAAATAACTTGGCTTCTTAAACACTTGTTTAAATAGTTAATTCAAAAACGTGTGACAAATCTAGCAACACATGTCTAATGCATTAAAAGATATCCCAAGATTAAAAACATTACTAAGGATCAGTTGCATCTCTCTAAATAACAAAATGCCCAAAAATGTATGAGAAGTGTATATAAAAAATATTATGAAAAAAAACTATATGTATGTATAAAAATAAAAATATGTATATATAAATATAAATACATCAATTCATGCAACAATATGCAGTGTATGAAAATGTATGAAAAAAAATATTCTTTTGTTCATCTATTATTATTATATTTACTGACAAGTATTAACAAAACTGTTTTATATTACTTGATGTCTGAGTGGTCTGGCTCTAAGAAAAGGTTTCAATGAAACCTTAGTATTTAAACCTGGTGTCTTATCTGCCTTTACATGCAGAATCCATCTTTGTTCTGCTGCTTCAGTTTGATTTCTTTTATTACCTCCCCTCTTACTAATTCTTACCACTTCCAATGCCATAAATTTAAATTTGTGTCAAATCATTCTCTGCTACGTGCATGGCTAAAGCACTACTTTTTTTCTTATTCCTAATGTCACGTATATGTTCCAAAATCCTATCCTTCAAGGGACGATTAGTTTTCCCAACATATTAATAGTAACATTCAGTTCAATAAGAAAAATAACCACATTTTTTGTCTGACAATCAACATAAAAAGAAAAATCTATCCTGTAGCCTAAATGTGAATGTGCAAAGTGTGTCCCTACATGTATGTGAGTGCAAGCCATACATCGCCTACAGGTATATGTACCTACTCTATCCGATTGCATATTATCCAGGACATTTTGGGACTTATAGCATAAATGGCTGTTCAGAGTCTTATTGTTCCTGAAAGTGAAATATGGAAATCGGTCAATTACACCCTTCAATTCATGTATTGTAGATAGTATCACCCAGTTTTGCTTAATGACATCACAAACTATGTGGACATCACTAGCATAGGTTAATGCCATTTTAACTTATTGTCAGCGGTAGGAAAACTTGTACGTGTATTAGATGCTTGTATCACTGTATTGTTATTAGAATAGTATGGTTTACATCTCCCCTCCCTCTCTTTCCAAGCTTCCTTAATCACTAGATCAATTTTATGTGCTTTATAGCCTCTATCTATGAATTCTTGTTTCAATGTCTATAGGGCTAAAACTAGAGAGGGGGTCATCATTATGTATCCGCATAATGCGACAGACCTGACCCTTCAGTACATTATCTTTGACGTGTCTGGGATGCATACTACTATTGTGTAAAATATTGTTTTTCCTTTCATTTCTAAAAAGACTGGTGGAGACTGTTTTAGTGGATGACACACTAATCTTCACATCCAAGAAGTCTATTTCTCAGAATAGTTAAATGTGAATTTCAGGAAACTAGTAGTACCATTAAAATAACACAAAAATTCATTTAGTTTCTCCTCAGTGTCTCGCCACACAAGAAAAATATCCACAAAATGATTGTTCCAGTGGATGTATCTACAGTAGTCGTTGTTAAGCACATAATTCATTTCCCACTGAACCAAAGAAAGGTTGACGTAGCTATTGGCACAGGGTGTGCCCATCGCTACACCAACTTTCTGGATGTAACAATCTTCCCTAAATAAAAAAAATGTTGTTCTCTAGTATGATTTCAAGAAGGGCACACAGAAGTCTAATCTTATTTCCCTCCACATTTTTGCTTCTCAGCAGATCTCTAATGCTCTCAATCCCCCAATCATTGGGGATGACGGTGAAAAAAGGCTCTATATCAAGAGTCACCAGAAAACAAGGAACTGATACATGCTCAAGGTATCTGTTCAGATCACTCAAAAAATCTTTAGTTTCCTTTAGTACTGTTACACAGTCTCGCAAATATATGTGGAGATTCTTCTCAACATAGATGGAAAGCGGTTCTGTGGCCCAAGCCCTACTAGAAACTATGGGCCGCATAGGTGGATTCAGAAGGTGTTTATGCACTTTGGTAAACCATATAAAAGCGGCAGTACTGGAAATTCAACATTCAAATAATCAAACAGAGATTCAGATATCATACCTGTCTGCAAAAGGTCAAACACAAAAAAAACTGTACTCTTTCTATCACTCCTTTCAGGCTTAAAGGTGTGAAATAGGCATCATTCTCCAAATTCCTACATAGTAAACGCATATTACTCAACTAAAGCATTTTATCTAGGACCACAATCCCTCCCCCCTTATCAGCTGGCCTTATTTCAATGCTACTCAAGCTTTTCAATTCCTGCAATGCTAGTTTTTCATTATAAGACATGTTAAAAGGAGTGTATGTCATGTTATTCTCAAACCTATCCCTAAGTTGTGTTTCACAAACATTTAGAAACAAGTCAGTTACAGAATTGGGAGGTGGTATATAAACACTAGGTTGTTTAAATGTACATTGTTCATTTGAAACCCCCTTAAATAAAGTTTTAAGAGTCTAGTTTCTTCCAAACAAGTGTAAATCTTGCAGAACATTGACTAAATCAGTCTTCTGAGCAGGTACAAATGCCAACCCCTCTGTTCAATAGATTAATTTGGGTCTCAGAAAATGAATAAGCAGATATATTAAAAACTAAACCTGTCTGGTATGTTTGCCTACCCTCTTGTCCTCTTCTAAACTGTGCCTCCATCATCCTTTTGAACTGGTTACCCTGCTCCTGGATCATCCTCTTATCGGAAGGGGGTGTTTTAGTAAAAAATGATTTCCTGTTGTAGGACTGCTGCTGGTTGAACTGGCACCTATGTTCTTCATGTTTCACTGTTGCAGTCATTACATTTGGGTAATCTGCTGGCAGGTTGCCCTCAGTCGGCCTGAATTCCGAAGTCTTGGGTCCTGCGTCGGTTGCGGTCTCCTCTTCCATGACTTCAGGTCGCCAGGGGTATAAAACATGCAGCCGACACCATTTTCTTTAGTCTTTCTTGCCGCGCGGTGCCCGAAGCAAAAGCATTTCGCAAGTGCCGGTCAGCCGACTACCGAAATATTCAAATTTGAGTTTCAGAACCGAAGTCTTCACTAAAGCTAAGTACCCCGTTGGGGAAACTTTTTTCTTGCTTTTTACCGATGTCAGAAAAAGTTAGTAATTTTGTTACTTGTGGGAAGCAAATACCTCATAAGGATTTCCATTTATACTGTATTCCTTGCCTTAGGCCCTGATCGCAACGTGCCTGGCTGTCGGTTTTGTGCTAGATTTAACCAACGCACTATTAAGCGTCGGTATATTTTTGCAGCAAAGTATTTTAGAAACCGATTTAACTACCCAGAAATGTCTGATAGCAATCCGACTACTGGAGTACATAAAAAACACAAAGAAAAGGACAGAGAAAGGCAGTTGAGATCCAAAACCAATGAAGCTTCTCCTAAGCCAGTCACCGGTTTGCCTGTACTCAGTGAGGTGATTTCACAGCCCCTGATACCCGCTACCTTCGTGTCGCAGGCCTCTACGGACACCTATGTGGAGTCCGGCATGCCGCAAGATACTCAAGGTATTAGACCGACGGATGTATCTCCCTCGGATGGGTCCGGAGCCACTGAGCAGGCACTGGCTTCTGAGGGTGTATTCAGACCTCAACATTTGTATATCAAACTGACGAAAACTGCAAAACCAAAGACAAAAGCAACTTCTAAAACTAAAAAAAAGGACAGAGAAAGGCAGTCGAGATCCAAAATCGATGAAGCTTCTCCTAAGCCAGTCACCGGTTTGCCGGTACTCAGTGAGGTGATTTCACAGCCCCTGATACCCGCTACCTTCGTGTCGCAGGTCTCTACCGACACCCATGTGGAGTCCGGCATGCCGCAAGATACTCAAGGTATTAGACCGACGGATGTATCTCCCTCGGATGGGTCTGGAGCTGCTGAGCAGGCACTGGCTTCTGAGGGTGTATTCAGACCTCAACATTTATATATGAAACCGATGAAAGCTGCAAAACCAAAGACAAAAGCAACTTCTAAAACTAAAAAAGACGCATGAGCCATGTGCACAGGCCTCTATGCCTAAAAAACAGATGATCAAAATGGCTGAAGACCTTATTACCTTGATCAGGGGTACCCATCCCCCACCAGATAAGAGGCCTAGGCAAGACACTGATTATGAATCTTCAGATCAGGTTTCTATTTCTTCTGATTTCTCTTCTAATCTATGCCTCCCTATGAGGAATCTGATGCTGAGGAGTCTATTCCATCTGCATCGCCTCCTGAGGATTATTCATTTGGAGAAACCTTGCATACTGTGAGGGAGCATTTTCACTGGGAGAGTCAAGATTTCTCAGACTCAAAAAAAGAGGCTCAGGGATTTCCTTCTTCTCCCTCAGCACAGGCCTTTAGCCATTCCTCCTGTTTTAGACATTGTGGATGATGTGTTTTCGGGGTCAAGCTTGACCCCTGACTCCTTACCTCCGGCTCCCAATAAGCCTGACAGATATTACAGGGTCCCTGACTCTCATAAATTTGTATTTAGAAACCCTGCTGCTGATCCTGAAACTATTTCACAGGGTCCAAAGGGAGTTAAGGCCTCAACAACAAAAAATCCTACCCCCTCTGACAGAGATTTAAGGGCACTGGACACATGGGGGAAAAAAGGTTTATACATCTGCAACCTTGGCAATCAGTGCCTTAATCTGTCAATTTCATATGCCTAAGTACCAACAACATGTTATGGGATTGCTGAAACAGAAAATGATGTTGATTTCAGAATGTGCAGAAAATAAAGAATTGCAGGAAATATTGCATGCAGCTGAACAAGTTGAAAAGCATACTTTGCAATGTGGTTTTGATTCCTTAGAGGCCTCTTGCAGGGCCGCAGTTACTGGATCGGTGAATAGGAGGCATGCCTGGTTAAAGGAACAAAATTTGCCTGATCATGTTAAAGCTAAATTGCTAGATGCACCTTTATAGCATGACTCTCTCTTTGGTATTAAGACAGAAGAGGTTTTAAAGAAAATGGAAGACAAAGCTAAGTCTATGCAAACTGTTAAAGACTTTTTACAAGTGCAGCCTCCAAGTTTCAGTAGACACTGGCCTACAAAAAATTGGTCCTTTACTGTGTCAGAGCTCAAAGGGGCAAATCCAGATGCCCTAAGGGTTCCAGATACCAGGCGCAAGATTCATACAGGTCAAAGCAATGGGGCGCTTCCACCTCCAAATCTGGTGGAGATAAAGCGCAAACCTACAGAAAGCAATCCCAATGACTTCCCTCTGCCTACACCAAGCACCTATCTTTTGGCAGCACCCATAGGGGGAAAATTAGCACTTTTTGCTCAAAATTGGCAGTTAATAACCCAGAACAAGTGGGTACTAAACATCGTATCACAGGGATACAGATTCCATTTCCACACTCTGCCAATGGCAAATGGTTGGCCAGATCTGCCAAAAAATCAATGGGCAGAGGCACAGAAAAAGGTTACGTCCCTCATGGATATGGGGGCCATTCAGACAGTACCAGAACATGAAAAAGGACAAGGTTTTTACTCAAGACTGTTCTTGGTACCCAGAAAGGACAAGGCCTGGCAGCCAATACTGGATTTGTCCCTGGAATCCAACAATCCAAAAATGAATAAAACCCAAATATGTCCAAGGAAACGCCAGGATCCAAACACAGTTCAATTCTCTTTATTTTAACACAGAACAAGGTATAGGTTAAGCACTTTCATCTAAGTACAAAGACTTCCTCAGAACACACGTGATTAAACACAACTCCCTTTTATACACAAAAGCCCGTCTTTAGCCTAATACATTAATCAATCAATGGTTTAAAATTGCCCAATTTAAATGAAACGTAATAATAAATGACATTCTATCCCACGTATTCTTAAAAAATACTACTAAAATAAAACTTGATATATACTCTACCACTGTCCTAATAAATACAATTGTGGTAGCTACCACAAAATAAGATTGTCGTCAGTAGCATAACTAAAAACTCTAAAATATGTCCTTCACAGTGTCATACAATTAATGCAGTCAACATTGTATCCAACAGTTAGCCTTTTTAGCGTATACATGTGACCTGTATAAAATAACAAAGTTTCACAATCGCTGTAAAGGCGATGGATCATGTAACATATTTTTTAAAAAGGCATATTTGTCATCAATTATTAAAAAGTTGTTAAAACCTTATAAAAAAATGTAAACTTTAACATATATACTCATAATTGCTCTATGTTCTAACTAAGGGTTTAGTGGGGATGACTTCATTAAGTCCTTGGGGGCATGCTGCATTGAGCCGAATCTGCCACTTGATCTCCTTTTCACCTACCACAGCCTTGATGTTGCCACCCCTAGGGTTAGGTAATACTACTTCTAATATGGCAAACTTGAAGCCAATACATCCAGGACTGTTGGCTAAGTGACGGTAAAGTGCATTATTAGCATCTTAGGCATTGTAATTTTTGTGGGTATATTCTTGAAGAGCAAAAATATTATCCTGAATAACCATATTTGTTGCAAGATTATATTTGGTTATGGTAACTGTCAGACACAACATTTGATATATTTGGCTTTATGCAGTTCTTGTTCAGGTTTTTATGTGGGGAAGACAGACCGACGGTTAAAAAATAGGATTTACAATCATATTTATTGTATTAAGAAACAAGATGCTAATAATGCACTTTACCGTCACTTAGCCAACAGTCCTGGATGTATTGGCTTCAAGTTTGCCATCTTAGAAGTAGTATTACCTAACCCTAGGGGTGGCAATATTAAGGCCGTGGTAGGGGAAAAGGAGATTAAGTGGAAGATCCGGCTCAATGCAGCATGCCCCCCAGGACTCAATGAAGTCATCCCCACTAAACCCTTAGTTAGAACATAGAGCATCTAAGAGTATATATGTTAAAGTTTGCATTTTTATAAGGTTTTTAATAACTTTTTAATAATTGATAACAAATATGCTTTTTAAAAAATATGTTACATGATTCATCGCCTTTACAGCGATTGTGAAACTTTGTTATTTTATACAGGTCACATGTATACGCTAAAAAGGCTAACTGTTGGATATAATGTTGACTGCATTAATTGTATGACACTGTGAAGGACATATTTTAGAGTTTTTAGTTATGCTACTGACGACGATCTTATTTTGTGGTAGCTACCACAATTGTATTTATTAGGATAGTGGTAGAGTATATATCAAGTTTTATTTTAGTAGTATTTTTTAAGAATACGTGGGATAGAATGTCATTTATTATTACGTTTCATTTAAATTGGGCAATTTTAAACCATTGATTGATTAATGTATTAGGCTAAAGGCGGGCTTTTGTGTATAAAAGGGAGTTGTGTTTAATCACGTGTGTTCTGAGGAAGTCTTTGTACTTAGATGAAAGCGCTTAACCTATACCTTGTTCTGTGTTAAAATAAAGAGAATTGAACTGTGCTTGGATCCTGGCGTTTCCTTGGACATATTTGGGTTTTATTTGTTTTTAGCCAATACTGGATTTATCGATGTTGAACACATACCTGGACATTCCAAAATTCAAAATGTTGACTGCAGCAGCTTCTGCCCATGCTGGGCAAGAATGCTTGGCTGGTGATTTTACACCTAAAAGAGGCATACCTGCATGTCCCAATAAGACAATCGTGCAGAAGATACCTCAGATTCAAGGCTGGCTTAATGCATTACCAATTCTCTGCACTGCCCTTTGGCTTATCTACTGCACCCAGGGTCTTTACAAAGTACCTGGCACCAGTAATTGCATTTGCAGACAAAAAAGTATACAGATATATCCTTACTTGGACGACTGTCTCATTCAAGCAGAGAACAACGACACTCTTCTTCGACACCTGGTGTTTGTGAAAAGGCGTCTAACATGCCTAGGGTACACAGTAAATGAAAAGAAATCACAACTGGTACCCTCTCAAAATATAACATTCCTGGATGCAAGCTTGAATACAGCTGCCCAGATGGCTTACCTCATGCCAGACAAGCAAAGGCAACTGACTACTTGCTTCAAACTGATGACAACAAAAACCCAGTCTTCTGCAAGACAAATTCTGCAGGCTCTGGGCTTCATGGCATTCTGCATCCTACTGATTCCATATGCAAGACTGCATATGAGGAAACTTCAATGGTACTTAAAAAGTTTATGGAGTCAGCATTCTCACAGTCTGGAAACAATGATTCCTCTCATTTCCTGCCTGCAACAGGAGTTTCTATGGTGGGCAAAGGCATGTCACCAAAACATGAGACGGCCATTCACTCTACCCCCTGCCAGCCAAACCATTACAACAGACGCATCAGATTATGCCTGGGGGGCCCACATGGCAGGAAGATGCATTCAGGACATATGGTCAACAAAAACAAATGCAGCTACATATCAACCAGAAAGAGATGCTTGCTGTTCAAAATGCCCTAACAGCCTTCAAGGACTTACTTCATCTAGGACAACTACTGATAAAGACGGACGACACCACAGTCATGTGGCATATAAACAAGCAAGAGGGCACACACTCATACCCCCTATGCAGATTAGCCATGGCACTGTGGGACACAGCTTTGACTTAACAAATACATCTTCAAGCTCAATTCCTGCCAGGAAAACAAAACACTCTGGCAGACGATTTAAGCAGAAACCTTATGGATCCTCACGAGTGGAAATGAAATCCACATGTCTTCAGCATGTTAACAGAGAAATGGGGGAGCCCAGACATAGATCTATTTGCGCCTCCTCAAAATTATCAGTTGAAAAAAATTCTGCACAAGGACTTATCACAGGCAAGCATGGAAAGTGGACGCCCTATCCTTCAGTTGGAAAAACTTATGAGTTTACTCCTTTCCGCCTCTTCTCCCCAAGGTCCTCCTAAAAGTTAGACAAGAGAAACCAAAGATTATACCAATTGCCCCAGACTGGCCCCGCCAATACTGGTACCCAATTCTAAGGAACTTGTCTCAATACCCAGCTTGGACCTTGCCTCAAAGACCACATCTACTGTCCCAGCAAAACAATCAGATCCTGCACAATCAACTACAGAACCTGGCAGCATGGCTGATCATGTAGTCATACAAACAATTCCTCTCAGTAAAGCTGTGATGGATGTAATTTTGGAAGCCAGAAGGCCTAGTACTAGAAAATGTTTTGCTGACAAATGGAAGATATTCTGTGCTTGGAATAAAGCACAAGGAACTGATACAGCAGAACCAAATATTCCTCAGATATTGCAATACTTAACTGAGATGCTTGACAAAGGCCTATCTTTCTCATCAATTAAAATCCATGCCTCTGCCATTTTGGCGCATTGCAATACAGAGCCACCAATCTTTTCTCATCCTTTACTAAAGCAGTATCTTAGAGGAGCCAAAATTTTAAGGCCTCCTAGAAGATCACCACTGCCTTGCATGGGACCTCAATTGTGTTGGAAAAGCTCACCCTGCCTCCATTTGAACCAGCTGCTAACCGCTGATATAAAGTTCTTATCATGGAAAACAGCTCTGCTACTAGCAATTACTTCAGCAAGAAGAGTTTCAGAGCTACAGGCCCTCATGGCTGTAGAGCCTTTTTATCATATTTTACCCAGACAGGGCATCTCTGAGGGCAAATCCTACTTTTATGCCTAAGGTGGTTTCTAGTGTGGCTCTTAAACAATTAATCTGCCAACCTTTTATCCAAATCCGCAGAACAAGGGGGAGAGAATTCTGCATTCCTTGGACATACACAGACAGCTAAGATTCTACTTAAGCAGGACTAAAGCTCTAAGAAAAACTGAGCAATTACTAGTGACATATGCTGCAGGATCAGAAGGCAAGGCTATATCAAAGCAGACAATTTCAAAGTGGATAAGCCACTGTATCCGTTTCTGCTACTTTACACCATGGTAAACCTTGCCCAAGGGCATTAGGTCTCATTCCTCCAGGGCTGCAGTTACTTCAGCAGCCTTTCTAAGGGAAGTACCAACCAAAGACGTTCTAGAGGCTGCTACTTGGAGTTCTGTTCATACCTTTACAAAGCATTATCATTTGCCTCTCTACTCTAAATCCAGGGCAGGCTTTGCCACTGCATTTCTGCAGGTCCTTATAGACGCTCCTAATGCTGTTTAGCTCCAGCCCCCCAGCCATAGCTTTGGGATTCTACCCAAATGTAATGACTGCACCAGTGAAACACAATGAACATAGTACAGTTGTGTACACTTACCATAAATGTAGATGTTCGAGTGTATTCACTGTTGCAGTCCATGTTACCCACCCACCATCCCCCTGTCATTCTGGAGTTCATCTTTCCTTCACTGTCTTCTACAACCTATGTGGTGTATTTGCTTGTAGATGAAGGTAAAGTTTATATTGATGCATGTATATATATATTTATATATTTTTGCTACCTTTTTGGGGGCACCTGACATCGGGGGAAGAAAAACTAAAGAAAATGGCGTCAGTTGCATGTTTTATACCCCTGATGTCTTGGAAGAGGAGACAGCAACCAACGAAGGACCCAAGTCTTTGGAATTCAGGTTGACTGAGGGCAACTTGCCAGCAGATTACCCAAATGTAATTGCAACAGTGAATACACTCGAACATCTACATTTATGGTAAGTGTACACAACTGTACTTTCAAAAGTACGTCTATCCATTGAACAGCACTTTGTTAAACAATCGGCTGCCATTCTTGCCTGGTTAACTCCATCATTATGTTGTGTGTTGCAGACAGAGCTTACATTGTTAACCTCATTGATTTCACATAAAATACTAGGCTGCAGCAAAGAACCTTGATCTTCTAATGTTAAATTCTCCCTCGTTACCTCTGCACTCTGCGTCTGCACTAACGGTTCATTCGCAGTCACTGCATTAGCATATCAAGCTCCAGTCCAATAAGAATAAAAACCCCAAGCAATTCTAGAAATTAATAAACTCACTCCTCAATCCAGGATCCAAGAATAACCCCTGTCCTGACCCAAGCAAATCTGAACTTGAACTAGGCTCTGAATTTAACTCGTTTTTCATAGTTTCTGACCTGACCAAGACTTTTCCCAGCAATAACCCACCTGCCCCTCACTCTTCAGTCTAACTCCCCTAATAACCCTCCCCTTATGTTCGAGCTCAAACCTGTCTCTACTGACTTTATAAAAAGACTTCTGCCCAAACCTAAACCTTGCTCTAATGCTCTTGACAATATTCACTCCTCCTTCCTAAAATATGCTGCTGATGGTGTAGCTCTCCCAGTCAGCATCATAATTAACAGATGTATAAAGGAATCCTACGTCCCCAAACTCTGGCGCTCAGCTTATATTCTTCCTCTACATAAAGGAGGCAAAAACACCAGCATCTCAAACTTCCGCCCTTTTGCTCTGCTCTCACCAATCTCCAAAATCCTAGAAAAGTGCGTCCATCTCCAACTTGTGCCTTCCCTGACCCAAAACGATCTTCTTGCACCTACCCAACATGACTACCAATCATTAGTGGACCGGAGTTCCGCTGTGGCGACCCCTAACCGGGAAAAAGCCGAAAGACACAACAACAACATTAAATCTTTTTTTTTCCCATGTCCATATTTCTTCTTCAGATGTCTCCTGCTTCTCCGATTACTCCTTATTTTGGGGACTCATTGTTCCATCATGCTGTGATATGATATATCCTGGCTTAGACTTTCTACACCATATCCTTTACTTGGCAAGTATTCCATAACTTCAGCTTTTTTTTTTTTTTTAACTTCTACTTGACTCATCTTCTGTTCTCAGTTTCCTCTTTGTGATCTTATATTTTTATTGTGAAATTTTCAATATCTGGATATCTCTGCCTGTATTTCTCTTCCAATATCTTTGGGGCTACCTTTTTAGCGTTGATTAATTTGGTTTTATCCTTTACATAAATATTGCACCATATCAGATCTCTCTCTCTTTTCCATGTTTGTATTTTTTTCTTATACCTTTCAAAAGACTCTAGATTTTTTTCTTTATATGTTTGCGCTTCCTCAGTTTCTTCTTTTTCCAAATGGCTTAAGGTTTCTTGGTCTATGTAGTGTTTTTCATGGATCTCTTGTAATAATGAACACAAATTTGTATTTGTAGCTTCTGACCATTTTTCTTGTGGAAGTATTTTTTTTCCTCTAATTTCTGTCTGTCTTATGTCTTATTTCTGGAACTTCTCGGCTTCTTGCATAATAGTAAGAATGCATAATATCTTATTTTCAGTAGCCCACTCTTTCATCTTTATGGCTCTTTTTTGGCCTATCAGTTTTTGTGACTTTTGTGGACATCCTTCTGTAGGATTGTTCTGATGTCAGACAAAGAAGGGGGCAAACTCAATCTGAGCATCTAAGGTGGAGTCCTGCAAATTATGGTTAGGGGGAGGAGTCAGAGCTCTGGATCCAGAGTAGCTTTGAAGTTGGTGCTGAGGTCAGGTCTGACAACCCATATGTTTGAACGGGATGAAAATCAGACAGCATGGATCTAAGGTTGTGGTAACTACATAACTTTGGATTTGATGATGTCAATTTTCATTCTGTCCTCAACTGATGGGTACGGATCTAACTCGGCCATTGCTAAGGCTCGTGGCAACCAAAAACTCTCGAGCTTCTCTCTTACCCACAATACACCAACCCCAGTTACCTCAAATCTCATTTGTTGCTTCAAGCAAAAGATGTGGTCTTCCATCTGTCTTGAGTGTTTTTCAGATTTTTTTTTTTTTTTTTTTGTATTTTTTACTTAAAAACTTTTTCTTGTTACTGCCCCTTACCCATGTTTATATATGTCTTGTTGTTTCTTACCATTTCTGAACCTTTTTCGTCTAGTGTATGTTTTTTGTACTCCTTGAATACTACTGTTAGTATCTTCTTCCTTTCTATGAAACCGTTGTAGCTTCTTTACCATTGCTAGTGTTTCCCTCCCCTTTCCTTTATTCTCTGTATTTCCCTATCTATATAACAAAAAAAAAAAAAAAACTTTGCTGCTGTTATTGTAGTGTTACCAGTTATTTTGCTTTTCGTCAATACATATTTTGACTTGGTGATGGCGGATAAACCAGTAGGATTTAAAAAGTGTTTGATATGTGGGCACAAACTGCCACTTTCTGATACCCACACACTGTTGTCTATTGTCTAGGTCCTCTCCATTTACAGGAGGACTGCTCTATATGCCATGCCATTAGTCCTTGCTCATTAGTAGAATGCAAGAATAAGCTGATGCTAAAAGATCTTTCCTTCTTCATTTGGAGACGCTATATCTGAGGATTCTCCATGTAAGACAAAAATTACAAAAACATTTTCTCCGAAATCACCTTCCTCCTCCTCAGCTTCGGACTGCTCAGGAAACAGGTCTCATAAGGCCCCACTCCCAACCCCAGATCCTAAAAAGGCAAAAGTGTACAGGATGCTGCTAAGAAAAAAGTATCTCTGACACCTCCAGAACTGGATCTGTTAAAGACAAAGGCTGTCCTTTTCGACTTTGTTGGATCCAATGCAATCCAAACCTGAGTTTCAGTGCCAAGGTACTTCTAGAACAAGGTTACCCCTCCTGTTACTGGATCCGGTCCCTGACAGGATACCTTCCCCATTTTTAGAAAGACCCAGCTCTCCATTCATATACTCCACTCGTTTTTCCAGAAGCCTTACAGAAGATGATGTGCAAAGACTGGTGAGGAAGATTCTGTTGGCCCAGAGCCAGATTGGTGTTCCTTTGGCTTCTACCCCCCTGGATCAGGAGATCCGTATGTCTGCTTCTCCCCCTTTTACAGATTCTTCCTTTGACTCCTGTTGCTTCAGAGTTTTTGAATTCGAGCCATTTGGATCCATCTGGCTCAGATCCAAGGATAAATTTATTCTCTGATTCAAAATTTTTTCTGAGAGCTTTGGTCCCGTTGAATGCGGAGAGCTCCTAGAGCCATAGTCTGCCTATCCGATCTGAGGTGGTGAATTTAACCCCGAAGCTTTTGGAGCAATCTCTGCACCTCAGAGCCTTAGCACTGGACATCTCGTCTCTGGCTTCCACCTCTGAGGTTTTGCCTTCCAAACAGGGGAGGTCTACAGTTCAGAAGCTGGTGGTCTTAGATTCAGCATCCTTTCTGTCTCTGAGTCGCTCTGCTTTCAAGGCTGTGAAGAGGGTATTTTCTGTCTCGACAGTTCTGACAGAAACATCCTCCTGAAATCCCAAGTCTTCTACCATGATGTCTCAGCACTCAGAGCCTCACCATCTCCTTCCGCAGGGACAGCCAGTACCAAAACCCCAAGCTCCCACCCAGAGAATTGTAATGTCCTCTTCTGATACCTCTCCAGATCACTCCACTGAGTAGGTCCCTAAGAAGAGGATGTGTAAAAGTAAAGACATAGACTCCCCGGAGGAGTCCATCACTGAAGACACAGATTTTGATGAAAGCAAAGGGTCCGCATGATCACCTCCTGATGTCGTCTCATTTGGAGACCGCCTAGAAATTCTTAAACAGAGATGTGGTTGGATGCCCAGCCACCCTACATCTGAGAAATCTGTTCTTCTGGAGGCTTTTGGTACTGGATCCTCTGTCTCCTGGGTGACTCCGCCCACCAGCTTTTGACTTGTCATTGACTTGATCTCCCAGCGGGCGTGGAAGTATGCCTGACACCATAGAGCCCATTCCTCGCAGATCAGATAGAATAATGGCACCGTCTGTAGATAGGCAGTTTTGGGGAAGGAAGTTCCTGTTGATGCTATGATCATTGCTTGCAGCTACCAAGAATGAACTAGCCAAGGAAAGTTATACTGTCCACCCCCCAACAGGGAGTCTCAGGTGATTGACAGATTTGGGAAGTGTGTCTGTGCTTAAGCGACCTTTGCTTTGAGGCCTGTAAACTGGCACACTTCACTAGACTACAGAGAGATTTGATCAGTTATCAAATACCCTCTCTGGTGCTGTTTCTGATGAAGTTCAGGCATCTGTTACTTCCCAGCTGACAACCCTACAGTCCATATCAGGTTCATCCATGAGGTTCATCTCACATGTGGAGGAGGAAACTTCAAGGGCAGAAGGTTCAGGCATTTCCATAAGGAGACCTGTCTAGATGTGCCTCTGTGAGTTTACTGGGCTTTTCAAGTCTTCTTTCATTAATGCTCCTTTTGACAGAGCGTCTTTGTTTGGCCCCAAAGTAAAAGACACTTACTCTTTCCAGGTGTGAAAAAGACGGAAAGACGCTTTCTGCCGTGGGCGTGCAGATGTCCTTCAAGGATGCATCTGCAGTCATAACATATGGGTTGTCCTGCCTCAGGCAGCCCCTCGGTCGGCCGGATTCCAAAGTCTGGGTCTGGCCCCGGCTGATGTCGCACTTTCCCCGACGTCAGAGCGTCTGGGGTATAAAAGCATCAGCCGACGCCATTTTCCTCAGTCTTTCTTGCCGCGTGGTGCCCGAAGCAGAAGCAGTTCGCAAGTGCCGGTCGGTCAGATCCAGAGATTTCAGCTACCGAAGACTTCGAAAAAGCTAAGTACCCCGTTGGGGACTCTTTCTTGCCTCAGCCGATGTCAGACAAAGTAAATAATTGTTTAACTTGTGGGAAACAAATACCTCATAAGGATTTCCATTCTTACTGCCTTCCTTGCTTAGGCCCAGACCACGACGTATCGGCCTGTTTAGCCTGTGCCTCCTTCAACCGACGAACTGTTAGACATCGGTCGGAGTTTGCAGAGGAGTTTTTTGGAGCCGCTTTTGCTTATAAAATGCCGTCGGAGACTCCGACTTCGCATATGGTCAAAAAACGCAAGTTACGCTTCTGGCTGGGAGTCGGTCATTATCAGTTCAGAGTACTGCCCTTTGGACTCACCACAGCCCCCAGGATGTTTACCAAGTGTGTGGCAGTAGTAGCAGCTCACCTGAGATTGTAAGGATTCAGAATGTTTCCATATCTAGACATCTGGCTCATTTCCGTCCCAACCAGGCATCAATTCATACGGGCAAGAGACCAGGTTCTCAAGACTTGCTCTCTTCTGGGGAATAACAAACTGCGACAAGTCTCATCTGCAACCATCTCAGAGTTTAAGTTTATAGGAGTAATACTCAATACAAGAACACCAATTTCTTCCCTTCCATTACTGAGAGTTCAGTCTATAAAAGTGCAAGTCAAAAAGATAATCTGCAGCACCTCAGTTTCAGCCTGACTTGTCCACGCTCTGGGATCAGTGGCAGCAGCAGTAACGTTAGTACCATTTGCCAGGTTTTATATGAGAATTCTTCAATGGATTTTAGCTGCTTAGTGGTCGATTCTTTATCAGTCTGTGTCTTACCCGATAAGAATCACTCTTACTCACAAGAGAGATCTCAAGTGGTGGATTCATTCTCACCAGGCTCTACAAGGTTGACCATTCATTCCTGCTCAGCCCAAGGCCATAGTGACCATGGATCTGGGGAAGACAGTCTGAGAACCTTGTCCCCCAAGGAGGCCAGTTTGCTTATAAATGTTGTACAGATGAGAGCAGTGCTGTTAGTGTTGCAGGCATTTTAGAATGCTTTCAGTTTGGGGATAATTGCAGTACAGTTGGACAACATGTTGGTCATCTGGTATGTCAACAAACAGGGAGGAACCAAATCCTACCCAGTGTGTCAAGAAGCTGTCAGAGTGTGGTAGTGGGCGATCTCTTCCAACTGCTTTCTTTTAGCAACACACATTCCAGGGAAATCCAGTGTGATAGCAGACAAATTGCACAGATGCAGTCTTCTATCTCACGAATGTTTCCTCAGCAAAAAGATTGCAAACATGATTTACCACAGTCAGTGGAGCCAGCCTTGCTGCGATCTATTCATGTCCCCCTGAACAACAAATGCAGCAGCTACTTTTCCCTAATTCCACCACCATGGCAGTCCCCAAGGGACACTCTACTTCACAATAGACCCCCCAGTCTCCTTTATGCATGTCTTCCTACTCCATTAATTCACAGATTTCTTCAGAAAGCTGCAAGGTTGGAGAACAAGGTCATCCTCTTTGCCCCTTATTGGCCTTGACAAATTTGGTTTCCCTTCCTTTGGCCTGACCTGATTCAACCACCTTGGTTTCTGGATCTTACTCAGGACCTCTTGTCTCACCTGATAGGCATGATACATCCAGACATAGTAAACCTCAGGCTGGCTGCCTGATTTCTCTAGATCCATTAGTAGCCAGACAGCCTATGTTCTCTTCTCCTGTCAGTCATTTTTTTTTTGTCCTCCCATAAACCTTCCACCAGGAAACGATACTCCAGCAATTTGACGAGATTTGTTTTATGGGCTCAAAAACATAATTTTAAACCTTTTAAAGCACCCATTCATAATATCTTGGAATTTCTAGCTTCTTTTTGAAGAACGAGCTAGTTCTTCTAGTGTTAAAGTACAATTAGCAGTGATATCAAATTTTCATGCTGGAATAAATGTTTTTTTCTGTAGCACCCCATAAGATGAGCAAAGCATTTTTGAAAGGCAGTCTACTCTTAAGCCCCCTCCTTTAAAGATCTTACTCCCCCTTGGGATCTAAACCTTGCGCTGCAGTCTGTAACACTTTCCCCTTTTGAACCCTCAGCTATGTGCGAACTCAAATTTCTTTCATGGAAAACAGTTTTCTTAGTAGCTGTTACCTCTTCAGGAAGAATTCCTGAGATCCAAACATTGTGCTCAAAACCTCCGTACTCAATTTTCCATAAACAGGCTTACTTTACATACCAACTCATCATTTCTTCCAAAGGTGGTGTCAGAATCTGTTGCAAAATCAATCTATTAATTTGTTAGTGTTCTTTCCCAAATTTTGTAACGAATAATTCGTGTTACATATATTAGATGGTCATAGACAGTTGGGTTTTTACTTGCGTAGGACTAAAAACATCAGAAATGCTAACCAGTTATTTGTTTTATATGCAGAACCAACACTGGGTAAACCAATTACGAAAGTTACTCTATCTAGATAGATAACCAATTGCATTTCCTTTGTGTTTGGGCATTGCTGTGACGAAACCTGTTCGAGCCCATTCCACCAGATTCATGGCACCTTCCTCAGTTTTTCAATCCAGTGTGCCCATAAATTATATTTGTACATCATCTACTTGTGTTACTCCCCACACCTTTATTGCCCATTACAAATTAGATCTGGTTTCCAGAGGAAGGAAACCACGTTTGGTTCTGTGCTGCTCAGGAATATCCTTCCTTGAGTCCACCCAGGAAATTATGTAGCTAGGGACTCTGTCCCATGAAAATGGACAACTTCAGATAAGTTATGTACTCAATGTAGCGTTCCATCTGTGTTGTCCATTTTCATTCTTCCTCAACTTTCCTTCCACCAACCTCCATCCTTAAGGCTTCTGGAAGAATGAGTGTATAGAGGACCTATATGTCCTTACTTACATAAACTGCAGCTATAACTTGTCCATGATGATTTCCGTCTTTTACTTTCTACTAAGACAGCAAACAAGATCTGAGGTAATTGGGGTTGATGCATTGTGGGTAAGGGAGAAGCTCGAGAGTTTTTGGTTACCACGAGCTTTAGCAACAGTCAAGTCAGATCCGAGGGATTGGATCCAAACCTATCAGTTGAAGAATGAAAATGGACAACTCAAATGGAATCATGTCAGGCCTATTTTTATCAACCAGAGGAGATGATGTAGACCACAATAAAGAATTGAAGAAATTTATTTGGGAGAGGAAGAGGGCAATGGTTAAGTGGGATAATTTGATTATCCCCTTCGAACCAGGTGGTCTAGGATTACCTGATTTGAATGGGTATTATACAGCGTCACAGTTGAGGGTTATGTACATAACACAAGCAGAAGGTTATACGTCAGAGACAAGAAATGATTATGAAATGGGGGGGGGTTACTTTAGAACTTTGTAGTTAAGGCTCATATACAAAACTCCAGCAAATTGGAAAGGGATAATGAAACAAGGAAGAGGGGAGTGAGGTAAGTGAAGAGAGAGTAGGATTTTGTATGCATATCCTTAAGGAAAATGTGGCAACATACATATTATACTTGTAAAGTAGCAAAAAGTATTATAAGAACAAGGCCAACATGGGAATGAAGAAAGGTTTTGCCAGTAGGTATGACTGTAAGTAGAGGGGGCATAAAAAGTAGGTGAGAGAGGCTGGAATTTACTGTAGAAAGTTAGCAAAGGAGGCAAGGTTTTGGCAGCAAATAACTAGAAAGAAAAAGTTGATGGAATGGAATGAGGCCTACCAGATATTTGGACTTCAGGTTAGAGACTGCTTGCCCTACCAGGGATTGATAGGAATATAGGCAAAGAAAAAGTGACAGAGGATTTCTACATGAAATGCTGTTTAAAAAGAATAATCAACAGGGCCTGTAAAATAGTACACTGTACCTATACTAATCAGTCAGAGAGAGAGTTAAAAAAGACTGGAATAATAGACTGGTAATATATGGGAGGACATCTATAAGGTTCACAATTATGCAACAAACAAGTGTTTGCATAGGTATTATCATAGCCTAGGCAGACTTCAGAGCAGACGCTGGAGGTATGATGGGAAACATATTGGTAATTAGAAACGTGTTTTGGGACTGTAAAGAGCTGGCAGATTTTAAAAATTCCCTAGAGTTCTTTTTAAGAAATATTGAGGGAGGAATTGATTGTAATTCCAAAAATAATTATTTTGAACTGGTGTATATAAGATCTGAATTGCCCAGATTTAGTAAGGCCTTATTACGTTTAATGCTGTTGGTTGCCAAAAAAAGCAATCACTAAAAATGTAAATCAAAGTCCAAATCAGCTGTAACTGAACTAGTGAATATTGTAAAGAGGATAAAGGAATTGAAAGATCTTTATAAAAGAGAACAAACAAACTACGTGAAAATAATTGCAATTTGTGTGAACAGTACATGCAGACTAATGTTCAAAAGGAGGAATGTTGTTTGAGAGAAGGCAGGGGTTGAGCAATTTGTTAAGTTACAGTGAATGAAAATAGAAAATATGTATACTGCATGAAAATAATGGAAGTGTTATGGTTTGTTTTCTTTTACTTTATATCTTCACCCATGTCACTTTTTAAAAATATAATGTTTAATAAAGCTATTTATATACTAAAAGTAAAGCTTCACAGAGACCATCTACTAAGAATATAAAGGAAAATGAAAAACAATCCCCCATTTTGGCTACTCAGCAAAACATAGATCACTTTTCAGCTATTGTTTCCAACTGCTTAATTTGTCAGACATACTCAGGAAAGGGGGAAAGTTATTCTTCAGTAAAAGTTCACCGGGCAGCTATATCCTCTTTTCACCAAAGAATTTCTTCTTCCTGGTTAACTTTTCTCATAAGGTGTGCAAAGGTTTGAAAGGGGGTTTCTACTCCAGACCACCATTGGTTTGTCCCTACTTCAGTGTGGTGTCTGAATTTTGAGAAGTTGACCAAGTTCCCCTTTAAGCCATTGAATTCTGCAGATGTAAAATTCCTATCATGGAAGACCCATCTGTCAGAGGTATTAGTTCTGCAAAACGAGCATCAGAGCTCCACCTTCTAAATTCTTGTTTTTGATATGCCATCATAACAGTCTCGCACTGAGAACTTAACCCTTCCTTTATGCCCAAAACATTTACTCAAGTGAACTTGAGGCAGTCTATTCATGCTTCTTCCCAAAGTTTTTCAGTAGCATGGAAACCAGTTACATTGCTTAGATGTGCATAGGGAACTTATGACTTTATCTTCACTACAGAAACTATTTCAGGAAAGATGACCAATTGTTTTTTATCTTCTTTTCCAAAACCAGAAAAGGTCAAAGTAACCAAGGTCACCTTATCCAAATTGGATGTATGATTGTATTAGCTACTGTTACTCTTCCCGTAACAAACCTACAAAAAGTAGATCAAAAGCGCACACTATCAGAGTTCAAGCTATATCTATGGCCTTCTTATGAAATATGCCACTACAAAACTGCTGCTGGCTGGCCAACCTTGCATACCTTTGCTAACCATTATATCTTGGATATTCTATCCAGAGACGCAGTCTATGGCTTATTATCTTAGACTGCCCAAGGTTTGCTGGGGAATTCTGTCCAACAGCTTCCAGTGTCTGGATAGGACCAAACTAAATTCGCAAGTTATGTATTTACCAGATCTTTAGATTTAGCTGGTCCCTCTTTAGACATTGGGTTATCCTGCATGCCTGAAAAGTCACTTTCAAAGGGATCTTTGTGAACACAGGAGGCCTGATTTACACTTCATAGTTCCTTGCCACATATTCTGACCTAATCGAGCCTTATTTTAATGTTTGTATGTACAAGTACGACTCAGTCATTGTCCATGCTGGTGTCAACGACCTGAGACGTACCTCCTTGGACTACATGAAAAGAGACATTGAGGAGCTCTCTGATTATGTAGCCCAGGCAGGTATGACCCTGACCTTGAGCAGTATCCTACCTTCACCTAGAATGATGCCACAATACAGTGATAAGATGATCAGCTTTAATAATTGGCTCAAATTCTGCTGTCATTCAAAGGGGATCCAATGTCTGTCTGCCTGGGATGACATGCTGGACAAGCCACGCTGCTTCATGAGGCGGCTTGCACCTGTCACCCTGGGCTTCCAGATATTGGCAAAGGCTCTTGCCACCCCCATAGTGCCTTTTTTAGGCAAGGCTCAAATTCTAAACCTACCACCCTAGAACACAAAAAGGAAAAAAACTAAGGGTAATGCTGCTCAATGCCAGAAGTCTCAATCTCAAGATGCACGCACTCGAGGCCCTTCTCAGTATGGAGAACATCGATGTCTGTGCTGTGACAGAAACCTGGTTCAAGGCTCCTGAGAGCACCCCAGCACTGTCAGGTTTTACCTCATATCATGCGTTCCGGCCCCAAAATCCGGACAACACCAAGAAAGGAGGGGGGGTGTCCATATTCATAAAGGACACCCACACCTCAAGGTTGGTGGCAACGCACGATGCATCGGAGACCATCCAGGTGCAACTAACCATAGGCAAAACAGCTCTGCAATTTGTAGCATGTTACAGGCCACCCTCTCAAACTCAGGAACCTCACATGGCCTTCCTGAAAACACTGGAGGGGATAAATGTATCTCCAAACACCATCATACTAGGTGACTTCAACTACCCTAATATAGACTGGGAACACTACTCAAGCCCAAACACTCTAGCCCAAAGGTTCCTGGAGTTCATAAACTCAAATGCCATGGAACAACTTGTCACCATCCCCACAAGAGGAGAAAACATACTTGATCTCATCATCACGAACATGGGACCACAATGTTCAACACCGGAAGTATACCCTTCACTGGTGAGATCAGATCATAAACTAATCTCGCTGGAGGTCCTCATCCCGCCCCCACCTGAAATAAAAAAGACCACAGTGAAAAACTTCTCAAAAGCCGACTTCACACTTCTAAAAACTAGTGTGGTCTCCTTTAAGGCCCCTGAGCTGGTGGTAAACATTACTCAAACCGCTGAATCACTTACAAATGCCTTCTACCAGCACCTACAGGACTGCATGGATCAGGCAATCCCAAACAAAACTAAGACTCTTTGTACCAAAGGCAAGCGTCCAGTCTGGTGGACCCCAGCCATAAACAAGCTATACAACAAAAGGAGGAAGCTACTACAAGATAGAGCAAAATCCTTGAAAGGTAAGACACCCTTGATCATTATAAGTAAAAAACTAAGAGCTCTCATAAAATCATCCAAGGCAAATTTTGAGAGAAAAATCGCCAAGGACTCGAAAGACAATCATAAGGCCTTCTTTAGCTATGTTAGAAACCTAGGAGGAAACTCCCAGATATGCCCAGAATTAGTTCAAAATGATGTGAAGATTACTGAACCTACACACATTGCCAACATACTGGCTGACAGGTTCAGTGCAAACTTCTCCCCCTCCCCAAAGGAGAGATATCTATACCAGAGGATTGTAGCCCCCCAAACATCTCTAACGCCCAGGTGAGAACTGCTCTCTCCAAGGCAAAAAACACAGCATCCATGGGACCAGATGGTGTCCCCAGCTGTGTACTCCACGAACTCAATGAGGAATTAAACCCGCAGTTAGGACAGCTGTTTAATCTTAGCCTCACCTCAGGATACGTACCCAAGGAGTGGCGCACGGCGACTGTGGTCCCACTTCACAAGGGCAGTGCCTCCACCGACCCTGGAAATTACCGTCCCATTAGCTTGACAAGCCTTATCTGCAAAGCCATGGAGAGGATCATAGTGGAACTCATAAATAAAGACATAGGGAACTTGCAGACTTTGGATCCAACCCAGTTTGGCTTTGTCAAAGGCAGATCATGCCTTTTAAACTTGGTTGACTTTTTCGAAACAGTCACCAAGGCCATTGATGAGGGTAAGGCAGTCCATACAGCCTACCTCGACCTGGCAAAGGCCTTCGACACAATACCCCACTCAGGTATCATCGAAAAATTCATCAGCTTGAATGTAAACCCATACATCACAAGATGGGTTGCAAACTGGCTAAGTGACAGAACCCACAGGGTCAGAGTTGCTGGCGCCATGTCAGATTCAAAGCCGGTCACAAGTGGTGTCCCACAGGGCTCAGTCCTGGGTCCACTCTTGTTCGGCATCTACTTTTCTGAAGTACAAGCAAACACAGGAGGGTTATGGCTGACAAAGTTTGCAGATGACTGCAAACTGGGCGCCATAGCTGAAAACACATCTGACACAGATATCCTTCAGAATGGCCTCACAGAAACGGATAACTGGTGCCAGAGCCATGGCCTAAAGTTAAACGCCAAGAAATGCATAGTCATACCCTTCGGGAAAAACAAGGTTACCCCTAGCTACCATATAGGTGGCAATCCACTGAGCACAGAAGAAGTTATCAGGGATCTGGGGACCCAGGTTGACAGTAACCTTTCGTTTGACACTCACGTTGCTAAAGTAGTTAGGAAGACCTTCTACATTGCCCACCTGATCATGAAAGGATTCACATCTAGATCAAGGGAGGTCATCGTCCCCCTGTACTCATCACTCATTAGACCTATGATTGAGTACAATGCCCCATTCGGAATGTATCTGACCCGACACCTGCAGCAGCTGGAAAGGCCCCAAAAGTTCCTCACCAAAAGGATTAAGGGTCTCAAATATGTCTTATGCTGCCCGACTGAAAGAACTCCAGCTCTATTCAGTCGCATACCGCTTGCTCAGAGGTGACCTGTGCCTGACATACAAGGCCATGTCAAACCCAGATTTGATGAATATGCTTCACCTCAAAAAATCTAGATCCCTCAGAACCACAAGGGTGGGAGACTTAAACCTTGACACGGTTATTAATAGAACGTGCTGGAGGGACAGATTCATCACCCAGAGACTCCCTATGCTGTGGAACAAAATCCCGGTACATGTGAGGCAGAGCACCTCGTTGGCCCTGTTCAAGAGGAATCTTGACCAATGGATGGGAGATCGCAGATATGCCCCAGGGATTACTTCAGTGTCACAGCTTGACAGAGGCACAGCAAAATAATAGGCATAGTTTTCTTCAAACTAAAGGGATGGCGAAAGCCACATAACTATGGGCTAGGCTTATAAATGCCCTTGGGCAGATAGCCTAGTATGAACCTATACATATATATATATATATGTATATATATATATATATATATATATATATGTATGTGTGTGTGTGTGTGTGTGTATATATATATATATATATATATATATATATATATATATATATATATATATAAAACTGCATTGTAATCTGATAATGATAAATCATGAAAACTGGTTTCTTTTAACAAACTGCCAGCTTGTATAACAAAGTTAAAAGATTTTAAAGATTGATTTCTAACAGAGAAGTACAACAGTTCTTAGACTTCAGTCATATTGTTGAGGTTTCTAATGTAATCCTATAGGACTTGGTGAAAGCATTTTTATATGGCAGAGTCTCTGCGTGGTATTATATCAACAGAAAGCAGTGGGATAAAGATTTATTGGAACTGCAAGAAAAGATGATCAAGATCTTATGTCTTTTCTATCCACCTCAACTTTTGGGTATAATTGGTTTGACTGGATCCGAAGCCGGCAATATTTAGACTTTTTTATCCAAGTCTCAGGCTCCTCCTCTCTACCCATAATTCTCTTCCCACCCCCATCCTGACAGTTCTGCAGATCTCATTTGCTTCTTGTATGACTGTTGACAGGATCCTTGAGCTGAGTGTAGTGTTTGATAATTTGATTAAGATAAATTTGGCTTTTCTTTCTGATAGTGTTTTATAGTAGTGCTTGGTAGTTTTAATGGTATTTTCCAGTTAGTTCTCTCTGTTCTGTTTTTATTATATATTTTTCCCTTGTTGATGTGGGCTTTTTCCTGCATTCCCTTAACCTCTAGTCCTTATGCTTTGGGAGTGCTGGGTCCCGTCCCAACAACCCATCATCTATTCTGACCTTAAAATCTGGTGATTTGGGAGCTGAATGTTTCCCATGGGATGTCTGTATCAGAGCTGATAGGTCAGCTCCAACTCTGACAATGTCCTTTTCCCGCTGAACTCATGTGTCAGATTTCGTGAGGAGGTCGGCGACTAGACTGGCATCTGTGCATGGCAGTCTTAGTCGATGCTGAAACTGTCTGATCCATCCTTTCCATAAGTGTATTGGCTTTGGACAGGTCGACTTCATTGTCCACCTCAGAGCCACTTTTAATAGCTCTCAAAAGTGGCTCTGAGGTCGACTTCATTGTCCACCTCAGAGTCACTTTTGAGAGCTATCTGTTTTGGATTCCTGAGATCCTTGGGGCCCTGCTTTGGGTCTGGTTTCAACTTTGGCCTTTGAAGTCTTCAAGAGAGTTCTCTGAGGTCTGCAGAAGTTGTCTGTTGTTCATGCTTTGCTCCATCTCAATACCTTCTGGATTTGACTGACTTTTCTTCACTTCATCCTGTTCAACAAGGGCAGTCATCTCAGGTCTTGAAGAAACTTGCTGGGTGAATTCCCTTTCTGCTTTCAAGCCCTCCCCAGAGCCCCACCACCATGGAGTGGCATAAGAAGCATTCTTGCTAGAGGAGATTTCTGGCTCCCCAAGGAGTCCCTCACTTAAGATACTGATTTCAAGGAAGGAGAGCATTCACCACAATCCTTCTTGGAAGATGTCTTCTTTGAAGACCTACTGGAATTATTGAGAAGGGAGTTGGTCCACCAATGCACCATTCAAGGAGGCATCAGTATTCCTTGAGGCTTTCAGAGCAAGCGTAACTACTTCCTGGGTGCCCCCCCCCCCCAATTGATGAACTCATTCATTTGTTGTTGAAGTGGGCATGGTAGGAGCTGGACATGATGGCGTCTCTGCAGTGAGAACCCTAATAAGATATTGGTTTTCCCCAAGAAACAGACTTCACTAGAGGAAGGGGGGACCCGCCACAGATGCCGTAGTGGTTGCAACAGCCACTAAGAAAAAGCTCTTTGAAGAGAGCTCAACTGTTCATCCCCCTCACAGGAAGTTTAGGGCATTGAACAGGTTTGGAAAGTGGACTTGCACTTCAGAGATGTTGGCAATACTTGTGCTAAATTGTTTAGTTCACATAACCAGATTCCAGAGCGACTTGCCTAAAGAACTGTCCTAGGTCCCTCTCTAGTGCCTGGTCTGCAGAGGCATGCAAGATGAGGACTCTCAGCCAACTACCCAGCTGTTTATATTTAGTGTACTCGTATGCCTTCTGTCAAATGTGGCTAATGGCTCTTCAAAAGCAGCAGGCATCAGCATTGTTATATGTCAGCGTCTCTGGCTGTGTTTCTACAGTTTTGTGGAGAACTTCAAGATCTCTGTTTAATGCTCCTTTATGACTGGTCCACTCCCGTTGGACCCAAAGTTAAAGAAATGCTCGCCAGAAGTGAACAAGAGGGCAGAACCCTGTCTGCCATGTTATCAACCATTCCCCACCCCTCAAGGGACATTCTTCCAGAACCAAAAGAGTGGTAAGAGACCATGGTTTCACAAACCTGAACCTGGCTCATGACAGTTTGGGAGATGCCCCCCCCCCCTGTGTTCAGGGGGTTTTAACTTCAGTGAACATCGCCCCATGGCAGAAGTGACAGAACCCAAGGGGATTCAAGGTCCTTTTGCAAGCAAACCCTTCCTGCACTCCTGAAAAGTTGCCCATCTGCTGCACTCTGGCAGCAGTTAGAGGCACTTTTGTCTGCATCCCATAGCCTGGTTAGCTATCTCTTACACTCTTTGGTGCAGGGAGTAATACCCAGAAGCTAAGTTATACCCTTTGTAGTCCAGACTCAAAACAGATGAAACTTTCCATATGTTCCACCCAGTTAGAAGGTGGCAGCAGCCTTAGATTTCTTAAAGCTGCTAGCAAAATAAAACATCCAGGAGTTCCCACCAGACCAGCAAGTGTTTAGAGTCTACTCTAGATTATTTTTTGTTTTGAAGAAAAACGGAATCCTCAGGCCTTTTCTGGACCTCTGTCATCTAAGCCACTTCATAAGATAGAATTCCATATGGTCACAGTTCAGTCCATTTTGCTCCTGTTGAAGAAGGATGTGCTCTATGGACCTGTAGGATGCCTACTACCATGTCAAAATAGTGAGGCAGTCTGGGATGTTCCTCTGCACTCTCCTGGGAGACAGTCACATTCAATTCAAGGCACTGACCTTTGTTCTCACCACAGCTCTCCAGGTGTTCAAATGCATGGCAGTAGTTGCGACTAATTTCAGGCTACAGGTGTTCTGGGTGATCCCATATCTAGACTGGCTAATAACTGCTTCTACAAGCAATCTACTTGTTTGCACCAAGGACTACTTGCTCCAGTTATGAATCATGATCAGTACTGAGAAATTGCAGTTGGCTGTGGTCCATGAGATTGAATGTATAGAAAGCCACTTGGACACCACCTATCAAACTGCCAAATTCCTGGATTTCTTAGACTTTCCCCGGCATCAACAAGCCTCTAAAGTTCTAACTCTTCCAAAACCCCCAGTAAATTCCATTTTTCACTTACTGGATTCAGTGGTAGCCTCTGTAACTATGGTCCGTCGTGCCAGGTTTTAAGTGAGGGTGCTGCAGTGGACCTCATTGGTTCAGTGACCCATACTGTATCAACCTATGCAATTTCAAATCAGCCTAAAAAGAATATGTAGACAACATCTCCTGTGTTTAACTGTCCCTCTGGTTCGGCCGTTCATTTTTCCATCTACCATGGCCACTGTTACCATGGATTCTTCCCTCCTGGGGTGGAGGTGGAGCATTTGGAAGGGAAGGCAGTCCAAAGCATGTGAACACCAACAACATCCAGGCTTCACATCATTGTGCTCAAGATGAGGGCAGTCCTCCTAACATTGCAGGCTTTTCAGGACACCCTCGCTAAGGGTGAATTTGCAATTCAGAGGGACAATGTCAGTACTCTGGTACATGAACAAACAAGGGGGAACCCAGTCATTTCCATTGTATTGATAAACTATGAGGGTATGGCAGTGGGCGTTTTCTTCCCAATATTTTCTTCTGGCAGTGTATATCCTGGGAAGGAGAGTTTGATAGTGGGTAAACTGAGCAGGTCCATTCTTCTGCCTCATGAGTGGTCTGAGTCAGTCAGTCAGTGACTACTGAGATCTTCAGCTGTTGGGGGCAGTCTTGCTGTGATTTTTTTGCTTTGCTTCTCGATACCAAGTACAGCAGCTACTTTGCCCTGATCCTTTATGGGGGAGAGTAGCTAAGAGATGCTGTCATCCACATTTGGCCCCTTGGTGTACACTTTTCCACCCTTTCTATCAGCGTTTATTCAGAAATCAGTTTGGTGCAGGAGTTATTATAGCAATAACCCACGCCTGGGTGTGGGTAATGCTGGATTTACCCACGGTTGACGTGGTTTGGTCACGAGGCCCGAGTGGCAAACAAAGCAACCGTGGGTAAATCCAGCATTACCCACACCCAGGCATGGTTGTTATTATCTAATGACATTATTTAAGAAAAAAATAATTACTTTTCTTAAATAATGGCATTGTATAATGCCTCCTTGCTGCCCTTCCGCAGCTGTCTGGTATTCTGCGGCAGTTCTGATGTACTGCACATGTGTATGCCTACGCAGTACATCAGAGCTGTGGGCAAAAGCAACGGAGAAAGCAAGATCTCTGTTGCTTTTTACTGTTTCGCTATGTTAAATGGGTTTAACATAGCGAGGCAGCTTTAAAAAAAGCAACAGAGAATCTCTGTTGCTTATTTTAAAGCTGTTGCGCTATGTTAAACCCATTTAACATAGCGAGACAGTTTTGAAAAAAGCAACGGAGAAAGCAAGATCTTCGTTGCTTTTTACAAACTGTTTTGCTGTGTTCAATGGGTTTAACATAGCGAGACAGCTTTAAAATAAGCAACGGAGATCTCCGTTGCTTATTTTAAAGCTGTCTCGCTATGTTAAACCCATTTAACATAGTGAGACAGGTTTAAAAAAAAAAAAGCAATGAAGAAAGCAAGATCTCCGTTGCTTTTTACACATTGTCTCGCTATGTTAAAGGAGTTTAACATAGTGAGAGAGCTTTAGAGAAAGCAACGGAGATCTCCATTGCTTTTTTTAAACCTGCCTCACTATGTTAAACTCCTTTAACATAGCGAGACAGTGTTTTAAAAAAGACTTATACTAATGGAAAAAGTCCGGGCGACTGGACCTTTTTCTATTAGTATAAGTCGATTTATAATGTGCACGCTGAACAATCAGCGTGCACGTTTTGGAATATTAATGGGGGGTCATGGTATAATCCCCATTTTACCCTCAAAAGGTATGGTTGCCTTTTTTATGGCTTCATCTGATACACCCTCCCTAGGTGCTGGATCCTCTTCTAGAACTGGTCTTTCACCCATCTTGCCAGCCTCACATGAACATCAAAGCCATAAAACCAACCACTTAGTTTCTTCGCTTCCAGTGATGGCCAGAAATTTAAGGCTTGCTTTCTCTGTGCTTCATATTCTGTCTTCTTCCCATAAAAACAATCTCAAAAAGTGTGTTGAAGTGAATGGAAATTTTTTTCCATTTGGGCTTCCTCCAAGGGTCTAGACACTTTTTCTCAGTTCCTTTACTTTCTGTTTTGGATTTTTTGGCAAGTTTATTTCATAAAAGTGAGTTTTAGTGCCATTAAGGTTCAAATGGCAGCTATTTTCAGTTTTTATGTGGGAAGGAGTTATACTCTTATTACTTCATTGAAGTTACTTAAAGTTTTTTTGTGAGGAACTTTCCTCCTTCAACTATCACTAAGAGATCTGTTACTCATTTATTACTGTTTTACTTCAGACCCTAACCAAGACCCATTTTGATCCTGCAGTTTCAGCGGAATTCGGATTTATTTCTTTGGCGGCACTTTTCTTAGTGACAGTCACCTCAGTTAGGATTTCAGAATTGCAGGCTGTGTTATGTAATTTACCATATTTAGTTTTGCTTCTAAGCAACCCTAATTTTCTTTCAAAGTGTCTTCAGAATCTGCCCTGAATCAGGCAGTTAATTTGCCAGTTTTCTTTCCTAATTTTACAAACGAGAGAGTGCACCTTATTATTTATGGGATGTTCATTGCAAGTTGTGTTATTATTCACATCGTACCAAGAATTCCTGGAAAGTTGATCCACTCTCTCTCTCTCTCTCTCTCTCCTTTTCCAAGGCTAAATTGGGAGGTTGTGTTTCCAAGGTCACATAATCCAGATGGCTGTCTGATAGTGCATTTCCTTTGTTTTTCAAAGTCCAAGGGATTATCTTAACCGTACAAGTCTAAAGCTCATTCTGCTAGACCAGTTCAGCTTCTACAGCTTTCTTTGCTGGAGTGCCCATTGATGAAATTTACGATGTCCTTCATGGATGCATCTGCAGTCATAACAACTGGGTTGTCCTGTCGTCAGGCAGCCCTTCAGTCGGCCGGATTCCAAAGTCCGGGTCCGGCTTCGGCTGATGTCGCTCTTCACCCGACGTCATCTCTGTTGGTCTTCGGGTATAAAGGCATCAGCCGACGCCATTTTCCTCAGTCTTTTTTGCCGCGTGGCGCCCGAAGCAGAAGCTGTTCGCAAGTGCCGGTCGGTCGGATCCAGAGATTACTTCTACGAATACTACTTGAAGACTTCTAAAGCTAAGTACCTCATTGGGGACTCTTTCTTGCCTCAGCCGATGTCAGAAAAAGTTAATTGTTTAACCTGTGGGAAACAAATACCTCATAAAGATTTCCACTCTTATTGTCTGCCTTGTTTAGGCCCAGCCCACGACGTAGCAGCCTGTTCGCCTGTGCTTCTTTCAACCGGCGACGCTTAGGCCGGTCGGAGTTAGCAGTACAGTCTTTCTGTTCTGATTTTGCATACATTATGCCGTCGGATCCTCTGACTACCCAATCAGCCATAAAACGCAAAGATAAAGACCGACACTCGCGGTCCGCGGTTTCAGGCGAAACCATGGTTAAGCAAACCGCGAGTGTATCGGTTTCGGCGAAACCGAGAAAACTGATCAAAGTACAGCGAATCTATCTCTACAACTGAGGCCCCTGCTACCACTCTTGAATCGGCCTCAGAAATTTTATCCACTACGGTGGTTGCCACTGACTTATCAGACACCATTCCCTTGGATGTCTCTACCCCAGCACGTGGTGCTGCTAGGCCTCCAGCAGCCATGTCCATTAAGGCCTTCGCCAGGGCTAAAGCAGCCAAGACTACTAAAACAGTGACTGTTAAACCCCCCACAACCAGGCCCTCTTCCAGTTCTCAAATGCTTACTTTGGCAGAAGATTTAATTTCTTTAATTAGAGGATCTCAATCTCACCCAGACAGGGCCTCTCAGCCCCCAGAGAAGAGACCTAGGGCAGAGCCCCCTGAGCCAGTGTCTGATGATTCTGCTGATGAATCAGACATAACTGACCAGCCAGAGGCTCCTTTCTCCAATTTTGAAGATTTTGATGCTGAAGAATCCATTCCAGCTGCTTCCCCACCAGAAGAATTCTCCTTTGGGGAAACCTTACATGCCATGCGAGAGCAGTTCCAATGGCAGCAACAGGATTTTTCAGACTCCAGAAAAAGACTTAGGACCTTTCTGCACCTTCCACAGCACAGGCCCTTAGCTATACACTCATCACCACCTTTACAAGGCCCCACTTGCAGACCCCGAAACTATATCCCAGGGTCCCAAGGCAGTAGCCGCGACCATAGCTAAAAACCCTATTCCTTCTGAAAGGGAAGCAAGGTCATTAGACAGATGGGGTAAAAAGGTCTACACTTCAGCTACTCTCTCAGCTAGAGCTTTAAACTGTCAGTTTCACATGATACAATACCAAGAGTTTATGCTTGATCAGTTAACTAAAAAGCTAACCACTGATGAATCTCTTGATAAGAAATATGTATTAGAAATGGTAAATAACATACAACAGGTTAGTAACCATTCCTTAAAATGTGGCTATGATGCACTGGAGGCTTCATTTAGATCAGCCATGACTGGCACAGTGATAAGAAGGCATGCATGGCTAAAGGAGCAAGCTTTACCGGATCATGTTAAAGCTAAGTTGCTAGATGCTCCTATGGATAAGACAAGTTTGTTTGGTACACCTGCCCAGCAGGTTATGAAGAAAATGGAAGAAAAGGCAAAATCTGTTCAAACGGTTAAAGATTTCTTGCAGGTTCAACCCCAAGGTTTAGCAGGAACTGGCCTGCCAAAATTGGTCCTTTCCTGACTCCACAAGATCTCAAAGGGGCAGGAATAGACGTTCCAGAGGCAGAAACCAATCCAGAGGAGGTGCCTACAGAGGACGACAGTGGCAAGGTAACAACAGAGGCACAGACACAACCACTGCCACTACATCAACACAACCACAGTGACTTAACCCTAAATCCGCCTACCAGGGAACAAATAGCAGCTCCTCTAGGCGGAAAGTTAACCTTATTTTCAAAGAACTGGCACTACATAACAAAAGACAAGTGGATTTTACAAACCATAGATCAAGGTTACGGTTCCACTTCCACACTTTACCAGTCAAAAGAGGAATGCCAAATCTACCTCCAAATCAAAAACAGAGGCTCTACAACAGATAATGGAGTTAGCAAACATGAGAGCTGTGGAAAGAGTGCCAACAGCAGAGCAAGGAAAGGGTTCTACTCCAGACTATTCCTAGTTCCAAGAAAGGAAAAAGTTGGAGACCAATTCTCGACCTGTCCACCTTAAATACATACATCATTGTCCCAAAATTCAAAATGCTGACCCTACAGCAACTTCTTCCCATGCTGGGCAAGGAGTGTTGGCTGGTAACTCTAGATCTCAAGGAGGCATACCTGCACGTCCCCATTCGACCAATCTGCAGAAGATACCTCAGATTTCTTGCAGGATCAGAGCACTATCAATTCTCAGCATTGCCCTTTGGCTTATCTACTGCCCAGAGTATTCACAAAATGCCTGGCATCAGTAATCGCCCATTGCAGACTACAGGGAATTCAAATTTACCCATACCTGGACGACTGCCTGCTACAAGGGACAACAAAAGCAAGCTGACAACAGATTTACAAAGGGTCATTTACTTGCTACAAGCACTGGGATACACAGTCAATTTACAAAAGTCAAGGCTGATACCATCCCAAACAAGGACATTCTTGGGCTGAATTGGACACAGTAAAACAAATGGCATTCCTAACTACAGAAAAACAAAAGAACTCCTCTTTACTTCTTGGCACTAACAAAACTGAACAAGTTAACAGCAAGAAAAGTACTGCAGGCCTTGGGCTTCATGGCATCATGCATAATCTTGGTCCCATTTGCCAGACTACATATGAGAAAACTACAGTGGTACCTAAAGAATTTATGGTCCCAACACAGACACAGCCTAGAAACAGAAATTCCACTAATTCCATGCTTAAAACAGGAGTTCCTATGGTGGGCTCAGGCATGCCAGTCAAACCCAGGCCTACCCTTTCGCAGATGTCAAGCAAACCAGACCACCACAACAGACGCTTCAGACCTAGGATGGGGGGCCCACATGCTGGACAAATGCGTGCAAGGATTGTGGACACAGGATCAACTTCACCTGCACATCAACCTAAAAGAAATGCTGGCAGTAAAACTGGCAATCCAAAAGTTCAGACCATTTCTCAAAGAGGGCCAGTTGATAAGGACAGACAACACCACAGTCATGTGGTACATCAACAAACAGGGAGGCACTCATTCATACCCCCTATGCAGAATGACTTTGGAGCTGTGGACCCTGGCACTCAGCTACAACATCCAGTTACAGGCAATATTTGTACCGGGAAAAGAAAATACTCTAGCAGACATATTAAGCAGAACCACATCGGATGCCCACGAATGGAAGCTGCACCCGGACATCTTCAAGACCATCTCAAAGAAATGGGGAATGCCTCAGATAGATCTATTCGCATCACCTCTCAATCACCAGCTCAAAAATTCTGCACAAGGACATTCCACCCACTAGCATGGAAAGTGGATTCGCTCTCCTTCAGCTGGAAAGGCCTAACAGCATATGCATTCCCACCTCTTCCCTTGATACACAAAGTACTACTAAAAATCAAGGAAGAACGTCCAAGGATAATCCTGATAGCTCCAAACTGGCCAAGACAACACTGGTACCCACTGCTGAGGAGCATGTCTCGAACAATATGTGGCCAATACCCTGATGCCTTTGATGTTAACTCAGAACAACTACAGCATCATACATCCAAACCTAAAACGTTGCAACTGACTGCATGGAACATCACATAGCAGCAGCTAATCCAGAACTTTCCCAAAGAGTTAAAGACATTATCCTTGAAGCACGCAGACCTTCAACAAGAAGGAACTATGCTGGAAAATGGAAAAGGTTTGTCATTTGGAGTACTGAAAGAGGAAAAGATGTGTCAAACATAGATATGCCTAACATTCTGGAGTATCTGGCGAACTTCTTCACTCAGGCCTGTCCTACTCCTCCATCAAGATACATGCATCAGCTATTTCAGCAGAATACAGCTTTGATCCACCTGTTTTTTCGCACCCTTTGCTCAGGCAGTTCCTCAGAGGAATCAAGAATGTAAAACCTCCAAGGAAACCACCATTACCAGCTTGGGACTTAAACTTTGTGCTAGAAAAGTTGACACTATCACCCTTTGAACCAGCAGCAACAGCAGACCTACAACACCTGTCATGGAAAACTGCTTTCCTACTGGCAATTACTTCAGCAAGGAGGGTTTCAGAACTACAGGCCTTAATGGCAGTGCAACCCTTCCTAATCTTCCACCAAGATAGAGTGTCCATGAGGACTAATCCTACATTTATGCCTAAGGTGGTATCCAGAGTGTCTTTAAACCAGGCAATCCACCTACCTACCTTCTTTCCCAACCCACAAAACAGAGGGAAAGAATACTGCATACCTTGGATGTACATAGACAGCTACGCTACTACTTGGACAGAACAAAAGTAGCAGAAAGACTGACCAACTTTTGTAGCCTATGCAACAGGAAGGGAAGGAAAAGCTATTTCCAAACAGACAATCTCCAAATGGATAGGAAATTGCATACGATTCTGTTACTCCTTCCATGGAAAACCAATTCCACAGAACATAAGACCTCATTCTACAAGGGCAACAGCCACTACCACAGCCTTCTTACGAGGAGTGGCAACCAAAGATATTATTGAGGCGGCTACTTGGACCTCCGTGCATACATTTGCCAAGCATTATAATTTGCCTCTATATTCCAGATCCCGAGCAGGGTTTGCCACTGCTGTACTGCAAGGGATCCTAAACACACCATAATCTACTTTTATCCTCCTCCCCTAGTTGGCTATGGTATTCTACCCAGTTGTTATGACTGCAGATGCATCCATGAAGGACATAGTACAGTTTTGTACCTACCATAAATGTAGATGTTCGAACTGGATAGCATCTGCAGTCAGGATTACCCTCCCTCCTTCCCCTCTGTGGTACTCCTAGGGTGTTTACCCTCCTAATAGCTAGCTGGTGGGGAGTCTTATATGGTGTATTTGTTTGTATATATGTACATACATGCTTATTTTTGTGTTTACCTCTATCTTTTTGGAAACATTGGCATCTATCCAAATTTTAGCCTTCAAGAGGGCTACTGGCATCTGGGGCAAGAAACACTGAGGAAAATGGCGTCGGCTGATGCCTTTATACCCGAAGACCAACAGAGATGACGTCGGGTGAAGAGCGACATCAGCCGAAGCCGGACCCGGACTTTGGAATCCGGCCGACTGAAGGGCTGCCTGACGACAGGACAACCCAGTTGTTATGACTGCAGATGCTATCCAGTTCGGACATCTACATTTATGGTAGGTACAAAACTGTACTTTGCAGCTACTTGGTCTGCTGTTCATACCTTTGTTTCCCATTACAAGCTGTACCTGCAGTCAATGTCCGGGGCTTCCTTTGTCTCCATCATCCTCAGGAATATTCTTCCATGAGACCTCCGCATGGTTTTTAGTAACTTGAGACTTGGTCCCATTAGTTGAGGTGTATGGAAAAGACGGCATTGGATATGAAGGTTATGTACTTGCCATAACATTAGATCCATGTTGTCTTCTGTCCATCTCAACCTTCTCTCCCTCCACTCGCCTACCGAATTGTCATGTGTCGCCTCTATTTGATCATATTGGACCTGTCTGGAGCCATGTCTTATTTACAGTCTGGTACTGTCATCATATATCTCTGGTACCATTTTTTATATAGTATAGGTAGGCAAACTCAATCTGAGGTACTATGAGGACTGAGGGTAATTATTGGTAGAGGGGAGGAGCCTCATTCTTGGATCCAAGAGTCTAAATGTTGCTTCCTTTGGATCCAATTGGATCTGATATACCTAATAGTGGAGATGGAAAGAAGACGACAACACAGATCCACCATTATGGTGAGAACTCAACTTTTGTTTAAAAATACAAAAAGGAGAGAAAGGCCTATTGTCAGAAATGAGGAAAAAAAAGACTGTAGTGTTTCAGAAGATACTACAGCACAAGGTTTCCATTAGTTTAGAAAAGTTCAAATTACGTACTTATCTTGAAGACTTACATAAGTTAGCTCTTGGATCCAAAACAACAGTAACCACTAATAACATCAACAGTATGTCTATCCCTGGTAAGTGGAAATATATGGACATTCTGGGATATTTAAAAAACACAGAAAAAATTAATGCACAGAATAGTAATGTAGAAATTGAAGAAGTAATTGGTACTTTTTTAATTAGGAGTATCCAAGAAAAAATGGAACAAATAAAAACTAGAAAAAAATGTTTCTATAACAGAAGTAAAGGAGGAAATTAAAAGTCTGAATGAAAATAACACTTCTGGTAATGGTGATTTTTCTGAATTATGTAAAATATTACCTCACAGTGTTGTAGCTGTTTTACAGAAAGTATTCACAGAATTAAAAAAAAAAACTGCATTCAACATTCCTCCATCTTGGAAATATGCACTAGGTTCTTTAGTAAAACAAGATAAAGATTTGTATCTGTGCTGTGTCTGTTTATAGACCTGTATCATTGCTGATTGTTCATTACAAAATTTGTCAGTCTTTGCCTACAGATTAAAAAAAAAATATATATATATATATATATATATATATATATATATATATATATATATATATATATACATAAACAGAGTAACATCAAATTGGTTTTATATTAAAGAGGCAAATGCAGATTAACATCAAATTGTTTTTATATTAAAGAGGCAAACATGGATTAACATCAGAGGAATAATTGATTATACAGTGCACCTGTCGTAAAGAAAAGGGCAAGTTTCCCAATGCCCCATCCAGTTTTTCCCTAGTAGTTTAAATGCTGGCTCAGGTCTCCTCTGAAAAGAAGCACTAGCCTAGTCAGACTAACTCTGTCAACCATGAGTAAATAAATAAATGCATGCTAATAACAGTAAACAAGAACTATATCTTATTATCTTGGAGCAAGATAAAGCTGTGTGGTTCAGTAAACTCGTGTTATTTTACTAAAGTGTTAGAAATGTACTGAATTCTAAGTAATTAGGCATCTCTTATTAATCATCTTTATCAAAAATCACTCTTGTTAAAACACTAAGGATAAGCATGGGCTCAAATCAAGGCGGACCCTTGTCTCCTTTATTGTTTGCTTTGCTGTGGTGCCTGTAGCCAGTTACTGCAGTGGGATTTAAAAATAAACTATTGGTGTACTTGCAAAATTATTTGCAGGCTGTTGATAGATAATATTGATTCGTCACTAATATAAAAATTCATTAAAACAGTTTCAGTTGTCAGGTGTAAAGTTCAATCAATTAACAAAGAGTTCAGTTATTTGATGGAAACTAGCAGTTTAAGCGGCGTGGTAAAGGGAATAAGTTTTCACTGCTTACAGCATGCATTTGTAAAGAAATAATAATAAATGATTCAAATATTTAGATAATGTTATAGCAATAAGCGGGATAAGTTATCTTCTATAGAAAAAAAGTTGATTTTAATCCAAATTATTTTACCCAAAACACTATATATTTTATAATGTCTTTAGTTCCTGCTTAAGTGCACATTAAACAACATTTGTTTGAATTTTATGTTGTATTGCCAACAAAACTAGAATAGCTTTGGGACATCATGTGGGAGAAAGGAGGTAGAATAGGATGTTCTTCGTGTTTCACTGTTGCAGTCATTACATTTGGGGTAATCTGCTGGCAGGTTGCCCTCAGTCGGCCTGAATAACAAAGTCTTGGGTCCTGCGTCGGTTGCTTTCTCCTCTTCCATGACGTCAGGTCATCAGGGGTATAAAACATGCAGCCGATGCCATTTTAATTAGTCTTTCTTGCCGTGTGGTGCCCGAAGCAGAAGCAAGGTTCGCGAGTGCCGGTCAGCCGACTCCTGAAAATTTCGCATTTGAGTTTCAGAACTGAAGTCTTCAACTAAAGCTAAGTACCCCATTGGGGAAACTTTTTCTTGCTCCTTACCGATGTCAGTAAAAGTTAATAATTGCATTACTTGTGGGAAGCAACTACCTCATAAGGATTTTCATTTGTCGGTTGCAGTCTCCTCTTCCATGAAGTCAGGTCATCAGGGGTATAAAACATGCAGCCAACGCCATTTTAATCAGTTTTTCTTACCCCAGATGTCAGGTGCCCCCCCCAGTAACATATGAAAATGCACTTTTAGCAACATAACCTTTACCTTCATCTAAAAGCAAATACACCACAAAGGCTTTAGAGTATAGTGAAGGAAAGATAAATTATAAAAAAGGGGGGATGGGCAGGTGGGTAACACAGACTGCAACAGTGAATACACTCGAACATCTACATTTATGGTAAGTGTACACATCTGTACTATGATGTCCTTCAAGGATGCATCTGCAGTCTTAACAAATGGGTTGTCCTGTCGTCAGGCAGCCCTTCGGTCGGCCAGATTCCAAAGTCTGGGTCTGGCTTCGGCTGGTGTCGCACTTCACCCGACGTCATTGCGGCAGTTTTTCGGGTATAAAGGCATCAGCCGACGCCATTTTCCCCAGTCTTTCTTGCCGCGTGGCGCCCGAAGCAGAAGCTGTTCGCAAGTGCCGGTCGGTCAGATCCAGAGATTACTATTACCGAATACTACTTCGAAGACTTCTATAAAGCTAAGTACCCCGTTGGGAACTCTTTCTTGCCTCAGCCGATGTCAGAGAAAGTTAATAACTGTTTATCTTGTGGGAAACAAATACCTCATAAAGATTTCCACTCCTATTGTATACATTGTTTAGGCCCAGACCACGACGTAGCAGCTTGTCTAGCCTGTTCTTCTTTTAACCGACGGACGCTTAGACGTCGGTCGGACTTTGCTGAACAGATATTCGGCTCTGATTTTGCCTACATTATGCCGTCGGATCCTCCGACTACACAAATTACTAAAAAACGCAAAGAAAAGGACCGACACTCGCGGTCCGCGGTTTCGGCCGAAACCGCGGTTAAGCAAGCCACGAGTGTCTCGGCTTCGGCCGAAACCGAGCAAGCGGTTCTTTCTTCAGCCGATAACTTGCCTTCCACCGAGGCCTCTTCTAGCCTGGTAGAGACGGCCTCTGAAATCCAACCTGCTGTTGTGGTTTCACAGGATTTATCAGACACCATTCCCCTGGATGTTTCAACCCCTGCACGTGGAGCTGCTAGGCCTCCTCCAGCTATGTCTATTAAGGCCTTTGCCAGGGCTAAAGCAGCCAAAACAACAAAATCTGTGCCTGCCAAGCCCCCTTCTCACAGGCCCAGCACCAGCTCCCACATGCTTTCTTTGGCTGAGGATCTCATATCTTTAATCCGTGGAGCCCAGCCTCATCCTGACAGGGCCTCTCTCCCTCCTCCAGAAAAGAGACCTAGAGCAGAGCCCCCTGAGCCAGTATCCGCAGATGATTCTTCTGATGACTCGGAACATACAGACCCTCCTGAGGCTTCTTATTCTCCTTACGAAGATTCTGATGCTGAGGAGTCCATCCCTTCAGCCTCCCCTCCTGAGAAATTTTCCTTTGGGGAAACCTTGCATGCTATGAGGGAACAATTTCAGTGGCAGGGCCAAGATTTCCCAGACTCTAGAAAGAGGCTTAGGACCTTTCTACATCTGCCACAACATAGACCTTTAGCTATACCTCCAGTTCTTTCTGTTGTTGATGATGCATTTAATGATGCATGCTCTGCTCCTGATTCTTTACCTCCGGCTCCTGTTAAGCCTGATAGGTACTACAGGGTCCCGGACACTCATCACCATTTTTATAAGGCTCCTGTTGCAGATCCAGAGACTATTTCCCAGGGCCCTAAAGCTGTAGCAGCTACTTCTTCTAAAAACCCCCTCCCCTCTGAAAGGGAATCCAGGTCCTTAGAGAGATGGGGTAAAAAGGTTTACACCTCTGCTACTTTGTCAGCTAGAGCTTTGAACTGCCAATTTCATATGATTCAATATCAAGAGTTTATGCTTGACCAGTTGACTAAAAAACTATCCTCTGAAGAATCTTTAGATAAAAAGTATGTTCAGGAAATGGTACATAACATACAGCAGGTTAGTAACCATTCTTTAAAATGTGGCTATGATGCACTGGAGGCTTCCTTTAGATCAGCCATGACTGGCACAGTTATTAGGAGGCATGCATGGTTGAAAGAACAGGCATTACCAGACCATGTCAAATCAAAGCTTTTGGATGCACCTATGGACAAGGTCAATTTATTTGGTTCCCCTGCACAGCAGGTACTAAAAAAGATGGAAGAGAAAGCAAAATCTGTACAAACAGTGAAAGATTTCCTACAAGTTCAACCTCCAAGGTTTAGCAGGAACTGGCCCTCCAAGAACTGGTCCTTTCCGGAATCCTCTAAGCCACAAAGAGGCAGGAATAGGTGCACTAGAGGCAGAAACCAATCCAGGGGTGCCTACAGGGGTCGCCAATGGCATGGTAACAACCAACGAGGCACGGATACAGCCACCACCACTACAACAACTCAATCTCAGTGACTTCGCGGTGGCACCGCCTACCAGGGAACAACTACAAGCACCCTTGGGCGGAAAGCTAACATTATTTTCAAAAAACTGGCACTGCATTACAAGAGAAAAATGGATTTTGCAAACTATAGACCAAGGTTACAGGTTCCATTTCCATACTCTACCAGAAAAGAGAGGAATGCCAAACCTACCACCTACTCAAAGGACAGTAGCTCTACAACAAATATCTCAATTATTAAAAATGAGAGCTGTGGAAAAGGTACCATCTATGGAACAGGGAAAGGGATTCTACTCAAGACTCTTCCTGGTACCAAGGAAAGAAAACAAATGGAGGCCTATTCTAGACCTGTCCGCCTTAAATACATTCCTCATTGTTCCCAAATTCAAAATGCTGACCCTACAGCAGCTTCTTCCCATGCTGGGCAAGGAGTCTTGGCTGGTAACTCTAGATCTCAAGGAGGCATACCTGCACGTCCCCATAAGACCAATTTGCAGAAGATACCTCAGATTTCTTGCAGGATCAGAGCATTATCAATTCTCAGCATTGCCTTTTGGCTTATCTACTGCGCCCAGAGTGTTCACGAAATGCCTGGCATCAGTCATAGCTCATTGCAGACTTCAGGGGATTCAGATCTATCCCTACCTGGACGACTGCCTGATACAAGCGGACAACAAAAACAAACTAGCAGAAGACTTACAAAGAGTCATCTACCTGCTGCAAGCTCTGGGATATACAGTCAATACAGAAAAATCAAGGCTGATTCCATCCCAAAGAATAACCTTTCTGGGTGCAGAACTGGACACATCAAAACAAATGGCATTCCTAACTGCAGAAAAGAAAGAACAACTTCCTCTCTACTTCTTGGCATTAACAAAGCAGAGCCATCTGACTGCAAGAAAAGTGTTACAAGCTCTAGGCTCCATGGCATCCTGCATAATACTGGTCCCTCATGCCAGGCTGCATATGAGAAAGCTACAGTGGTACCTAAAGAATTTGTGGTCCCAGCACAAGCACAGCCTAGAAACCAAAATTCCAGTGATTCCATGCCTGAAACAGGAGTTCCTATGGTGGGCTCAGGCATGCCAATCAAACACAGGATTGCCCTTCTGCAAAAGTCAACCGAGACAAACCATCACGACAGATGCCTCAGACCTCGGCTGGGGGGCACACATGCTGGACAAGTGCATTCAAGGCCTATGGACTCAAGAACAGCTACATCTGCACATAAATCTAAAAGAAATGATGGCAGTGAAATTGGCAATCCAGGCATTCAGACCCCTTCTCCAAGAAGGCCAGTTGATGATAAGAACAGACAACACCACAGTTATGTGGTACATCAACAAACAGGGAGGCACACACTCATACCCTCTATGCCGGCTGACACTCGACCTATGGGATGTGGCTCTGAGCTACAACATTCAGTTACAGGCAATTTATGTACCAGGGAAGGAAAACATTCTAGCAGACATATTAAGCAGAACTACAACAGATGCCCACGAATGGATGCTGCATCCGGACATTTTCAAAACCATCACAAGAAAATGGGGATTACCACAAATAGACTTGTTTGCATCCCCACTCAATCACCAGCTGAAGAAATTCTGCACAAGGACTTACCACCCACTTGCTTGGAAGGTGGACGCCCTTTCTTTCAGTTGGAAAAGCCTGACAGCATATGCATTCCCACCACTTCCTTTGATGCACAAGGTGCTTCTGAAGATCAAAGAGGAACGTCCGAGGATCATTCTGATAGCTCCAAACTGGCCAAGACAACATTGGTACCCACTTCTGAGGAGCATGTCCAGGGAACAAATTTGGACGCTGCCCCTGATTCCTTTACTGCTAACACAGAACAACTACAGCATCCTGCATCCAAGTCTAAAAACTCTGCAGTTAACTGCCTGGAACATTACATAACAGCAATTAACCCGAATTTATCCCAAAGGGTTAAAGACATAATACTGGAGGCTCGTAGACCTTCCACAAGAAAGAATTATGCAGCAAAATGTAAAAGATATCTCATTTGGAGTACTGCAAAGGGGCAAGATGTGACACTGGTGAACATAGCCAACATCCTGGAGTACTTGGCAGAGCTCTACCATACAGGCCTGTCCTATTCTTCCATCAAGATACATGTATCAGCTATTTCAGCAGAATACAACTTGGATCCTCCTGTCTTCTCGCATCCTCTGCTCAGACAGTTTCTGAGAGGAATTAAAAATGTAAAACCTCCCAGGAAACCTCCATTGCCAGCATGGGACTTGAATTTTGTACTAGAAAAGCTGACTCTACCTCCTTTCGAACCAGCAGCAACAGCAGAATTACAATACTTATCCTGGAAAACTGCCTTCCTGCTAGCAATAACTTCAGCAAGAAGGGTTTCTGAACAGCAGGCTTTGATGGCATTGCAACCCTTTCTGATCTTCCATCAAGACAGTGTGTCCATGAGAACAAATCCTACATTTATGCCTAAGGTGGTATCCAGAGTTTCTTTAAATCAGGCTATCCACCTCCCTACATTCTTCCCCAACCCACAGAACAGGGGAGAAAGGCTCTTACATACCTTGGATGTACACAGACAACTACGCTACTATCTGGACAGAACAAAAAACAATAGAAAGACTGACCAGCTTCTGGTAGCATATGCAACAGGGAAGGAAGGAAAACCAATCTCTAAACAGACAATCTCCAAATGGATAGGAAATTGCATCAGATTTTGTTACTCCTATCATGGGAAGAAAACTCCAGAGAACATCAGGCCTCACTCCACAAGGGCTACAGCCACTACCACAGCTTTCTTACGTGGAGTGGCTACCAAGGACATTATAGAGGCTGCTACTTGGACCTCCGTGCATACATTTGCCAAGCATTATAACTTACCACTATACTCTAGATCCCGTGCTGGTTTTGCCACTGCCGTTTTGCAAGGGATCCTAACTACACCATAATCTTTTCTCTTTACCTCCTCCCCTAGTTTAGCTATGGTATTCTACCCATTTGTTAAGACTGCAGATGCATCCTTGAAGGACATAGTACAGTTTTGTACCTACCATAAATGTAGATGTCCGAGAGGAATGCATCTGCAGTCAGGATTACCCACCCTCCTTCCCCTTTGAGGTACTCCTAGGGTATTTACCAATCTTCAGCTAGCTTGGGGGGGATCTATTATGGTGTATTTGTTTGTATATATGTACATACATGCTTATTTTGTGTGTTTGCTCTCTACTATTTGGAAACTTTGACATTTATCCAAATTTAGCCTTCCAAGAGGGCACCTGGCATCTGGGGCAAGAAACACTGAGGAAAATGGCGTCGGCTGATGCCTTTATACCCGAAAAACTGCCACAATGACGTCGGGTGAAGTGCGACACCAGCCGAAGCCAGACCCAGACTTTGGAATCCGGCCGACCGAAGGGCTGCCTGACGACAGGACAACCCATTTGTTAAGACTGCAGATGCATTCCTCTCGGACATCTACATTTATGGTAGGTACAAAACTGTACTTTCTTCGTGTTTCACTGTTACAGTCATTACATTTGGGTAGAATTCTAAAGCTATGGATGGGAGGATGGAACTAGATAGCATTAGGAGCAGCTATAAGGCCCTGCAGAACTGCAGTGGCAAAGCCTGCCCTGAATTTAGAGAAGAGAGGCAAATGATAATGCTTTGTGAAAGTATGAACAGAGCTCCAAGTAGGAGCTTCTAGAATGTCTTTGGTTGGAACTCCTCCGAGAAAGGCTGCTGAGGTAGAGGCAGCTCTGGTGGAATGTGACCTGATTCCCTTGGGTACAGATTTACCATGATGCAAGTAGCAGAAACGAATGCAGTGGCTTTATCCACTTAGAAATAGTCTGCTTTGATATAGCCTTCCCCTCTGATCCTGAAGCAAATGCCACCAGTAGTTGCTCAGACTTTCTTAGAGATTTGGTCCTGTTTAAGTAGAACCTTAGTTGTCTGTGTACATCCAATGAATGCAGAATCCACTCCCCCTTGTTCTACGGATTTGTGTAAAATGTTGGCAGGTGAATAGTTTGGTTAAGAGTCACACTGGATACCACCTTAGGCATAAAGGAAGGATTGGTCCTGAGTGACACCCTGGACACAGCTCAAAACAACATAATAATTGAGCAAGTCAAAACAGCAAAACTACTAGGAATAACAATTGACGACAAACTCAACTTTGAACACCATATTTTGAATAAAAAAAATTAAAAAAAACACTGTAAACTAGGTAAACGCTACCATCACAAACTTTACTTAGACAAATCTACCAAAATAAAACTTGCCAACACTCTGCTTATTCCTTCCTTCCTCTATGGAATTCCCGTTTTCACCAATGTCTATACAACTTTGAGCAATAAACTGGAATCCTACTTCTACAAAATACACCTCAGGTATGACTACTCGATCACATCACTGTCAGGCCATCTCTGAATTAAACTGGTTTGAATTCCCTCACTACCTGCAGTACACACAGCTTATACTTGCCCACAAACTCATTTACAAACGTAATAACTGCCCATCACTCCATCCTATGCTACAAAGTTATATCCCAACTCTCTAACTACATTCCACAAACAAGCAGCTTTTAAATATGTCCAAACCCAACAACAGAGCCAGTCAGAATCTGTATTCTTATAAGATCATTAAGCTCTGGAACAGTCTACCTTCCTTCATCACTCAACTGCACTCTATAGAAATCTTCAAAACTGTCCTACTTCTTTAGCAGTTGTGTCTGTACCTGTTTACATAATTCAAAACCTCCATAACTTTCTTGTAAACCCACTATCCCAAACTCCTTTCACTATTTCTTTCATGTTGCTAGTGCAAGCTAGCAAATACCCACAGCCTTTACAGCTGTTTCTATGCTTCTATAATTACATAATCAAACTTTTAAAAGTTTGAGCATCATGTGGTCGACACCATATGATCGAACTTTTAAAAGTTTGAAAATGTAATAAAAAAAAAAAACATAGAAAAAACCTGCCTGAATGGTTTAAGAAGGGGGGGCAAGCCCCCAGCACTCGCCACGTGGGGGGCTGTGCCCCCAACCCCCCCCCTGCTCTTTAAGTATATCAACTCCGAGATCACACTATAGTGCAGAAAAGGGAAATCTTCCCATTCCGCACTGTACAGAGATCTCTGTTGAAATGTTCGAACTTTTAAGAGTTCGACAACATGATGTAGACCGGTTTCTATCACTATGCAGCTAATGCCTTTGTGTCCCAACAGACACCGTCCATTTTGTGTTTGTCGATACATATGCCTTTTTGTCTAACTCTGCCTCTTCGCTTTCTACCTCTTTATAATCTTATGTGATTTCAGACTGAGAATCCTGCCATTGTACTTGATAGTTTACCATATTTTTGTTACCTTTGTAGAATTTGATCTTTTATCTATGCTAGGTTTAGTTTTTACATTTTGTTTAACTTCTTAATAGACAAATTGCCTGTCTTTGTAAAATTTTATATGTTTAAATAATGTTTTGCTTGGATTCATTTGCTGGGGCTTTTCCCCCTGGGCCTTCGCTGAAAATGGGTCTCTGGCCCATTGGACTTTCCAAGTCCTCGAAACTATAACATCTAAAGCACATAACATTGAATTTCATAATGTCTGAAATGTGCATCACAATATCAGACACTACAAATCACATGAAAATAACATCTCGAACTCTGGTGCCTACAAGAAGAGTGTGGATTGTCTGGGAGCTGGTCATCTTGACTGTATGTGCTGTTTGCTCCACTTTCAGCCCTAGGGTGTTCTCTTATAGGCATAATTAAATTTCCAGCTTCTGCTGGGGCTCACCCCCCTCCAAATCATCTCATGTTGCCTCTGAGTCAGTTGCCTCTTCCTAAATTTCCGAGACCTTCCTCGAAGCCTTCAGAGAAGTTACAGAATGTCTTGGAGCTGAAGTCCTTTGAGCCGCACTTGGATCCACAGTATTCCTCGGTTCTGATGGTTCATCTCCCAGTTTGAGCTCTCTTTTACGGTCCACCTCCTCCTTAGATCTTAAACCCTTGGATCCGTCCAGCAGAGGTCATACACTGGAGTTAATTTTGAAGCCGGTCTCTCTGGCCCTGTCTTCTCAGTTGTTCCAGACACTGAGGAAGCATTCCAGGCCAGCATCCACAGCATCATCCAGCTCTTTGAGGAGTCTTAGCAGAGGCTGATGTGGACAGGGATGACATGAGGACTTCTCAGGGCTCAGATTAAGATGTGCATCCTGCCAGCTCTATCCCCTCTCGGATCTGTGAGTGTACCTGTCTAGCAAATTGTTTCTCCTTCTCAGATCCTCCCTGCGACTTTGGAGTCCCGGGATACAAGATCCCCGAGAGATTCAGTATCTGATCGAGGAATCTTTCTCGACTTCAACGGTGTTCCTGACTAGTCCTGCTCCAGCTCCCTCAGACTAGAGCGGGTCTTGGATCCTTGGCGTCGGAGCTAGATCTGAGAGGTTGGATTTGGCACCAGCTTTGTGAGATCGACCCATTCCCCTCAAAGTCTTGGCCCTGGACAGCTCTGATCTGATTGTTTCAGTAGGGCTCAGATCTGAGGATGGCCTCACCCTCCCATCTTCAGTATCTTTGTTTCTAGGGAAGGGGGGAGAGGTTCCCCGGGTCCATCAGCCTTCCAGATGGTAGAAGGGGCTTTCGCTTTCAGCAGAGAGCTATCCTATCATACCTCGGATCTTAACCAACGCCTTTCATTGGGTCCAAGCTCTGAGCCCATCATAGCTGCTCATCAGGGTCAGCCAGTTCCAGGAAGCCTCTCCACATGTTCCCAGAAGCATTTCCCTCTTTTTCAGATTTTCTTCTGAACACCCCACAGAAGAGGTCCCTCGGAAGAGAATGTGTAAGAGGAGGCACATAGACTCTCTTATGGAGTCTGTCATGGAAGACACTGATTTTGATGCGGGAGAAGGATCCCCCCCCCCGATCGCCACCTGATGACATCTCCTTGGAGACCTCCTTGAAACCCTTATTTAGAAGGGTAGCTAGTCTTCCCAGTCTCCTCCTCCTGAGAAATCAGTGTTCTTGGAGGCTTTCTATGCTGGACCGTCTACATCTTGGGTGACCCTCTCCCGGCGGATAAACTTATTGACCTGGTTTCCCACCAGGTTTGGAAGGCACCGGACACTGATGTTCATCGTGCATACAGCTGCAGTAATCACATATGGGTTCTCTGCCGTCAGGCGGTCCCTCGGTCGGCCGAATTCCAAAGTCTAGGTCCGGCATCGGTTGTTGTCGCTTTCTTTCCTAACGTCAGTGCGGCAGGGGTATATAAGACACAGCCGACGCCATTTTCTTCAGTCTTTTTTGCCGCGCGGTGCCTGAAGCAGAAGCAGTTTGCAAGTGCCGGTCGGCCAGCTCCTGAATTTACGAAAAATTGGAAACCGAAGTCTTCATTAAAGCTAAGTACCCCGTTGGGGAAACTTTTCTTGCCTCAGACCGATGTCAGAAAAAGTTAACAATTGTATTTCTTGTGGGGAAGCAAATACCGCATAAGGATTTCCATTCCCTTTGTATACCTTGTTTAGGCCCAGACCACGACGTCTCGGGCTGTCGCTTTTGCACGACTTTCAATAAACGCACTATTAAGCGTCGGGCGGAGTTCGCCCAACACTTTTTTGGTACAGCCTTTGATTATAAAATGTCGTCGGAGACTCCGACTATCGTTTTGACCAAAAACCGCAAGGACAAGGACCGACACGTGAGGTCCGCGGTCCCCACCGACATCACGCCAAAACCGGCTACACGTGGTCCGGTTCTCAGCGAGACGCCTATGCAGTCCCTGACTACCGATGACACGTCTTTGGCGGTGTCTTATGTAACCGAGACCACAGGTTCCTCAGCCCAGACCCAGACTACAACCACTGAAGCCACTGTGAGCGTTGAGCCTCCTAATGTGGACAGGTCCACTTCCACCCATGGTGTCTTTAGACCTTCATCTTCCTTTTCCATTAAGGCCTTTACTAAGTCCAAATCAGCCAGGCATCCCAAGAGGCCTGTTGCACAGGGCCCATCCCCAGGCCCCATGCCTAAAAAGCAGATGCTTAAAATGGCTGAAGATTTAATTACTCTTATCAGGGGTTCCCAACCCCCTCCAGACAAGAGACCCAGAGTGGAGGAGGATTCTCCCTCTTCTGATCAGGGCTCCATTTTTTCAGAACATTCTGATGTAGAGGAGCACTCTTACTCCCCATTTGAAGACTCGGACGCAGAGCAGTCCATTCCTTCAGTATCTCCTCCTGAGGATTTTTCTTTTGGGGAAACCTTGCACACCTTGAGGGAACACTTCCATTGGGAAGGCCAAGACTTTTCTGATTCCAAGAAAAGACTTAGGGAATTTCTTTTGTTACCTCAACACAGACCTCTGGTGATACCTACTGTCTTGGCCGTACTTGATGATGTTTACTCGGAGGCTAGCCTTAATCCGGATTCACTGCCTCCTGCCCCAGTCAAGCCTGATAGGTACTACAGGGTTCCTAACTCTCACCAGTTTCTTTACAAAAGCCATAATGCTGACCCTGAAACCATTTCTCAAGGCCCCAAGGGAATGAAGGCCTTTACTGCTAAGAATCCACTACCTTCAGAAAGAGAGTCAAGATCCTTAGAAAGGTGGGGAAAAAAGGTATATACCTCGGCCACCCTAGCTATGAGGGCCTTAAATTGTCAATTTCATATGCTTAGATATCAGCAGTTTCTGTTATCACAGTTAAGAAATAAAATGTCTCAACCTGAACAATCAGATTTGAAGGAGTTGCAGGATATGATGCATAGTGCAGAGCAAGTGGGTAAACACTTTACAATGTGGCTATGATGCCCTAGAGGCCTCAAGTAGAGCTGCTGTTACAGGATCAGCCATTCGTAGGCATGCATGGCTTAGGGAACAAATCTTGCCGGATCATGTGAAAGCTAAACTATTAGATGCTCCTTTACAAAAGGATGTGCTATTTGGTACTAATGCTGAGGAGATACTAGGGAAAATGGAAGAAAAAGCCAAATCTATGCAAACAGTCAAAGCTTTTCTACAGGTTCAACCACCACGTTTTAGCAGAAATTGGCCTTCTAAAAACTGGTCCTTTCCAGCCACGGACAAGCCCCAAAGAGGTAGATACAGACGTACAAGGGGCAGAGGGCAATCACAAGGATCATATAGAGGCAGGCAATGGCAATCTCCAGCACCAAGAGGTGGTGAGGACAGTGCACAACAATACAGGAAACAAACCCAATGACTTCCTCCTTTCCATGCCAAGCAAATACCAGCTGGCGGCACCCTGGGGAGGAAAGCTGGCATTATTTACAAGAAATTGGCATATTGTCACAACAGACAAATGAATCCTGGACGTTATAAACAGAGGCTACAGATTTCATTTTCACACTCTCCCAAAAATGAGAGGCATGCCAAACCTGCCACACAATCAAAGGGCAGAGGCACAACTACAAATTTCAAAGCTCATAGACATGAAAGCTATTCAAGAGGTACCTACTCACGAACAAGGTCAAGGTTTTTATTCCAGGCTATTTCTGGTACCAAGGAAAGGAAGCGACTGGAGACCCATTTTGGACTTATCCATCCTGAACACATTGTTACTCGTACCAAAATTCAAGATGCTCACATTACAGCAGCTTCTTCCCATGCTGGGCAAGGAGTTTTGGCTGGTAACATTGGACCTCAAGGAGGCATACCTGCATGTCCCAATCAGACAAAGCTGCATAAGATACCTCAGATTTATTGCAGGTTCAATACACTATCAATTCTCTGCATTGCCCTTTGGCTTATCTACTGCGCCCAGAGTATTTACGAAATGCCTGGCATCAGTAATTGCCTACTGCAGACTTCAAGGGATACAAATATACCCTTATTTGGACAACTGCCTGATCCAAGCGGACAGCAAGCACATACTTCTGGAACATCTGGCTTATGCAACACGGTTACTGAATTCTCTGGGATACACAATCAACAAAGAGAAATCCAGGCTAACACCATCTCAGAAAATAACTTTCCTGGGTGCCAACTTGGACACAAATACCCAGATGGCCTATCTTACGCCAGAAAAACAGGGGCAACTAACTCAGTACTTCAAAACACTAGCAAATTGTACCAGGCTTTCTGCAAGGAAAATCCTGCAGGCTCTGGGCTTCATGGCATCTTGCATTCTTTTAATCCCATGTGCAAAGTTGCATATGAGGAAACTTCAATGGTACCTAAAAAATCTATGGTCTCAACACAGCCACAGTTTGGAAACAATAATATCAATAATTCCATGTTTGCGAAAGGAATTTCTATGGTGGGCCTAAGCATGTCAAACAAACACAGGTCTTCCATTCTGCAAGCCTCAAGCAAATCAAGTCATCACAACAGATGTCTCAGACTACGCCTGGGGGGCGCACATGACAGACAGGTGCATTCAGGGCAAATGGTCCCACAAGGAAAAGCACCTTCACATCAATCAAAAAGAAATGCTAGCAGTGATAAATGCAATTACAGCATTCAAGGACCTCCTGCATCCAGGACAATTATTAAGAACAGACAACACCACAGTAATGTGGTACATAAACAAACAAGGAGGAACACATTCATACCCCCTGTGCAGACTAGCCATGACACTTTGGAACTTGGCTCTGGTATGGGAAATCGAACTTCAAGCACAGTACTTGCCAGGCTTGGAAAACAAGCTGGCAGACAATCTAAGCAGAAATATGACAGATCCACACGAATGGTGTTGCATCCTCAAGTGTTTACAAAGATAATCCAAGCATGGTGGAGGCCAGACATAGATCTCTTCGCCTCCCACAGGAATCATCAGTTGGAAAGGTTTTGTTCAAGGGCCTTTCATCTAAAGGCCTGGAGAGTGGACGCCCTTTCATTCAGTTGGACAGCATGGACAGTTTACGCTTTCCCACCTCTGCCTCTTCTGCCAAAGGTGCTCTTGAAAGCAAGAGCAGACAGACCGAAGATGATACTAATTGCTCCAGACTGGCCAAGACAACACTGGTACCCACTACTGAGGAGCCTAACACATACTCCTCCCTGGCCCCTACCTCTAATGCCTCTTCTGCTGACTCAGCACAGCTACAAAACTCTTCACAGTCAGCTGAAAACACTCAATCTCACTGCATGGAAAATTCCTTAACACCACAACAGACTCTACTCCCCAAAGAGGTGCAGGATATCATTTTGGAGGCCAGAAGGCCATCTACTAGAAAGGCTTACTCCGCAAAATGGAAACGGTTTTGCTCTTGGAATGAGAAAAAAGGCCAAGACCCTAAAAAACCTGAATTTGCCTCAGGTATTACAGTATCTAGCTGAGCTGCTGAACACTGGACTTTCATTTTCCTCCATAAAAATCCATGCCTCAGCCATTTCTGCAGAATTCAACACGGATCCACCCTTATTCTCTCACCCACTCTTAAGACAGTTCCACAGAGGGGCTAAGAATATAAGACCACCAAGGAAGCAACCAATACCAGCCTGGGATCTTAATTACATTCTAGAAAAACTAACATTGCCTCCCTTTGAACCAGCTGCCTCAACAGATTTGCAAAAATTGTCCTGGAAAACAGCTTTCCTTCTGGCCATTACCTCAGCTCGTAGAGTATCGGAACTACAAGCCCTCATGGCTGTGCAGCCCTTTCTCATCTTCCATCAGGATAGGGTTTCCCTTCGAACCAACCCTTCATTTATGCCTAAAGTGGTATCCAGGGTAGCTTTAAATCAAGCCATACACTTACCTACCTTTTACCCCAATCCTCAAAACAAAGGGGAAAGGCTCCTACACTCCTTAGACATCCATAGACAGCTACGTTATTATTTGGACAGAACAAAGCCTTTCAGGAAATCATAGCAACTCTTTGTGTCCTATGCTGTAGGAGCTCAAGGGAAGCCAGTTACCAAACAGACAATTTCAAAATGGATAGGCCACTGCATACGGTTTTGTTACTCCTATCATGGAAAATCTGTTCCTACAGGCATCAGATCCCACTCCACCAGGGCCACAGCTACCTCTACAGCCTTCCTCAGAGGAGTTCCTACCAAAGATATTTTGGAGGCATTCTGAAGAAGTCTTAGGACGATAGCGGATATTAAAACATTTTGTTACGCTATTTCTGTGGAGTTGTTCTTGTGGACTACCTCTGGTTTCCTGTTCCTATTTGAATTTGTTTGCGTTTTTTGTGGTTTTTTCTTTGTGGTTCAATATTTTGGAGGCAGCCACTTGGAGTTCTGCGCATACCTTCACAAAACACTACCACCTGCCTTTATATTCCAAAACTAGAGTAGGCTTTGCCACTGCTGTGTTGCAGGGCATTCTGGCTCATCCCAGTTCCACCTGGTGCCTACCACCCTGTGCGTAGCTTTGGGATTCTACCCATATGTGATTACTGCAGCTGTATGCACGATGAACATAGTACAGTTTTGTACCTACCATAAATGTAGATGTTTGAGTGCTAATACAGCTGCAGTACAGGTTTCCCTCCCTCCTTCCCCTCTTGGTAAAGGCCTAGGGCCTAACCCCTCTTCATACAACCTGATGGGGTTATCCTTCTATGGTATATTTGCTTGCAACTACTGATTTTTGATTATATTGCATTTCATGTATATAAATATAATTTATGTGTTGCGTTCCTTCTGGGGGCACCTGACATCGGGGGCAAGAAAGACTGAAGAAAATGGCGTCGGCTGTGTCTTGTACCCTGCACTGACGCCAGGAAAAGCGACAACAACCGACGCCGGACCTAGACTTTGGAATTCGGCCGACCGAGGGACCGCCTGACGGCAGAGAACCCATATGTGATTACTGCAGCTGTATTAGCACTCGAACATCTGCATTTATGGTAGGTACAAAACTGTACTTTCAGCCTATCTCCAATGCCTGGACAAGTTTTTAGATGTTCTTCGTGTTTCACTGTTGCTGTCATTACATTTGGGTTATCTGCTTGCAGGTAGCCCTCAGTCGGCCTGATTAACAAAGTCTTGGGTCCTGTGTCAGTTGCTGTCCCTTCTTCCATGACGTCAGGTCGTCGGGGGTATAAAACATGCAGCCGATGCCATTACACCAGTCTTTCTTGTCATGCAGTGCCCGAAGCAGAAGTTCATCGTGTTACCCTGCTGCAGTCATCACACTTGGGTTATCCTGTCGTCAGGCGGTCCCGCAGTTGGCCGGAATTCCAAAGTCTTGGTCCAGCGTCGGTTGCTGTCGCCTCTTCCCTGACGTCAGTGCGCCAGGGGTATATATAATGCAACCGACGCCATTTTTTTTCAGTCTTTCTTGCCGTGCGGTGCCCGAAGCAGAAGCAGTTCGCAAGTGCCGGTCGGCCGACTCCTGAGATTTTCAAATTCGAATTTCAGACCGAAGTCTTCTATAAAGCTAAGTACCCCGTTGGGGAAACTTTTCTTGCCTCAGACCGATGTCAGAAAAATTTAACAATTGTATTTCTTGTGGGAAGCAAATACCTCATAAGGATTTTCATTCTTATTGCATACCTTGCCTAGGCCCAGACCACGACGTCACTATTTGTCGGTTTTGTGCTAGGTTTAATAAGCGTACTATTAAAAGACGTTTTGATTTCGCATGACACTACTTCGGTAGGAAATTTAACTACACCATGCCGTCGGAGCAACCGACTACCGGCGTGCACAAAAAAATGCAGAGATAAGGACAGACAGCCCAGGCCTAAGCCAGATTCCGAGGCCTCGGCTGATCCGGTCTCCGGTCCTCAGTGAGGCTCCGACACAGCCCCTGACTACCGCAGATCTGGAACCCGAGACCGCTACGGAAATTTTGACGGAATGTACCAGGCCGACGCAGCCTTTTACTTCAGGCACTTCCAACGACTTTGCTACAAAAGACGTCGGTGCTACAGAAACGCCATCAGTTTCTGAAGGCGTTTTCAGACCGACAACCCTCACCATTAAAACGTTTTCAAAGTCGAAGACTCCTAAATCTAAAAGGACTGCACTTTAGTCTCCTGTTCAAGGCCCCAGGCCTAAGAAACAGATGCTCAAAATGGCTGAAGATTTGATTTCTTTAATCAGGGGTTCCCAGCCCCCTCCTGACAAAAAGCCTAGACAAGAGGAAGATTTTGCATCTTCTGAGAAAATGTCCATTTTTTTCAGACTCCTCTGAGGACCAAGACTACTCCTTCTCTCCTTATGAAGATTCTGATGCTGAGGACTCTATTCCCTCAACTTCTCCTCCTGAAGACTACTCCTTTGGGGAAACTTTACACACTATGAGGGAACATTTTCTCTGGGAAGGTCAAGACTACTCTGATTCAAAGAAAAGGCTCAGAGAGTTTCTTTTACTCCCCCAACACAGACCACTTGCCATTCCACCAGTTTTGGACATTGTGGATGATGTCTATTTAGAATCCAGTTTCAACCCAGACTCTCTACCCTCCTGCTCTCGCTAAGCCTGACAGATACTACAGAGTGCCTGATTCCCACAAATTTCTTTACAAAAGCCCTGTAGCTGACCCAGAGACCATCTCCCAGGGTCCCAAGTGGGCTAAGGCTTCTATGGCTAAAAACCCAGCACCTTCTGAGAGGGATTCCAGAGCACTAGACAGGTGGGGGGAAAAGGTTTACACCTCAGCCACTCTAGCTATGAGGGCACTGAATTGTCAAATTCTCATGCTTAAGTATTAGCAATTTCTAATCTCTCAGTTAAAGCAAAGAATAACCACTCTCCCTCAACAATCTGAATTGAAAGAAGTACAGGATCTGTTGCACGCCACTGAGCAGATGGGCAAACATACCTTACAATGTGGGTTTGATTCTTTGGAGGCCTCCTGCAGAGCAGCTGTCACTGGGTCTGTTATATATAGGCATGCTTGGTTAAAGGAACAAACTCTGCCTGATCATGTTAAAGCAAAACTACTAGATGCTCCCTTACAGCAGGATGTTCTTTTTGGAGTTAAAGCAGAAGAAGTTTTAAAGAAAATGGAAGATAAGGCAAAATCTATGCAGACAGTCAAAGATTTCCTACAAGTACAACCCCCTTGCTTCAGCAGAAACTGGCCAACAAAAAATTGGTCCTTTCCAGCCACTGACAGACCACAGAGGGGTAAATACAAATGCCCAAGGGGCAGAGGACAACCACAAGCCCAGTATAAACCTCGCCAATGGGGCACTACAACACAGAAGGGAGGAGAAGACAGGTCTCAATCCACCAGAAGGCAAACTCAATGACTTGCACCTCATCTGGCCAAGCAATACTCTCTTGGCAGCCCACTTGGGGGGAAAACTCGCACTTTTTGCAGACAACTGGCACATTGTCACAAAGGACAAATGGGTCCTAGACATAATTTTACGAGGATACAGATTCCACTTTCACACCTTGCCAATGAAAGGAGGAATGCCAAACCTGCCACAAAATCAATGGGCAGAGGCACAAAAGCAAATTACAGCTCTCATGGACATGAGAGCCATTCAACTGGTACCTACTCGAGAGCAAGGCCAAGGATTTTACTCAAGACTCTTTCTAGTGCCCAGAAAGGACAATGCCTGGAGACCAATTCTGGACCTTTCAGTTCTAAACACTTACTTACAAGTACCCAAATTTAAGATGCTAACACTACAGCAGCTACTTCCCATGTTGGGCAAGGAAGCATGGCTAGTAACGTTGGACCTCAAGGAGGCATACCTGTATGTCCCTATCAGACAAAGTTGCAGAAGATACCGCCGTTTCATTGCAGGTTCAACCCATTACCAATTCTCTGCACTGCCCTTTGGCTTATCTACTGCGCCCAGAGTTTTCACAAAATGCCTGGCACCAGTAATTGCATATTGCAGACAAAGAGGAATTCAAATATATCCATACCTGGACGACTGCCTTATCCAAGCAGAAAGCAAAGACAATCTCTTACATCATCTGGCCTTTGTAAAGCATCTACTAAACTGCCTGGGGTACACAGTAAACGAAAAGAAGTCAAAACTAGTACCCTCACAAAAAATGACATTCCTGGGAGCCAGCTTGAATACAACGGCCCAGAAGGCTTATCTTATGCCAGACAAGCAACTACAACTGACTGAATATTTCAAGACAATGGCAACAAAGACCCAATTAACTGCAAGAAAAATTCTGCAGGCTTTGGGCTTCATGGCATCTTGCATACTAATAATACCATTTGCAAAGCTGCATATGAGGAAATTACAGTGTTACCTAAAAAGCGTATGGTCTCAACACAGCCACAGCTTGGACACAATGATATATCTCATTCCATGCCTACAACAGGAATTTCTATGGTAGTCACAGGCATGTCACGTCAACAATGGTCAGCCTTTCACCTTGCCCCCAGCCAGGCAAACTATCACAACAGATGCTTCAGACTACGCCTGGGGGGCACACATGGCAGGACTATGCATTCAAGGCCTATGGACTGCAGATCAAAGAAATCTGCACATAAATCAAAAAGAGATGCTAGCTGTACAGAAAGCTCTGACAGCCTTCAAGGATCTATTACATCCAGGACAACTTGCAATAAGGACGGACAACACCACAGTAATGTGGTACATAAACAAACAAGGGGGTACACATTCCTACCCTCTATGCAGGCAAGCAATGATCTTATGAAACACAGCTCTGGCCTACCAAGTCCAGTAACAAGCTCAATTCCTGCCAGGACAGAAGAACACATTGGCAGACGACCTCAGCAGAAACATCAAAGATCCCCACGAGTGGAAACTAAATCCACAAATATTTACAATGATAACTCAAAAATGGGGCCTTCCTGACATAGACCTGTTTGCCAGTCCTCAAAACTATCAACTGACAAAATTTTGTACAAGGACATTTCACCATCAAGCTTGGAAAGTGGACTCTCTCTTTCATTTGGAAAAAACTGACAGTATATGCCTTCCCTCCATTGCCTCTCCTCACAAAGGTTCTTTTGAAAGTCAAAAAGGAGAGAACACGACTGATTCTCATAGCCCCAGACTGGCCACGCCAGCACTGGTATCCGCTATTGAAAAATATGGCCCACAGCCCACCATGGATATTGCCTCAAATACCCCATTTGTCACACAACAAAACAATCAGATTCTTCACAGCCAGCTCAAAACTTTAAATCTGGCTGCATGGCAAATCAACTAAACATCCAACCAGCTCCTCTTTCACAAGCAGTTCTGGATGTTATTCTGGAAGCCAGGAGGCCAGCACCAGGAAGGCTTATTCGGACAAATGGAAAAGGTTTTGCGCCTGGAACCAAGCTAAAGGCCAAGACACAATTCAGCCTCACATGCCTCACATTCTACAGTATTTAGCTGAGATGTTGCACAAAGGACTTTCCTTTTCCTCAATTAAAATCCATGCTTCAGCTATTTCAGCTCACTACAACACGGATCCACCTTTATTTTCACATCCTCTTCTAAGGCAGTTAGTTCCTCAGAGGGGCAAAAAACATTAGACCACCCAGGAGAGCTCCTACACCAACATGGGACCTCAACTTTGTTCTGGAAAAACTAACGCTACCTCCCTTTGAACCAGCTTTCTCTGCAGATCTTCAGTTCCTATCATGGAAGACTGCCCTGCTCCTAGCAATAACTTCATTAGAAGAGTCTCAGAGCTACAGGCACTAATGACAGTGGAACCTTTCTTCATTTTTCATCAAGACAAGAGTTTTTCTCTATGAACTAATCCTTCCTTTATGCCTAAGGTGGTTTCCAGTGTAGCTTTAAATCAAACCATCCACTTACCCACCTTCTTCCCCAATCCACAGAACAAAGGTGAGAGACTCCTGCATTCCTTGGACATTCACAGGCAACTTCGTTACTACTTGGACAAAACTAAGGCTTTAAGAAAATCTGACCAGCTCTTTGTATCCTATGCTACAGCTTCTCAAGGGAAGGCTATATCAAAGCAAACCATTTCTAAATGGATAGGTCATTGCATACGTTTCTGCTATACCCATCATGGGAAACCAGTTCCTGCTACCATTAGATCCCACTCTACCAGGGCAACAGCTACCTCTACAGCCTTTCTCAGGGGGGTTCCAACCAAGGAAATTTTAGAAGCTGCAACTTGGAGTTCAGTACACACCTTTACCAACCACTATCACGTACCTCTTTACTCTGAGTCCAGGGCGGGCTTCGCCACTGCAGTTCTGCAGGGCCTTATTTCCTTCACTAACCCTCTATGATACCTCCCCCCCTACCTTAGCTTTGGGATTCAACCCAAGTGTGATGACTGCAGCAGGGTAACACGATGCACATAGTACAGTTTTGTACCTACCATAAATGTAGATGTTCGAGTGTTCACCCTGCTGCAGTCCAGGTTACCCTCCCTCCATCCCCTCTTTTCTACTGGCTAAATCTCTTCTATGCCTTATTGATGTATTTGCTTATAGCTGAAGGGATTTTGTGTTTGTGCAGTGGTTACTCCATTTGGTACTAATTCCGTCCACCTTTTTGGGGGCACCTGACATCTGGGGCAAGAAAAACTAAAGAAAATGGCGTTGGTTGCATTATATATACCCCTGGCGTACTGATGTCAGGGAAGAGGCGACAGCAACCGACACCGGACCAAGACTTTGGAATTCCGGCCGACTGCGGGACCGCCTGACGACAGGATAACCCAAGTGTGATGACTGCAGCAGGGTGAACACTCGAACATCTACATTTATGGTAGGTACAAACAAGTGCCGGTCGGCCGACTCCTGAAATTTTCGTTTTCGAGTTTCAGAACTGAAATTTTCAACTAAAGTTAAGTGCCCCTTTGGGGAAACTTTTTCTTGCTCCTTACCCATGTCAGTAAAAGTTAATAGTTGCATTACTTATGGAAAGCAAATAATTCATGAAGAATTTCATTCGTACTGTATTCCTTGCCTAGGCCCTGACCACGACATACCTTGCTGTCGGTTTTGTGCTTTATTTAATCAGCGCACTGTTGTCTGTATATTTTCGCATCTAAATATTTCGGTTCTCGGTTTAATTATCCAGAAATGTCGGTTAGCCATCCGACTACCGGGATTCCGAAAAAAAGCAAAAATAAAAACAGACACAGGCCGCCGAGGTCCAAAACTGCCAACGATTCTTCTCCTAAGCCAGTCAACAGTTTGCCGATACTCAGTGAGGTGCTTTTGCAGCCCCTGATATCCGCTACTTCTGATTCGCAGGCCTCTACTGAGACCCATTCGGAGTCCGGTATGCCACGAGATGCTTCAACTATGGAACCCGTGGATGTCTCTACCTTGGATGGGTCCCCGTAGCCGCTGTGCAGGCACCGGCTTCTGAGGGTGTATTCAGGCCTACGGACTTGCATATTAAACCGATGCCTCCTTCTTTACTTCGGCCTAAATCTCGATCCATGCCTAAAAAAACGATGCCCAGGCCTCTATGCCTAAAAAACAAATAAGAATGGTTGAAGATCTAATAACTCTAATCAGGGGTAGCCAAACCCCCCCCCCCCTTCTAAGAGGCCTAGGACTGAAGTTGATTATGAATCTTCTGATCAGAATTCTGTTTCTGATTCTTCTGATGATCTGGATTTGCCTTTATCTACTTATGAAGATTCTGATGCAGAGGACTCCATTCCCTCTGCTTCCACTCCTAAGGATTTTTCTTTTGAGGAAACCTTACATACTCTAAGGGAACATTTCCACTGGGAAAGCCAGGATTTTTCTGATTCAAAAAAGAAGCTTAGGGATTTCCTTCTCCTACCTCAACATATGCCTTTAGCTATTCCTCCTGTACTAGACATTGTTGATGCTTTTTCGGAATCTAGTTTGGCCCCTGATTCCCTGCCTCCTGCTCCCAGAAAACCTGACAGATACCTACAGGGTCCCGGAGTCCCACAAGTTACTTTTTAAAAATCCTATTGCAGATCCAGAGACTATTTCACAGGGGCCCAAGGGCATTAAGGCTTCTACTGCTAGAAATCCTACCCCTTCTGATAGACTCCAGGGCGTTGGATAGATGAGGTAAGAAGGTGTACACTTCTGCAACCTTGGCCATTAGGACTTTAAACTGCCAGTTTCATATGTTAAAGTATCAGCAACATGTTATTGGACTGCTTAAATAGAAAATGATGTGGATTCCTGACTGTGTGGAAATTAAAGAATTACAGGATTTAGTGCATTCTGCTGAACAAGTTGGAAAACATACTTTGCAATGTGGTTTTGATTCATTAGAGGCCTCTTGCAGGGCTGATGTTACTGGGTCTGTGCTCAGAAGGCATGCTTGGCTTAAGGAGCAATCTTTGCCTGGTCATGTTAAAGGTAAATTGTTGGATGCTCCTTTAAATCAGGACTGCCTGTTTGGCAACAGTGCTGAGGAAGTTCTTAAAAAGATGGAAGATAAAGCTAAATGTATGCAAACTGTTAAAGATGTTTTACAAGTTAGCCTCCTAGATTTAGAAGGCACTGGCCCTCTAAGAATTGGTCCTTTCCAGCCCCTCCCAGGTCTTCTCAAGCCAAACCCAGACACAGCAAAAAACCCAGATTTCAGTCCCTGGGGACACACAGAACTAAACAGTGGGGGGCCTCCACTTCCAAATCTGGGAATAAGACTCCCCCCTATGCTAAACTGTCGCAATGACTTCCTTTTAAAACTTCCAAGCACTTATCAGTTGACTGCCCCTTTGGGGGGAAAGATTGCTCTTCATGCAAAGAATTGGGAACTCATTACGCAGAACAAGTGGGTTTTAAATATAGTGCCACACGTTGCCAACACCAAGCGGGTGGCTGGGCTTACCCCCCAAATCAGTGGGCAGAGGCCCAAAAACAAGTACTTTCTCTCTTAAGCATGGAGGCTATTCATCTGGTACCAGAAGAGGAAAAGGGACAAGGTTTCTACTCGAGACTTTTCCTGGTACCCAGAAAAGACAATTCATGGCGTCCTCTCCTGGACCTGTCTACTCTAAAC